>NC_137455.1:39198798-39661409 GCF_964235325.1 Thermobia domestica | reverse complement strand
CGCCGTTTCGAGCTTGGAAGCATTACTGTCTGACTTTCCAGTTCGATCACAAGTTATTGAAAAAATCGATAGGGTTAGCCTAGCGGTTGGAGGGGTAGGTTTGAGTCCGTGTGTCTATCCTCGTTGTTCTTTGAGGCTTTGATTAAACTCATCATTATAATAGTCATCTGAAGAAGTCACAGAAATTTCAATGTCTCCGTTACTTTCACTATGTTCTTCCACTTCTGAACTAGGGATGGCCAGAACCGGTTCTGAAAACCGGATCTCCAAGAACCGGTTCCTCGTGGAACCGGAATTTTGTAACCATCCCTACGCTAAACCCGAGCTGCTGGCAGGCTGTGAACAGTGTGCTAGATGAAATGGTGGAAGCGACAGGTAGGCGCCCAGGCGGCGGCCGCTTGTCCCATTTGGCTAAATAAACTGGGTAACCGGCAAATTCATTGGCTAAACAGGCAAACTGGCCAACTCATTTGGCTAAACACCCAACTGGTGGACCAAAATTTTTTTCTGGGGGCACAAGCGGGTCTGGGCGGGAAATTCACAAGCGAATGGTCTTCTTTACATTTTTTTGATGGTGAATTTTGTGCCTCCTTTACGGTCTTTGGGGGCTTTCGGATCCAGGTCTGGAACCGGTTCCTAAGGTCAGATTCAGGAACCTGGTTTTCAGATCCAGATCTGGAACCGGTTCCCAAGATCCGGTTCTGGAACCGGTTTTTCGGATCCAGGTCTGGAACCGGTTCTGAAAACCGGATCTCCGAGCGGTTCCACCGGAACCGGAACTTTGTGGTCATCCCTATTCTGAACTTTGAACTTTCTTTTCCTTGCTTTTTCTCTGTTCTCCTTTCTTTCTGTTTTCCGTAGTATTCGCTCGTCGTTTTCGTATCCAAGCCTATAATGAACATCCTTCTCGTAGTTCGTTGATCAGAAAGGAATTATTTTTCCATGGGAGGGACTCTTCTGAATTTCTGACAAGTACAACTTTGGAAAACAGGACATTTGCACGCCGCAATGTCAAAGAGAGTAATTCTGGTATTTTCCAGAAACGCCTGCCTGACCTGAATAGTGGATTCAGTTGTTTTTTCACGCTCTTCATAATTTTGTAATACTTGTTGCGATACAAGCGAATCATATCAACAACTCGTTTATGGGAGTTGACTGAGATTGATGCCTTTTTCCAGATTTCTTCTACTTTCTTGCCGACGATGTCTGCGATTTCCGAAACAGGTTTTGGCGTTCCTGATTCCGCAAAGGCTTGGTCTCGAATCCAGAGATAGAACTCCAACACATCTTCAACAGTTGGTAGAATAATTTCGGAAAACTTCGATGGTTTTCCAAACAGGATATGATCAAGGGAGAGGCTAAACCATAGTTTGCCGCTTTATCCAGTATAAAGCAGGATTGAAGCCCATTTTATCCAGTGTATACCTCAAAGTCAAGGGGGGCAGCTATAGCCCCTTGGATCCGTACCTGTATATATATATATATATATATATATATATATATATATATATATATATATATATATATATATATATATATATATATATATATATATATTGTTATATATGATGTTTTGTTGTTCTGAGATTGGCGTAGCAATTGTGTACACTTTCTTTTGTGATATCGTAATTGAGATCACTTCTTCACTCTCCACCCAGTATTACAAAGTTGGTTCGGAGTCCAACTCCCTTTTAGCCTCGGTCTCGAAAAACGTCTTTAGCTTACTGGTTCGAAGATGATGAGAAAGCGCACTATTAGTGGTAGAGCTTGGTACTAGGAATCGAAACCCAGGTAACACATGAAGACTGTGAGTTGAATCTAATTAGGTGGGATAGCTTGACTAAATCAAAGAGACCATTTCACTTTCGTTTTATTAAAAAAAAATAAAAATAGAAATACAGATGAATTTAACAAAATCGGTTACTTGGAATTACAACTTGGTAGTTTTACTACATCATCTAAGCGGGAGCACAACCCCTATAATACTCAATGGGTGCTAGAAGGTTTTATGCTAAACCGCGATTTATTGAAAATAGTGAAATATGAACTTCATACCTCGCAACTTGCATTGGCCCGAAGGGAAAAATGTTAATTCTCGAAGAGGGAATTTGGTCTCAAGTTGAAGGGACTTCGTATTCGACACAAACATTCTCAAAGTGCTCATCTCGCGTTAAAGGGGGAACTTAGAAAAAATAATCACATACCTGAAGTTCTACTAAGCGTCCGGGTCTTGGGAGCACACACACTCGTCGACGTTCTACTGTAGAATCAACCGGAGTGGCGAACAAGCCTCGTTTATATAGGCGTTACGTCCCACGCATTTCTGCCAGTTTCTGACGTAGCTCGAACGCTACGTCACGAGCCTCATCGAGCTTGGGAGAGACTTCTTCACGCGCATGCTCAATAGTGGTTAAGACTTCTAGTGTTTTCTATGATTTTTCTCTATCACGCCGGGATTGAAATTCCTATTTTACATTTATTTTTACAGTTTTTATTTTACACCTAGTTCTAACTACATAATAGATTTCATGTATTTATTGCTTTCGTGGTATTCCCTAAATATTGCATCTAGGACCCAGCTCTGTGATCTGAGTAAATCAAAGCTAGGGTCATACCACTAATACATGCGTGTGGATAGGTGTCAATGAGGCATCAGGTTGCTAAATCAATCTGAACCTCAACCGACTCCGTTCTCCCTATCTCTCTTTTCCTTACTGGGCAGGCAAGTTGCTGGGAGTTAAAGGGTTAATATAGAACTGGCCTTACGTCCGGCGCTAGGAAACTAAAAACAAACTTTCTTGAGGGATTTGGAGATTATGCACGACTAAACTGCAAGAGAGCGTGATTGTAAGATTTCATGTGTCATAACTAACTATAGTACGTATAAATGTTACTCAATTCCATTAACAAACTAGTATATTAAAACTATGTAGGATGAAACCTTACAATCATGGATTCCTTCTAGCTTATAACTACCAACAGGTTTTGTATGAACTCACAATAGTATATATTTTTTTTAAACCAATTCCTAACCATATTATTAAGCATGACTTCGAACCGATTATGAGTACAACTTCTAATAGTATAAAGAAAATTAAGATTTTGTGAATCCAATGATTTGCTAATTACAATTGTATCTACGGTACTGAGTACAAGTATAGTTATACGTGTTAACTGTGCTTGTCGCAGGCTACTAAGTTTATTCACCAATAGATGAAAGAAATTTTAACATTACATACACGCAAACAAAAAAAAAATAGCGTGAAGCGCTTTAAAGTTTGACTGAGATGGACGAAAAATTACAAGAGAAGTTTGCATTGATTATAGTATAAGCCAAATAGGAAAAACATGAAATGATATAGACTAGAACACTCAATTGTGTTGCCTGATTTTTTTTTTTTTTTTTAATTATTGCGGGGTTGTGCCTTACAGTTTGTGAACAACATTTCTTATGTTGTTTCAATATACCAGTTATACTTCATAAATCATAGGCTACACTCTTCTTTCCAGACTCAAGTGAATATTTTATAACCTGTAATGTATTGAAAGTATTTGAGTACTCCCTTGAGTAAACCTTTGAAAATAATTGAGTACTCCATTACATATCTGGTAATATATTTATTTGTAACATAGAAGCGATTGCATACTAGATGATTAAACCGCATATGTAAAATAACTTGAGTATTTAACCACTAGCGATTAACACAGTTGCTGAATGCTTAATAAATGTTATAATTGCGTCTATACGCATTTTATATTAAACTCATCCTATTGTTATCAAGAATGAATCGCACATTATTAGTTATTGCTCTTGACATTGATAATGCAATAAATGTAATATATTACAAACTTACTGTATAGGTTTGTTCTATACCGGGTAATCATAGTATGTACATGTGTTTTTCTAAACTTCTACTCAGCTTGATTGCTATTTCGACCTCGATTTGGTTTCTCTCATCCTGTGTGGTATGCAATACACTATACACATTGATTACTTTTACGTATACTGACAATATACAGACATTACAAATGATTGGTGCGATTTAGCGCACCTAGAGATTTATAGGCCAATACTTTAGCTTTCTTTTTCCATGAGTGGTTCTGTTAGCAGAGGGGGAGTCTGAATGGTTAAAATACTGACCCTATGGTTAGTGTGTTAGCTTATGCCCTAATGGCCTATGGTAATAACAGATACAAAGTCTAATACTCAGGGATGCAGTTACATTTGCTATACCAGAGTACATGTTTTTACAGGGGACTACATAACATTTCTTTATAATAATGGGGGAATGTTAGGGGGGTTTATAGGTTAGTATTGTTAGTATTCCTATTCTTATTATTATTAATAATATTAACATATTTTATGTCTCCTTTTCTTTTTTAATATACACACCGAAATCGAGAGGGATTTCTTTGCGGGTACAAAAGTAATTTTACGAAGTAAAGTTACATCATGTTTCATCATGTTAGTGGATCTTGTTGATTTATAGGATAGATTTTAAACGCAAAAGTTAACCACAACATAAGCTATGGTTGATATGTTTTTAAAACACACCGGAAGTGTGTTCCGTTCTTTCTTTTAATTCTACTAGCCTTGACTGATAACCGGCCTCGGTTTCCGTTGTGGTGAACTTTTCTGTTTTTAAATCTTAAATGCCTAGTGTAAGGGATTTAGTTATGCGGAGAATAACTCTATATGATGACGTCACGGTGACCTGTTGTTGAGCACAGTTAAATATAATGTGCAATGGAGGCTTTAATAAATTACTTCCTTGTCTTTTTAGCTTCGGTGTTTGCCAAAAGTTAGCTATACAGAGGGTTCCAAAACTTACGGTTTTTAACATGGTGGAATGAAAATGTGTAAACTCGGTTACCATACTCACATATAGACTTCTTTAAATGTCTAAAAACAAACTTGTGCTTTTACTTGACCAAACAATAGAAATTGAATTTTTACATTTAGACAATAACTGTCCATGTTTTTTTTTTTTTTTTTTTTTTGTTTTTGGTCCGTTAGATCGTGGATATTACAATGAAATTGAGTTGTTTCATATATTGAGAAATATTTAAAGTCTCTTGACATTGTTTACAATCTTCTTATGATTTTTCACAACGCTGATTTGAAAGGAGTTTTTATTCCTTTTATTTTGAGTCTTTTCACTTGTCCAAAAATTTTTTTTTGTTTGTACTGATACGAGAAGAGTTTTTCACCTGTCAGCAATGAACTGAGGTAAGTCAATGGGAGTCTGTCCGTAGATAAAAGAGATTTTCTTGTCACAGTAGAAGTTTGTAATTCTTACGGCACAGAGAAAGTTCTGTATCCGGATGGAAGTTTAGGTTTTTCGTCACTGTTGTCCACTAATAAACAGTGATGGATTGAACAATCATAATAATCAATTTCCATATCGTCTCTCTGGATCAGCCCTGGATGGGGCCGTCAGGCGGCGATCTGGATCCTTGGGTACCTCCAGATACCAGGGGGGGGGGGGCCTTACTCTAGACATCACACTGGGTAGGCAATGGATATATATCTGCAATCAAAGAGGCTATTAGACTACGTAATCATTAATGCGGTACAGAATAACCTTTGGATTAGGCGAAGTACTTGTTTATATACTGAATCCTTCTTGTAATTGTTCATATTATATATTTTTTAACGAGACTGACCACACATCAATTTTAAGAGAGGTATAGTGATCGATGGAACCTACGAAGGTTATCCAAAAATGAGGCTATTCGAAAATGAGAGTCGAATACAGAATGTTTTTCCTTCAGATGTCCTGAATGTGCTGACCACACATCGTCAGAATCTAGGTATAGAAACCTGTAGAAATAGTGTATGTGATTGTAGTAATATTCCAAGAATCAATTTTGTATCATTGAACAACTACACAGGAATCCTAGAATTAAGTGTATGTGCGCTGACCACACATTATTGTTGGGATGCCTCTTGTGTTCAAGCCGTGACTGTGGATGAAGATCAAAACAACGTCACGGTAAGACAAATTCTTCTCAAATTGATTGATGTACCTAACTAGGTTTGTTTCTTTGTGAGTGGAATGATAATGATGGAGGAAACTGAATTATCAAATATTCTTTTCATTTACTGTAATGGTTAATGGGTGATGAATCATATGGTAAGTAAATCCAAGGTACTTTACAAGAGGGGCAATACCTGGTGTGTTATGGAAACGTCAGGACGTAATGGCCATATTAACATACATTGGCCGTATATTTTGTTTTCAGATGTAGTCAGGTTGAGGACTAGAGTGTTAAAAGGAAGTTTGAATTTAGCCAGCGTGGCGGAAATGAGTTAATTATACAGCTTGGTATAATGATAAGTGGCTTGTAAATTATCAGCTCAGCTGACGAATGTTCGGAGCGAGAGGGGGAAAAGGGGGTTTTGCATCGCAACTGAGAGAATACATCTAGTACACTGTTACAGACGCCGGCTTCCGACCAGGGACTTCTTAACATTGTCAGATAAGTATTTTTGCATTGTTTTCCTCATTTAGAAAATAAGAAGTGGTCAGTCGTTCAGATTTTCATGCATGAGTACAAGAAGTCTATTGTATACCATCTTTTATACCTTGAGATGTTAATATTAGCTACCTTTTATTTATTTTTTAAATAAACTATAACAAAGATTGTGAGTTTTGAATCTAGGTTACTTCGTAAACCACAGAACTATTAAACAGAGTTGAGATTCAACAAGATTTAATTAAAGCTAATTATACTTTTACAAATATGCCAGTTAAAATAATTAGTTCCAAAGTATCTTCAAAATTTATATCAATCAATTTTAATTAAAAATTTAACACAAACTCAAGCAAACGAGTATAAACTTTTAGGATTGTTTCATAATTGAAATTCATGGCTAGTTTTACACTTATTGAGAATTTTCAACCACATCAATCAGACTGATATGACTGACTGATTTGTATTTTTACACATTATTACAACTGTGTGTACCCATAGTGTTCAAGATAAGACGTATCTCACAATAGGGCAATCCAGCACTTGAGAAATTCTCGGTTAACGTGCATGTTATCTCAATTGTTAGAGATTTCTTGAAATAATAGTGTAGGGTTTTGAGCTATATAAAGTTAATTAATATAACAAAGACCCTCAGAGGAGGCAGTCTTATCTTGCGCACAATGTGATTTGTTCATTATATTTGCAACCCTTTGTAGGTAGCATAGTAAGAATAACAAAGAAAAATATCAAATTCCCTTTTTCTGTTTTGAACTAAAGTGTTATTCAAGTGATTAGAAACTTATAATTTTTTTTAACAGAAGTATAAAAAGGAAAACGAATACTCAGTTATCTCCAAGGCGTAGGTCCTTTCCCTGCTTTTACCTGGGCAGGTTCTGTAAGGCAGGCTACTTCGGCTTCTGTAAGGAAAAACCTGAAACGAAAAAATTCTCCCACACACACATAGCATTATAGGCTGGACGTGGGAACCTGCAGTTGAGTGTAGTGTCCCGGCTACTTATTAGCCGACAGTTAACGAACCTGGTAGTTAAAGCGTGGCTGGATTTAAATAACAGAGTTATCTTTATCTAATTTTTTTAATTATTAAGTATGATGCTAATTATTGCACTATGTTAATTATTAAGTATGATAACTAACGAGTTTAAATAAGAACTTAACTTTGTGGTTCATATTTTTCAGCTTGTTGGAGTATACGTATCGTATGTTGCTCGGAGAACACAAAGGAAGGAGAAGGGGAGACTTCCGTCTCAAAAGACACTAAGGGGAGATCTCTTGTTACAGGGTATGTACTATCTCCTTGAATTGTTAGTGTGTTACTTTGAAGCATGCATTGCAATTTCTTCACATCAAGCTACCAATTGGTTTTACTAGTGAGTGTTAACTTAGTTGAGTGCTAACTCGAGTGCAATGAAGTCACAGTTCATATCCTGGGAGTATCCCATACCGATTTCTATTACTACTGAGTTAATCGAGAAAATGAAAGAGAGTGACCTAAGTTACATTGTAACAGTGATTATATTAAATGCGGTCTGCATTACCTGTGAATTTAGTAAGTGATTCCCTAAGGAAAAACAAACAAACGTGGATAAGTGGTTGTCCCTCATACAAAAAGTGCGTGAGTCGGGACTCGATCTCCGACTTATCTGTTTCCTTTCAACGTGAGATACAATTGCGTGACTGCCAATAATCTCCGGTAAGTGAGACCATGTTTACAACGATATTAATTTTGACTGGAATATTTCGGGGCTCGAACTCAGGACCTCTAGTGTAGGTAGTGATGATATGTGATCCACTAAGTGTCTATTGAAAGTATTTGATTCTAACCTACTTTTACATAATCACTTCGAATATAAACTTGCGCTCGTGAGGAGCGATAATTTAAATATAGGATAAAAGAAATGATCCATTAGGGGATCGGACCAGGAATCGCTAAGAATCAATTGTTTATCTGAGACTATGGTTTATCCCAATCGTGATGATTTATGAGGCAACCTTATTATTATTATTCATTTCGTTGTGACGTCATTTCCCTATTTTTTTGTATATATCTATTTTCCCGTTATAAATGTTGGTGTGTCTAGAAGCTACACGCAACAACATCCTGAGTCCTTGTTAACAGCTGGACTCACTTCCGTCACCCGATAAGAGGTGATTTGCTTTTAGTTTTAATGCAGAATAAAAGACGAGTGTTGAGAAAGTATCCATGAACATTATAACTTTTTGCATCAAAACAAAATGCTATTCGATTAACTTCCAATTGTTTTTAAAAATTACCCTTTTGTTTGGTTATTTTGACATATTATTTCACTTAAAATTTTAAATACTGTCACGTTCTTATATTTATATTCTAAAGTTCGTGTGCGCCATGCGCTGTTGGGAAGCAGGGTTTTTTTCCACCTATTAAACAGGGCCGCTTATGGAGGGGGCCCCCTAATTTTGAAAGTCTCTTGACTTGTAGTTCTCAATCATTTGACTGGTAAAATCGTAAGTGTTATGATGAGTAGAATTAAGTTATCTATATATATAAAAGAGAACGTTCAAAATCCTTTGTCCGCTCATCACGCTAATACGGCTGAACCAATTTCTTTCATTTTTGGGGGGTTATTAGGATTTGGACCCTAGATGGTTTTTATCATATCACTTTAATTTTTAATTACCAGTGTCTTGAGATAATTGACCATTCAAGTGTCCATAACGTACAAATCCTTTGTTATTAGTTCATCATAGGTAAAAATAAACGTATTTATATGCAACCCGCATGACCGTGTCACTCGGCGGGTTAACATAAATGACAGGCGATATACAGCGGAAAATAGCTTGAATCTTCTGTTTAAAATTTTTTAATTGATTTGCTTATTTTTACAGATACTTTTACAATATGCCAGCACCGGGATGACCGCAGCGAAGCGGGGCGGGTTAACATAAATGACAGGCGATATAATGTTAAGATTTACTGCAATCTTCTATGGTTTTTATCATATCACTTGAAAGCGAAAAAGTAAAAATTATCTAAGTAACAAAGTTTATTGCGTTCCGGGGTGACCGCAGCGAAGCGGGGTGAACGCTGCTAGTTTTATACTAAATTCATTATAAACAAATTGACAGAGCTCGGGTGTCCTTAAGATGTGCCATGTAAAGTATGAAGGATTCTATTACTCGATTATTGATTTCAATACGACCTGATGTACAAGTAATGATTCTCCTTCAGTGTTTTAATATTATTATTATTATTATTATTATTATTATTATTATTATTATTATTATTATTATTATTATTATTATTATTATTATTATTATTATACTGTACCAGTGATAGCGTGATTTACATACCACTCTGCGTTGTATTATCAGCGTTATGTGCCTTTTTAACTCCAACCAAGCTAAGATTTTAACTTGCATGAAGGCAGTTACACAAGGATGAGTGATAAACACGAGTATAGTGGTGTAGTGGTAGGACAACATCTGGGAAGTTACTATAGCCCACAATGATGTCATTTTTGTAACCGTTACTGTACATAACATGGCGATCAAGTTAGTGACAATAAGCGGGTTCTAGCCCATTACCCAATGATGGGAGGACAGAAAAAAAATGGAGGGGGTTCGATTTACCCCCAATATTCATACGAAATACATAGGGTAGCCTTACACTAACCTAAGCTTAGCTTGCCACAATGAAATAATGATACAATATGATACTATCTAGTATTTTGATAAACATAACTGAAAACATTATTCTAGAATGAGCATCACTGTTAATACTTGATCATAATACAACATGAACTGAACATAACTTAAAGGTAATGTAATCTTACTGACTAAATGTAGCAAAGTATAGTACACAAGTAGCTATTTACATTCTTTTTTAAAAAATGAATAGCCGATACATATATAATTGTAAATGTATTATGTACAATATACACAGTAGGCTAGCACATTGCCGTAATTTACCAATAGATTGGCCATCGCTAAGAGATTGGTCATTGGTCAATTGTGGTCACCCAGAAGGGGTCGCAGAAAAATTTCACTCATATCTATGGAGCAGCAATAGCAGCAGCAGCAGAGAGCAACATGTCAGAGACTAAGGCGTATTTCTCCTTATTTCGTTTTCTATTTTATTTTTTTTTAATTTAACCAATATGCTTCCCGCCCGAACTACGCGAAAAAAAAAATAAAAATAATAATTGCTCAAGGAAAAACGAATGGGGTAAGCATTGTGTGGAGTAACCAATGTAAATAACTGGTGGGGGGGATCCAGCTTCCCCTTTCCGTTTTTATTTTTTTTCTTTTTTTTTAAAACAGGTAGATATCCTGGGTTACAGGAAACAAAAAAAACGACCCGTAAGCATGCGTGTATCCTAAGTAGGCATAAGTTTGTAGCGGAACAACCCAGAACAGGCAATATTGACTTTGTTTTAATTTCTAGGTTAATGCAGTCCTAGACACAAAGAGGGAGAGCGGCGAGTTTCCCGAAAGAGAGAAATGAAATAATCAGGCGGCGACAACGGATGGAATCCTGTACTGTCAATGAGGAGTCTGCAGCTGCAACGACGTATACTTAAAGTCGGAGTTAAGTATACCAGCAAGTACACCGGTACGTATTAATGTTAGTAGCTACTAATAATATTTTACTTTTCAGCTATGTCAACACTTATTTTTTTCCTATAGGTTCTCTGTGTTTGGCAGCATATTGGGAGTCCTATAGTAGAAGAGGAAGGGTAACTCATTCGTGCCCGGGCACATTCACACAAAGAACAAACAAAATTTCATCCCAACATATTGGCAAAACATTCATTTTGGTATCAATCCGACATAACTTTTCTGTGACGCGTCTAACTTTTTACGTGGGATAGTAGTTATGGTAGGGCCCTAATTCTAAAAATTACTTAATTGCTCCTCAGATCACTTTTTAGCGCCGCCCACTAAGATGACTGCCTATTCCCATAGTTTGCTAGTTTGCCATGGGTGTCTAATGCCGTCTACAGCATCGAAGGGAGGGGAGAATGGATTCCAGGAAGTAACGTTTTGTTTTCAGATTGATGAAGAGTATATTATATTTTTTTTACAATGTATTTCTTTCAGGCTCTATCTATAGTCTTGTATGCCATGTTCGTGTATGCCAAAGGTCTTGCGAGACTACAGGTACTCCACTTTTTAGTGGTCTATGTGATGTATGAGATATTCGACACACTCACTAATGAATATACGCCAAGTTTTTGTTTTTCTCTTTTTTTTTCTAAGTTGATGCGACTAAGTCTCATGAGCGACCCATATGTTACGCTTAACATTCCTCGTCCTCACTATCGCTAGAAACGTCCAGCTCGCGTGAGTTATCTCGGGGGAAATATTTCTTTAACCTTTCTATAGTTACAATCTGAGTGTGATTAGGGTTTGCTACGAGTTCAATTTTACAAGCATTTGTGGGAGAAATACTCCTTAGGTAATACGGTCCCATATACTTGGGTGTTAACTTTGGAGAAATATCCTTCTTAGGCAAATAATCTCTACACAATACTAAGTCACCAACCTTTAATTTAATAGGTTGTCAAGTGCGATCAACGCGTAATTTAGTCTGCTGCTGTGCATGTGTCATAGCCTTCTGGGCTAGTTTACGGATTAGCTTTAGTTGTTTCTGATGTTCCTGTATTTTCGTGAATTGATACTGTGTGTCCAACTGAGTGGGAAATCTTGCCTTTTGACCAAAGACAATCTCATATGGGGAGTATTTCCTAATAGGGGATGTTGATATATTATAGGCATATGCACACAAACGGACATATTCCGCCCACTTAGTAGGCTGTTTAGCCGTGTACTTAGGAAATTTGCAATGACAGAGTTGAATTGCTCACACAGTCCGTTCGTTGACGGTTTAAATGCTGCAGTTCGAACATGTTTAATGTCAAATAAGTCATTTAGTTCGGCCATTATCGTTGAGAGAAAATTACTTCCTCTATCCGTCAAGACCTCTTTAGGGGGCCAAAGCGCGTGATTAACTCGTCCAACATGGCTCTAGCCACTGTCGGGGCTTTAATATTTCGTAGCGGTACTAATATTGCGAAATGACTGAGATATTCTATCATAACCAGGATATAGCTGTAGCCTGCGCTACTATGTAGCGAGCCAAAAATATCCAAGCTCCAACGGGAAAATAATTCCTCTTTTACAGGTAAGGGATGAAGAAAACCTTGTTTCTTTTCTCTAGGGATGTTCACCCTCTGACATTCGTCACAAGAGCGGACGTATTCCTTAACTATTTTACCCATGTTCGGAAAATAGTAACGTTCGTTCACTTTAGAGTAACTGCGAGAAAATCCCGTATGACTTCCGCACAGCGGTGAGGAATGGGCCTCTTGTAATATGTCGGGAATAGCCTTTTCTGGTATCACTAGTTTCTTATCTTTGTTTATAACTCGATATAAAACATCGTCAACTACAACATAGGGTTTTAAAGCACGATCAGTAGGGTTATCTTTCTTCTGTTGTATTATTTCTTTAATTTTATCGTCCTCTTTTTGCATTGTTTTGATATCTATTTTGGGACATAACACTAAGTTGCACACTTCTGCACAATCTTCTTCTTGACCAAATTTAGGGGGTAATTCATCCTTTAGCGGACATCTTGACAAAAAGTCGGCGGTCACGTTATTGCGGCCTTTGACGTGTTGAATCGTAAATTGATAGGGCTGCAAACGAATTGCCCAACGCATGAAACGAGAATTTAGCATTTTATTGTTTCTGAGGTAACATATGCCATGAGCATCGGTTCGCACAATAAAGGGACGGTCAGCCAACAGAAAGTGGAAATGCAAAATTGTCTTAGTAACTCCTAGTGCTTCAAGCTCAACCGTGGAGTAGTTGAGCTCCGCTGGAGACAATGATTTCGAAAAATAAGCGATTGGGTGTTCTTGGTTATCTTCTTTAATTTGTGCGACATATCCACCTATTCCGTCTCGACAAGCATCCGAATAAACTATGGCGTCCTGACTCGGGTCAAAGTGGGCAAGGACGGGAGCAGATATAAGACAAGATTTCAAAGTATCCCATGCTTGTTTCTCAGTTTCTCCAAATTCAAATTTGGCGTTCTTTTTAGTCAACGAAATGAGTGGTTTGGCAATAGTAGAAAACCCTTGAACAAAAGCTCTGTAGAAAGAACAAAGTCCAATAAAACTACGTATTTCTTTAACTGTTGTAGGGTATGGTTTCTTTGATATAGCTTCCGTTTTTGCAGGATCTACACAAATCCCTCGCCTGCCGACGATGTGACCAAGCACCGATGCTTCTTCATAACCAAAGTAACACTTCTTAGGGTTGAGTTTTAAGTTGGCCTCCCGGAGTCGAGATAAAATAATTCTCGTTCTTTCTATTAAGTCTGGGAAAGAAGGACTAGGACAAACCAAGTCGTCTAAATAACAAATTACATACTTCCACATGATGTCACCAAATATAACATTCATCATATTTTGAAAAAGGGCCGGGGCCGTGCTTAGGCCGAATGGTAGTCTCAAAAATTCGAATTTTCCACGGCTGCAGATGAATGCAGTCTTCTCTATATCACACGGACGGATTAATAATTGGTTGTAACCATTTTGCATATCCAGCGTATTTATGTATTTGGTACCATTCAGAAATGCTAATATATCATCTATACGCGGCACTGGCGTATAATTGGGCCTTAATATCCTATTTAGACCCCTAAAATCTGTACATATGCGCGGGGAGCCATCTTTTTTAGCTACTATCACAATTGGTGCAGAATATGGGCTTTGACTTTCTCGGATAATATTACTGTCTAACATTCTTTGGATCTCTGCCGCGACTATCTCTCTCTGTTTTGGTGTCTCTCTATATGGGGGGTGAGCAACAGGTATATCTGTAATGACCTCTAAGGGGCACATAAATTTATCGGTAGCCGCAGTCAGACGAGACTTGTCCCAGGCTACAACATCCTTAAATTCCATCAATAAGTCCAGTAATTGGTTTCTTTCTTCTGGGTTTAAGTTTGGGCCAATATTTAGTACTTGAGCTAATTCATCCTTTGTTTGGGGGACTTTCTGGGGTTGTTCAGGGACTTCCACGTCATCTGTTTCATCTTTGTTAGTAAGGTGTATGATCTGATTAACGGCCTGTACGTTATTCTCCGTTTCATCATTTGAGGACTCGGCCTGGGGTACAAGTTTCCCTAAATAAAGATTTTTAGACAAAGATCTGGTTCGATCTGAACTATTAAAAATAGTCAGAGTAATATTTCCATTCTCAGTAAAAACTGGACCTCTTGGGATCAAACAGGAGTGCCAATATCGAATTCCTTTGGACGGTAAGAATTCCCAAATATGTACGTTCCCGGTTGGTGCGGTAATTTCTATGTCATATGAAGCCTTGGACGGCACACGGACATTTACTGGAAGGTGTACTTTATAGGTAGTGTCCGGATAGATATCAAAAAGTTCGTCGCTCAGCCCCAGGGGGTCTGGCACGCCCTCTTTCTGACTATGAACCTGAGCAGAACTCTCTAGGTCAGGGAGAGTTGTGGGATCATTTACACTTCCTTGCGTTAGCAATTGTTTTTCTAATGTTTCTAACTGTCCACTATTTGATTGGCCCTCTACAGGCTCATGAGGCGCCTGGGAGGCCAGGGGTGGCTTTACAGAGTGTTGGTTCTTTTTGTTATTTCTTGGCACATAACACGCTTTCTTTTTCTTTCTAGGAATAATCTCTGTATCCGAACTTTCTGTAGAACTAGTTACCGAAGTTCCACTAGGGCCTGATTGAGGGTCGAAACTGCATAGATTCCTTTCCTCTTTCTCTAAGTCAGGCGAATTGGTAAGTTCCAGCTCAGGAGCACTGGAAGATACCTTGTTTTTCTTAGTTCGTTTACGTCTTGCATTTTTACGTCTATTGACTTTCCCATTTGTTCTATTCGTAGGCTCCGAGGGAAAGTTTGTAGTTTCCCTGGAACACACGAATACACCAGATGTAATTTCCTTAACAGGGAGTTTTTGGCTCTTATCCGGTACACCAACAACGGGATTTATGTGATTTCCGGTGACCGATTCTGGAGACGGATCCTTACTCCTGTATGGGAGGTTCCGTTTCCTATAAATTGGTTTGTTTCTATGAGAGGGAACAGAGTAAACCGTTTGCCCAGCATTATCGTTCTGTCTTGATTGGAAATCGTTAAACGATCTTTTCCCTACTGATGGGGGGTATCGTTTAACATGTTTTAAGTCTAAGGTATGAATCACACCTTGACGAGACCCATATGTACTTTTTGGGATTGTAAACCATAGGTCTTCAACATGATTCCCGTCTTTATCAGCTAATTCCATGTATTTGGAATGAATGGTGGTGACATACTTATGCAGAAAATCTATCCCTAAAATAACGTCATAGGCGCAAAACTGTGGGTCCACTATAGCTACGTCTAGGAACCTCCTTTTGGTTGTTTTCAAGTGATCCTTGAAACAATAAGCTATTCTCACCACAGGAATGTAATCTGTGGGCTGAGCACCGACGCCGCGAAGCTTCACATAACCCTTCAGTCTTTCAGTTAGTGGGAATCTTGGGGGTAAGAGGGTTTTTGAAGCTATCGAAATTTCAGAGCCAGAATCTATAAGAGCTTGCGCCCAGCGGTCTCCTATTTTTATCTTGACTGTACAAAGCTGCGCCTGCCCATGGCCAAGGCCATAGGTATTTTGGTGATTGTTCCTATACGTTTTGTAACCCGGTTCTGCTACTACTTTAAAACGAAATATATATATAAATACTTCGCTTTAGCCCTGATTCGTTTTACGTATCTTTAAATTATCATGTTATTATAATAAACATATCAGCTACTAATTACTAACCATAAACATGAATTGCGTCCAGATATCGTCGATTTATTCTTCTGTTTTATACGTACATTAAATATCAACAGCAACCATATCTTTCATATACGTATCCTCTAATTTCGTGTGTATATCTCCGTAAAGAGCTTTCCCATAGCAACTAATAATCTCGACAATAACAACATGTTCTATCAATAACAAACTAATAATCTTACTCATGACAACATGTCCTGTCAATAACAGCGTTCTTTCTTTTAATTATATCTAAGCTATATGCTTAATTATTGCGCCTCTGATCAATGTTGATAATATAGGTACAGATTAATTATAATAGGGATATATCGCTGTAGATGTCGCCCAGAACGGGAATTCCGTAACAGTATTACAGAGAAGGAAAGAACCCTGTATATTTTCAAAACATTCACTTTTTGAATAGCCCTCGTACTAATTATTATTACATCAATCCTCGTATTAATTATTATTATTACATCAATATAAATATTTTTCTTTTCTCTCCTTTCTCCATATATATATATCAATTCATTTATAACAACATTTTTCTTTTATTACTAATTACGTATCATAAAACGTCGATTCATTATAAATATCATTTATGGGTCTATTCAAAATTATAACTAATTGATGACTTACGCAGAGTTACTAGTTAGTTGTTCCTCTTTTACATTGAACGATAACATCCATATACAAACAACATTATTTATAATTAAGATCGTCATCTTATCAAAACAACAACAAGATCAGAAGGCAATAATTACATTTAAAGGCTTCAATTTAAAATCAATGTCATAGATTTCAAGTTAACATAATCAAATCTCTTTTGAACATGTAAAGTAAAATAAAGGTAAACATAACACTCAAAGTTAATACAAAGATAAAATAAATTAATCACATCATAACATGTTGCAGAAATATAAAGTCCAAATGAAGTATTCACAACACAACTCGTAACATCTGAGAGAATAAATTAAGAATTGTTATCCAAATTTAATTTAGTTAACATATCAGGGTTGAAATTTTAACCAGCTTTAGCCGTTTACCTGCTCCAGCTTTTCATATCTAAATTATATTTATCATCAATATTATTCACAAATAAATTAATAGACGAATTTTGCGTCGAATAACCGTGGGAACCTTCGGCTGGTATGGGATTAACCCCAACCATATCAGCGGGTTTTAGTTTAAATTATGATTAACAAATGGGTCAATCAAAGTACATTGAACACCACAATCTTGGTTATTTTCACTTGATCCATTTCCTGTTTCATTCATTACTTCGGTCCTATTCCGACAGTTCCTGCCATCTCGAGATCTCCAATTGAATCTGTTTTGGGTCACACTGGTGTGCATGACATTGTTACTGTAATTACGTCTTCCACGAAAGTTTCTTCCGTTCGTCCAACTGTTCCTCGGATTATTATAATTCGTTCCATTTCTACCGCTAGAATTGAATCTTCCATTAGCTCCAGTTCCAGTACGTATAACAGATCTTTCACTAATTCCAATGCCAGTATTGTCACGTGACCTCTCATCGCTGCGAAGATTTTCGGTATTTTCATTAGTTATATTCAGGTTTCTGACAGGAATTGGATTGGGTGGATTACGATTACTTCCGCTAGGGTTCGGGAATTGATTCTCGAAGTTTTGAACTAAAATTATCAGATGATTGAAGTTTACGCATTGAGCAGACAACAGAATCTGTTGTAATTTATACGGCAATAAAATGCGTACGGAAGCGATTATTCTGGATTCTGGCTGAAACGGATTGACGAGTTTAAGTTCATTATATGCATTGATTGTAAAATCCGTAAGAGATTTATCGACCCGAGGTGAATAGTGTCGAGTTCGCACCATCGCATCACGGTTAGCTAACAAGAAATCATTTTCGTAATTAGCCAACAGGGCCCGTTTAAATTCTTCGTAGGATTTTATATGGTCGCGAATAGCTTTAAACCACAAGGAACAAGGAGGAAGTAACAGATGTGGTAACAACTTCATAAATTTAGATTGATCTACACCCATAATCTCGCACTCTGCTTCAAATTTTTCTAAGAACGAGCTTGCGGTTTCGTCACACTTACCGCTGAATTTAGTCATGGCCTTAATTTCACTGACCTTAACGTTTATTTTGCTATAGTTATGTTTTTGTTGGCGTTGATAATGGTCTGGAACCCTTTTGTACTTATTTATCTCCTTTCTTCTTTTGCGATCTGGACTTTGGAATCGCCTACTGTGGTTTTCCACAACTAAACCATCATCAGTAGAACTCTTAGAAGAAGATATCCCGTCAGTTTCTATTAATGGAGTTCTCGGGCAGTTATGCAATGTTTCCTGTTGATGATGCATTGTTTCCTGTTGATTGGGAGTACTCAAAGCCTCTTTATACATAGGATCATTGTAGTCACATTCCCTCTCTTGTAACGATCTGATTCCCTCTTGTAAGTTGGATATCAGTATGCTATGTGAATTAACCTGGGCAGTAATATTCACTATCTGATTTTTTTGTTGGGCTGTCGTCGATTCCACGGCTTCAACGGCTTTCTTTATCGACTCTGTTTCTAGAGCTAGTTGATCCTGTCTATCTTGCCATTTGTTACTAAATTGTTGAAACCTAGTATCAACTTCTCGCGTTATATCATTTGTAATTTTGTTGGTAACTTCATCAGCTAATACTTGCAAATTTTCTTTCAAATTGTATTGCAAGCGATCAAAATTTTCTTGCACACCTTGTACTTTATCTGAAAGAGATTTATGCTGCGCTAGTATCTGTTCTAGCTTTTCATCGTTTGATTTCAGCTTTTGATCGTTCAATTTCTGCATCTGTTCTAACTTTTCATCATTCAATTTTTGTTGTTGATCCAATTTAGTTTGTTGTTGATCAAATTTAGTATCAAGTAGTTGACTAAACATATCAATAAGGTTAGAATAGGAATGTTCAGACAGAGTTACGGCATTTCCAGGTATGGTTTCATTTGAAATGCTGGGTACTTCTTCAATCTCGGAATTCTGCATATTAGCAATTCTTTGTATTCTCTTCCCACTTCTCAAAGTAGTGAAACTCATAAAAAGGCATATATACGTATGCACATAAACTCAGTTCTTACTATTCTTCGGAACTAAATAGTATAGTATAGTCCCGTGTCTCCGGCACCAGATAAAACGAAATATATATATAAATACTTCGCTTTAGCCCTGATTCGTTTTACGTATCTTTAAATTATCATGTTATTATAATAAACATATCAGCTACTAATTACTAACCATAAACATGAATTGCGTCCAGATATCGTCGATTTATTCTTCTGTTTTATACGTACATTAAATATCAACAGCAACCATATCTTTCATATACGTATCCTCTAATTTCGTGTGTATATCTCCGTAAAGAGCTTTCCCATAGCAACTAATAATCTCGACAATAACAACATGTTCTATCAATAACAAACTAATAATCTTACTCATGACAACATGTCCTGTCAATAACAGCGTTCTTTCTTTTAATTATATCTAAGCTATATGCTTAATTATTGCGCCTCTGATCAATGTTGATAATATAGGTACAGATTAATTATAATAGGGATATATCGCTGTAACTTCGTCTGTATAACAAGAACTAATCTGCACAAATCCTGGTTGGTGTTGTTCTTTAATGCTAGACCAGTCCAGGCGGTCATTTTCCCATATTACGTCATGGTTAACTCTCTGGTTAACTAATCTTTGTGCTGTGTGAAATTTTCTAAGATATTGTAGGCACTGTTCGAGACTATCGCAATCATCCACTTCAAGCATCAGCTTATTTAGGATGTCTGGCAACAAACTCATTCTAAGTTTACTCATCAATTCACTTTCATTGACCCAACCTCGCAAGAATTTCAAATCCTTTATTAACTTATAAATGAACGCTAAAGTGCTTTCATTGGGTTGTTGTTTTCTTGTATCAACGTCATATTCTAACCTTGCAGTATACTCAATGCTAGGGAAAGCCTTTTTAAGTTTTTTCTTCATTTCGTTATAGTTTAAAGGTAAGGTGTTCGCTAGGTCTACTAAATAGAAGGAGAAAGCTTCCCCTTTTAGACAGTAAGGAAGGTAATTTACTATTTCTAGGGTTGACCATTCGTATATGCTAGCCACTAATTCATATTCTTGCAGGAAAAGTTCCACACACTCATGCCTATTACCAGAAAAGGAGAAAATTTCAACATTTGGATAAATCTTAAAGGCTTGTGGTTTAGCACCAATAGTAGAATTTTGATTGTCACCCTCGGGAGGAGGGTTGCTAACTTTGCCTGTTACTACTGTATCCGTAAATTTAGGTTTCTCAAAACTATATGGTAATGATGTCTCGGTAACCGGACTAGTTTTAATTTCTTGCTCAGATTTTAAATTTATATGAGGCTTATCCTCAGGATCTACTTTTAAAAAGGACGAAAACTTGGATTTTTGCTTATCAGAGGTCTTATCTTCACTTGTTGAATATGAAACGGGCTCATCTTTCAGATCTAAGGACCTGTCTAAAGAAGCCGAGGTGTCGAAATTTTCAGAGACGGACCTATAGTCGGTATCAGTTACACTTCTATTTTCTAACTCGGAGGGTTGTTCTGAACTATATTCTGATGTATAAGATCTATCTTGTTCGCTAAATACTGATTTTTCTGTCTTTTCCCCTTCGCTAAACTCTAATTTCTCCACTGGGGTCGTGGGTGTAATTACGCTACTAGATGGCGAAACATACACTATCTGTAAGGGATTTAACTTTTCCTCTTGTTGGTACTTTTTCATTTCTTTGGTCGCAGGTGATTCACCAGTTTCATTATAGGAACTAAATTTAGAACTAGCACTAGCTGAAGGTTGTAAACCAATATTCTTAACACTATCAGTTTGTTTGTTAGATTCACTTTGGGTTGGAGAGGTTGAGAGATCGTCTCTATTTTCTACTTCATCTAAACAAATTACCGAGGCACCAAATTCCGCGTAATCAAAGATTTTACCAATGTTTTCGTTTATTCTACTTTCAGACCAGGAATCGTTATTTTCTTTTTCTTCCTCTTCAATTTGCTTCTGGTGGTCAGAGCAAACTGAGGGAAAAACATCATCACTTTTCTTCTCTTCGCCTAACCTACTCTCAATTGGAGCAGGGGCGACGAGGTCATTTCTCTGGTCAGCGTACTCTGTGGGAGGGTCTTGGTTCGCTGCTTGGGGAGTAGAAACCGTGGGGGGATCCCAATGGTCATATCGGAGTTCTCCTTCGGAGTTCCACGAAGGTTTTGACCCATCCTCCAGGGCTGACGCAGGAGAAGACTCCGGGTTGTCGTCTTGTAATTTCGCTATTTCTTCGTTTTGTAATTTCTGTAGTTCGTATCCTAACCAATCGTCTTTCAACGATTCGCCCCGATCTGAATCTGCACTACTAATATCTCCGTTTGACCACCTAACTTTACTAACTACACTGAGTATGTTATCTATACTGTCCAAATATTGCAGTTTCTCTTGGAGGGTAAGGCTATCTTCAAACATGACAGGATTGGTTTGAGTAGCGGTTGTCCGAATAACCTTAAGTTCACGGTCTGTGGCAATCCGAATCATTTAAGGGAACTTATATTCAGTTTGAACGCTAACATCTTTCTTTTGAAAAACGTCGGTCTGTATTTCCATATCAAAGTTTCCAACTATATTTTCCTCAGGTAATAAATCTTCAAAGGGGGCTGAGGGGTCCGCTTGAAATAAAATACCTAATTTCTCTTCTTCGTCACCCTGGCGACGAACAACTGTGACCTGTACTTTCTTGTTTCGTAGTTGTTTAGTTAAAGGTCGAATTAAGTTTCCTACTGCTGGGGACAGTTCTGTTTGTAATGAATGCTTAATCTGGTCTATTAACGCTTTATCGTTAGATTGTGACAAAAAGCGCGATTCATTTTCAATATTCTCGTCAGAGTTCTCAATTTTCGTTTCCCTTGGTTCGATTCCTATATTTGCATAAATTGGCTCTTTATTCGCTGAAATTCGTGATTCAGTATCTAAGTTAGCATACATGGTTCTAGGACCGATCTCGGCATAAACCGTTTCATCACTACTACCGGCATAAAAAGATTGAAAAGTCGGTCTTTGCATTTCTAACGGCGTTCTAGGATCTGACAGTTCGTATTTTATAGGAAAATATAGCGCTACTGGGCTATCTGGGCTTTTGGATACACCAATATCTTTATTTTCTACACTTAACACTAAATTACTTAGTCTATTTTCCTTATCAGCTAACTTATTATTATCTAAGGGACTTTGGTTCGAGGGGACATCAGGTATTACACCTGCTGTTGTTTCTATCTCAATTGTTGCCTGAGGCCATTCTTGACCTGCAGTGATTAGTTCGGCTATCTCTAGTTCATCTTTTAAATTTACTTCATTCACTAGAGTTTTCGGATCTACCCCCGGTGGGGTCTCATCAGTATCTGAATTTACATATATCGTCCTAGGAGCTGGCGTTGGTTTTTCACTTGAACCAGCACTTTGTATTTCTATATCATTTCTAGTCGGGATAGGACTACACGCGGCCAGCGGCGTTAGATCACAACCACTCGCTGGTGCTTCTGGGGTTTGCGGGCTCGCGGTCGTTGGTTCACGATATCTTGGCTGACTCCACGTATCCAAGTATCTCGGTAATGGATTCTTTTTCCAACGACCAAACTCAGGAGGAGAATGCCCGTGGCCTTTTATTTTATTGCACTCAATACAATAATAATTATTCCACCGATCTAAAATATAACGGTGTTTGCCCGTGGGCGTCTTAGGACAATGAGATTGCCCTAAATCTAATAGCTTTTCTTTTATTTTCTGCGCGAAACTCATTTTTGATAATGAATCTGTTTTTCTTTCAGGTCAGTGGCCTCTTAAACCAGGGCAGTGGGTAATCAACCTATTTCCTCTGATATAGTAAGAATTTAATCACTGATAGCTACTTCCCTCGGAAATGCTACGTCAAATTGTTTTACGTATTAGGTGACTTATTATTATGTCAATATCTTTATTTAACTTCCTTTAAACTTGAAATACTCAACTTCCCTTTCTTTATAAATTTTGCTTTACTTTTTAGAACGGGAAACGGAAAGTGACTAGACAGCTGTTTATAACAGATAATGCTTATTTGTTCACTTATGATGATTTTACTTTTTACTTCTATTCTTTAACTTGTTTTCTTTTTTTTTAACTTCAATTTTTTTAAACTATTTTGTTTTTAAATTCACAAGGGGGACTTCGATCATCCAACCATTGGTTCATGTACTTGCATTTTTGATTTTAGGTATTGCATTTGCATAATGATGAGTTTTAGGCAGTTATTCCCAGGCAGCCGTCGGGCTTGCACCCCTATTACAGAGGGGCCCTGCTGGACCTAGAGAATAAGATACCTGTGACCCCCAAGCTTTGCATGGGAAAGGATTTTAGACACTTATCGCCGGACAGACTAGTCGAACTTTCATCCCGTAATACGGGCGGTTCTGCTGTCTAGAGATAAACTGCCTGTGATCCTCCCCAAATAAGTGGTAAAGGTATTAGCCACTTATCGCCGGACAAACTAGTCGAACTTTCATCCCGTAAAACGGGAGGTTCTGTTGACCAGAGATAAAACTGACTGTGACCTTACCAAAGCGAGCAGAAGCATAAGCAGACTTAAAGTTTTGCAAGTACATGAGACAAGAGCTGAATTCATTTTTTAACACTCGCGTCCCGATTTTTCCATTTCCCTTACTACACAAAAAACGTCGTGAGGTGAACTGAGTCTTGCTCTGCGGAACATAGCAACTATTCCGCTGGCTTATAACCACTTAAAGCGAGAGAAGTTGAGAATAAAAAATTTTTCGTCGCCACTTCACTACATGTGAAACGCACTATTTAGAGCAGAAAAAATTATATTTGTATATCAGAGTTATAGGCTGAACGCCGCCTAGTCCAAGTATGCCACTGAACTTTATTGACTTTACATATTACTGATACACCACTTGACTAGTCAAAAGAAAACTTCGCGTATACGTTTCACTTTTATCTATTGAAAACTCTTCGATAAAAAAAAATCACTCCCGATTTGCAAAAATCGCGTTTTAGGCAGCTGAGATATTTGGTTCCCCTATAAAGTGAATGAGCACCAGAGATTTGTTTAGAGATTCAAGAACACACAGTTGGTTACCCGGCGAACACCGAACACCATAAAATGTTATATATGATGTTTTGTTGTTCTGAGATTGGCGTAGCAATTGTGTACACTTTCTTTTGTGATATCGTAATTGAGATCACTTCTTCACTCTCCACCCAGTATTACAAAGTTGGTTCGGAGTCCAACTCCCTTTTAGCCTCGGTCTCGAAAAACGTCTTTAGCTTACTGGTTCGAAGATGATGAGAAAGCGCACTATTAGTGGTAGAGCTTGGTACTAGGAATCGAAACCCAGGTAACACATGAAGACTGTGAGTTGAATCTAATTAGGTGGGATAGCTTGACTAAATCAAAGAGACCATTTCACTTTTCGTTTTATTAAAAAAAATAAAAATAGAAATACAGATGAATTTAACAAAATCGGTTACTTGGAATTACAACTTGGTAGTTTTACTACATCATCTAAGCGGGAGCACAACCCCTATAATACTCAATGGGTGCTAGAAGGTTTTATGCTAAACCGCGATTTATTGAAAATAGTGAAATATGAACTTCATACCTCGCAACTTGCATTGGCCCGAAGGGAAAAATGTTAATTCTCGAAGAGGGAATTTGGTCTCAAGTTGAAGGGACTTCGTATTCGACACAAACATTCTCAAAGTGCTCATCTCGCGTTAAAGGGGGAACTTAGAAAAAATAATCACATACCTGAAGTTCTACTAAGCGTCCGGGTCTTGGGAGCACACACACTCGTCGACGTTCTACTGTAGAATCAACCGGAGTGGCGAACAAGCCTCGTTTATATAGGCGTTACGTCCCACGCATTTCTGCCAGTTTCTGACGTAGCTCGAACGCTACGTCACGAGCCTCATCGAGCTTGGGAGAGACTTCTTCACGCGCATGCTCAATAGTGGTTAAGACTTCTAGTGTTTTCTATGATTTTTCTCTATCACGCCGGGATTGAAATTCCTATTTTACATTTATTTTTACAGTTTTTATTTTACACCTAGTTCTAACTACATAATAGATTTCATGTATTTATTGCTTTCGTGGTATTCCCTAAATATTGCATCTAGGACCCAGCTCTGTGATCTGAGTAAATCAAAGCTAGGGTCATACCACTAATACATGCGTGTGGATAGGTGTCAATGAGGCATCAGGTTGCTAAATCAATCTGAACCTCAACCGACTCCGTTCTCCCTATCTCTCTTTTCCTTACTACACTCACAATTTGAAAAGCGCGGGCGTCTTGCCCCATAATGTGAGTCCGGCTTAGGACTTCGAGACACAACTGTGTAACAATATATATATATATATATATATATATATATATATATATATATATATATATAGTGGTAAGTAGTAGGTATACAGTCCCGTATTGATGAATCATGACATTTTATATCATTTACTTATTGTTATTGATGCAAGTATTGACTTAGTTTCTTCCTTATCTATTGTTAATTTATTTTCACTTATACCTTAAGCTCCGGAACAAATCGAAGCAAATAAATTAATTATCTTAATAAATTAAAATGCCATACTTGTATACCAACTTTTGGTCCACCAAGTTAAAGCTGGTAAAGACGTATTTACGCTCTACAATGGCCCAGCAAAGACTTAATTCATTGGCCATAGTAGCTATTGAAAATGATGAAGCCAGAAAGTTAGATTTCAAGGAGATATTGTCCATATTTGCTCACAGAAAAGTCAGGAGAATGCCATTTAGTGTTTGAACAAAATATGTATATGTCATTACGAAGTTAATTTTGCTCATTTCTATTTTAATTGATTAATATTTTTATATTCTTTACACTACATGCTTTGGAACAATGTATTGTTAACATCCTCTTGCAGAATACACATTAACAAACCGTACATTTTGATTTTGAACATAAATTATAATTGTAGGATTGAATTGAAGCAAATAATCACAAATAATTACAAACGTCACCTAAAAGAAGTTACTTTAGTATTTCAACGCTATTATAAATTTACTGAAAAATTTATGTGTTAATGGCAATCAATAAAAAGTTTATTTTATATTATTTTTTTTTTTTTAGCAAAAGTCAGAAAATCACCAAGTTTTTGTTAGCACTTACATATTTGGCTTTAATATTTGTATCGTTATTTGTATATTCTATGCTATTACTATGTTGATGTATACCAAGATCAAAATAAACAAAAATAGTTCTCGATTTCAATAATTCAAAACCATGTTTTTATTAAATTTTATGTTTTAACTACAAAAGCCATTCATTTTTTTAAAAAATGACATAATACCAACTTCTTTCATCTTACGTTATGATTTTACATTCCATATTCTCGTAAATCTAGAAGTACATAATAAACTCTGTTTTTTATATAATACACCGGGGGGCTGTTAATTCCCGCCCAGGGCGCTTACAACCCACGCGACGGCCCTGAGTAAAAGGAAAACAATCATATAAAATATGCTACCAACTAATACTACGGTACTTAATTTGTTCACAGCACAGAAGTCGCTACCTTTGTAAATAAGTCGGCAAATCGTAATTTAAAAATCACCCCCCAAAAAGTCGTTAATGGGAAGTATTATTTTTTGTCGCTAGACTGAAAATTGAATCCCCTACATTTTGCGAGTTTTCCTCCCAGATTGGCAACACTGCTAAGAAATACGCGAGCTTGTTTTCTTCCTGTTTTCTTAGATACAGAGAGAATGAGAAAGGAAGTCGTGTTGCTAGACATAGATTAATTTAAAAACAAACTTTCCTGTTGCTTGTTTCTCACTATCTTAGGAGGTAAAGTACTGACACTGTTGCTCAGTTAGGCGTAATACGATTTCGCTATTAGTCTCAACATGGTCTTTATGAGCACTTATTTATTTTATTAACATGTTTTAAATATCCTAACTATATATAAAACTACATAAACTGACATAAAATAACAGGTACTTTCGGTTGACGTGCAAAGTTGAACTTTGGCATGATTGTAACTTTCCGTTACTAATCCATACGAAATTTGCCAAAAGTGAATATTTTTAATTTTTTAGGGTGTCTAAAGGGAGATTAAGAAATTTTCATGTTATTTAAATGGGCCTTTTTTAACCTATAATCTCTTATTTCAGGTACTCGAAATTGGAACTAAAACTTTGAATTCAGTATACTTGCACGTTTTCGTTACCATTACCTAAGAAAATCACCAAAAAGAAAAATCTCCGAATTTAGAGTGGTTTTATGGGGAACTGAAATTCTTTTCCATGTTATTTACTCAGGACATCTTCTACACCCCAAAATGTTTAGGCACTTCCGGCAGGATTAGAATAACGAAACCTGATATGATTGTAGCCTTCCGGAACTTACCCTCACGAAAATTCCCTAAAGTGAATATTTTTGCTTTTAAGAAGTCTAAAGAGGAGATTGAAACATTTCCATGTAACTTAAATGAGCGTTTTCTTGGGATACAAAATCTTATCTTTTAGATAGTTGAAATACGAAAAGAAACTTGAAATTTGGTTAAGCTATGGGTTTAAGAGGTGCGGCCGTAGGCCGAGTAAACGCTGAGGTCACGGTGCGAAACCCCAGCTGGGCCAAATTCAGGGAATTTTAAGAGCAAATGCAACAAATTCATTCTTGATGGAAAGCCTGATACATAAGAGACGCGAGGCCGTAGGCCGAGGAAACTCGGGGGGCTATGGGCGGATCGCCCAGTTAGCCGAAGGCTAGTGCGTGAGGGAACTACTTTAATCACTCTTAACTGCACTAGCCAAAAAGGTTAATTTAATTTTTGTTGATCAACTCAAAATACTATATTATATTCAAAGTAAACATAATCTTCAAACAGTATACTGTGCACTATAAACTACTTATAGTGTACATAATGGGATTTACATATTTAGGAGAACGCGGGGCGGAACGGGGTACTTAACATAAATGGACATGTAAGGGTAATAAAATGACAAAGGAATACTTAAAATGAAGTTAATATACTATCTGAAGTTTCAGGTACAAAAAGTACCTGTAGTTGGTTAATGTGTGTCCAAACTGTAACGTACCATCCTTCTGGATCCGAGAAGAAGAAGTATGGATGGTTACATGAAGGAAAATGGTATATAGAGCGTTATATTTTCTATTTAAACTAATAATGTTAATAATAGTCAGTATTTAAAAAGATTATTTTTCTCTTTGTAAAAAGTCTTCTTTTTAGAAAAAGAAGAGAAAGAAAAAAGTATGTAAAAATGTATGAAAGAAATAATGTAAGGAGGAATCGACTTAGAAATGCTATGCTATGACAACTTGAGGGAAAAAAGGTGTTTGCGCGTGTTTGTACGGTGGGCGTGGCTTGTCTCGCCGATCCTACCTGGCTCGGTGACTCAAGGACCCGTTATCTTGTTCCTTGATTAACCCCAGAGAGGATGGAGTTGTTTGGTGGTTGCGTGTTCTTGGCTTGCTTGTGTGTTAAGTAGGACATGTTCTTCAGTGCGAATACGTGGGCAGATCTAAGTTCCGTGCCGGAAAAGCTTTTGCTATTATATATTCTTTGCGAGTTAAGTGAAGTAAAGTATCACGATTTGTGGAATAAGTTCACAGGGTTACTGGAAAAAGTTGGCAAAGAAATAGGCTGTTTTTGCGTCTGTAAAGTTACAGAGTCAGAGAGGGAAAGTGTGAATGCTAAAGTGAACCTCTTTTCACTCTATCATTTGTAGTCAGTGAGTGAAGTTACAGTGCGTTTTGTGCCTGTCATTGATCTCTGTAACAACGTGATAGCATAATTTCTGGCACAGAGCAAAGAATTGCGTACGTGGCTAGTCAACCGAAAGTCAAAGAGGCCAAATACCAGACGAGAGGAATGAAGACAGTAGGTAAACCATTGAGTTTTTTCCAATACTTGGTGAGTTAATACTTTTATTTTTACCTATAGTAATTGTGTTCGTTAAAAGTGTGGATAGTGAGGTCGTCTGTAATTTGTTTCCAAAGGGTTTAAAATTCGAGGACCTTTGCTTTCCAATCGTAGTTATTTTCCTCCCAGAAATTGTGGCGATTATTCTTTCTACTTTGACCGTAATCGTTGACGTAAGATTTGAACTACCTGCAGATCCGATATTTCATTTAATTTAAGTATTTTCTTTTTCAGCTGTTTAGCCATATGTTAAAAGGAGAGCGTGTTTAGATATTTATTCTCGAAAGATAAATATAGACATTTAGTTTTCTCGAAAGTTGTCATAAGCATAGAAAGTATACATTTTGATTCAGAATTAAATTTGACTGTTATTATTTGAATGAATTAACTATTTTCAGAACTGAAAATATTGTCAGAATTATATTTAGAAATAATTTGCATTTTGAAAGAATTTATCAATGAGTAGTTGATGTTCGTAAAAGTCGACAGGAGTTTCGTAACTGTTAAAGTGAAGTTTTGATGAGAATAGTAATTATTGACAGTAGATTCTATTTGAAATATTATTGAAACGGAATTGAAAGAAGATTTGAATCTGATAGTAAAGTAAAAATTGAAATTTCTAAGATTTAATCATATTCAATCGACAGATAATTAATTGTTAGGATAGTTGTATATTGCACTTTTCATCCGAGTGTATATGCGCTATTCAAACGATTTAGTGCATACACCATCTTCCATTGGCAATAAAGTTGTTATCTTTAAAATTGTAACACTGTTGTACATGTTCATTAAGTTTATGTTTGTTATGTTTCCTTTTCCAAAATAGAAATATTGGATCTGCAATTCCAGCTAATACTAGTTAAGTTGATTACGCGATACTGCTCGACTCTCTTCTCCCAAGCTCTCTCTGCCAGGCTTTATTATCTGAGCCCACATTGACAGTTTGTTTAATTTTTGTTTGTTTTTTTTTTTATAAACTCTCAATGTGGATTCGATAAGGCGAAGCTAGGTGGAAGGGGGCGTTACACTAAGGAAGCGCACGTGATTATCGAAAGTGATATTTTTTTCGCGTGCACGTGAACACACGGGGCACAATGGAGTACAGTGAATTACGGCTGGCAGTACTTACAAATGCAAACTTCTTTGTCGTCGTCACTATCTACACCTACACACGAATTATATGACCACATTTCACACAGCATACACGCAATCCATTCCTAGTTGGATTGGAAATACCATCCAATAAAGGCGTGTAGCGTCCTCTACTGAACTAACGATCAGTTTCTACTTCCTTGTTCCTGCTGTGAGCTCTCCTCCATACTCAAGTGCGTGATATGTCCTCTTCACCAGATCTCCTTGTTCTGCTGTTCCTCTTCTTTCTTTCACCTTTTGCTTCCTCTTCCTTGGCACTTGTTTCCAAAACCACGATGATGTCAATATTGATGTTTTCTCTCGTCTTCTGTTCAGTCTCCTGACACCAATCTTAACTCTAGGGAAAGGTAAAATATCCTTAGGTGGCGTGTGCAAAATTATTGTCTGTTCCTGTAGTTGGCGTCGAAGGTTCTGGAATGAGTCTACTTCCAGAAACCGTGGTCACATCTGGGAGATGTGGTTCCGAGGATGATGTCGAAGGTCCTGGTTTTGGTGCTGTAAAGGAACAACTTCCTGGAACAGTTTGTAGATCTTCTCGTTTTCTGGCTTTCTTCTGTTGGTTGCAATGTGATTTCAGTAGGCCATTTCATCTCTACCTCGTTCCGCCCCGATTCACATGTTGGTGCTTCATATGGTGTTAGCGAAAACTGCGCGGAAAAGATTGCATACTATAGTCACTAAAATATACAAAAACTATGATACCGTACTCTGAAACTATAATTACTACTTCAGCATTCTGTGCATTCATATTTGACTTATCTTGAGCTTTGTTTCTGTTGATATTGCGGCAGGCGTCGTAAACCAGAGCGAGAACACTAAAACGATTTGCAGCTGCCTCACGCCTTCAACAACACCAGCGGGATCCACGCACCGGTAGGGAGTCGACATTTAGTTTCCTGTTGCTTCTGCAAGGCTGCATCACCATAACGCGAAAACAGGAGAAGTACCCCATTCCACCCCGCTACCCCGTTCTGCCCCGCCTTCCCCTATATGTAGAAAAAACATGCAAAGATATTTTCTGAGAAGATCTTGCATTTCATCCTTCAGTAAATATTTGACCAGTCTGGAAAACACTTGTTTACACTGAGCAAAGCTTGGTGATACATAGCTTTCGCTTCACTACTTGAAATAGACGTGAATATATGAATGTTTATCTCTCAGAAACATAGATAAACAGTGATGATTTCAGAGGTCCCGAGGAACAAATCCCGGGGACCAAGAAGTTCCTCAGGGGATTTTTCCGATGGGGTCAACCTGGGTTACTAGTATTTTCGCACTACTACTTTCACCCCCTGTTTATTGGCGCTCGGTGGTAGAGCATTCACTTCTGGTGGGTGGGGTTTCTGGTTTTATCACAGATTGTGCCAGATGGGCTTTGTGGTGGACAAACATAATATCTGTAGGTTTTGTAGGGATTTTCCCGTTACCTTCCTTTCTACATTTCACCATTTCATTCATTCTCATCATCATCGTCTTCTTTAGCCTACATGGCATAATCATGGAATGTAATCATGAAAGATTTCATTTCATCCCCAGCCCATTCAATGTCTCCATAGGGAAAACCTTCTGTAACAATCACTATAGACGAATATTAATTGAATACATGCCTACATGACAACTTTTTCTCTTCTTTTCTCTAGCTCAAAGGTATCCAACAAGATCAATATTTTTTCTCCTGTCAAGAATAAAATAGCAGAATATAATAGGATAGAAAAGGAATATTTCAGGTTAGTGTCCAACAAGTATCTCTGTTAGGCTAAGGGAGACAGGCGATTTAAGCAAGTGTATGATGATGGAAGAATTGGTGGAATGAGAATCTTTGAGGCAAAGAGAGAATCCCGAGAACACCCACGGACAAGATGTTGTCCACCATAAACTTAATTGATTGGCAATCAAACCAGCAATCATACAAACCAAGGTTAAGCACTCTACCACTGAGCCACGGTGCCCTCAGGTTAAAATAGAACGGACTGTATGATAATAATTTATTTTCATTATTTATCCGTCTCTTCTTTAGTTTACAGGACATAACTGTAAGACTTATTACAACAAAAGAAATCCATGAATACGATGTGTCTTTTACGAAGTTCATATAAGCTGGAAAAATAAAACTCACCAGAAATTAATATTGTAATATTTGTGTGGGTAGAGACAACGACAGTCCGGGATTCTAGCCCTTCACCTAATTTATTTTACCAAATATTACAAACTAGTCTTTGTGTCTACAAATAAATATCTTAAATCTTCCGCATGACCACAGAGGTGAAGGAAAAAAATGTTTTATACGGGAACCCCTTTAGCTCATAGCAGCCTCCAGAGCGTCTTGCAGGGACTTCAGGATATGGTCCTTTTGGTACATCCTAGCTCATGGCAGCCTCGTGATGTTCGGGTTGTTGTTAGGAATCCTCTTCGCTCATGGCAGCCTCATGATGTTCGGGTTGTTGTTAGGAATCCCCTTCGCTCATGGCAGCCTTGTGTTGTTCGGGATGTGGTTAGAAATCCTCTTCGCTCATGGCAGCCTCGTGATAATCGGGTTGTTGTTAGTACTCCCCTTCGCTCATGGCAGCCTCGTGATGTTCGGGTTGTTGTTAGGAATCCCCTTCGCTCATGGCAACCTCGTGTTGTTCGGGATGTGGTTAGGAATCCTCTTCGCTCATGGTAGCCTCGTGATGTTCGGGTTGTCGTTAGGAATCCCCTTCGCTCATGGCAGCCTCGTGATGTTCGGGTTGTTGTTAGGAATCCTCTTCGCTAATGGCAGCCTCGTGATGTTCGGGTTGTTGTTAGTACTCCCCTTCGCTCATGGCAGCCTCGTGATGTTCGGGTTGTTGTTAGGAATCCCCTTCGCTCATGGCAGCGTCGTGATGTTCTGGTTGTTGTTAAGAATCCCCTTCGCTCATGGCAGCGTCGTGATGTTCGGGTTGTTGTTAGTACTCCCCTTCGCTCATGGCAGCGTCGTGATGTTCGGGTTGTCGTTAGGAATCTCCCTCGCTCAAGGCAGCTTCCAGGTATTTTGGGCATGGTAGTACTCCTTCGTCCAAGGCGACGTCAGGAGCACGTATATTTTAAGCGATCAGTGCTCAATTGATGCCTTCGTCTTCTTTGGGTCTACTTTTATAGGCCATTTCTGGGTGGCTCGTTCCTCTTCGGTTCTCGTCGTCCTGATCTTCGTGTCTTCCTGGTTCTGTGTATCGTCTGCTACTTATAAACAATAGTACGTGTTTGCTTGAATAATATGTGCTCACTCTATAATGTACGGATCCTAACAATATACTACTACGGACCCATCGTATACTGCTTTCTGTATGTGAACCAAAAACATGAATGTAGCATATACATCGAGCATAGAGTTCTATATCTTTATCAATACTAATATTACGACAATATGAAGCTAAAAATAAATAGTTATAACTGCTAGTATCCTGTGAGTATATTTCAACCAAGTATTTCTTCATGAAAAAATGAAATTGGCCAAAAAAGTTGAGAATGCTTGAAGTGCATTGCCAGAACGAGCTTAAAAAGAATTAATTTTCAATCAATAAATATGACGCAATAATTATTGAATCAATAATAATGACGTAATAATTATGGAGTCAACAACTAATGACAATACATTTTGAATCAATAACTGGTATTGGTATTGAATCAATATTGATATTAATCAACAAGAATATCATGTCTCTCTATGGATTACGGTTCCCCAAATATAACTCCTTAAATCTCCCGAAATCGGAACTTTTTTTGGCCAATATATCGGGAACGTAAGATTGGCGCGAAAAGTTCCATCATTTCTTCCAGCTAGTTTTTGATGCTCCATCGAATGGGGGCTGAAAATTTAAAAAAAAATCGCAAATAACAGACAGACAGACACACGGAAACTAGAGAATTCAAAGCTTCAATACACACTGTATTTTAAACTATAATTTGTTAGCGTTTCCGGTATCTAACATATCAGATAGTGTCTATATAGTGTCTGATGAAGGATCTGTTAGATATTCAAAACCGTAACACAATGTAGTTTAAAATACAGTGTGTATTGAAGCTTTGATCAGTGTATTGGTAACAATATCCAATCCAAAGCCATGGATAGTGTTGTTATAATGAATTCAGTAACGAAGTTTTGATGTTCGTTGAAAAATAATAAAAGTGTAGTCCAACAGTTTCAGTTTTTGTCTAAACCCCTACAAGAATGCAAATAACCATTCGCCTGGAGCGGATGGTTCAACAGTGCGGGCGAGTATTTAATATCATACCGAAGGTAACTAAATGATTTCTATAGTGGGATGTGGGCTAGTACCTTTTTTTCTTGGGCGAGTAAAATTTTGTTTCTTATTTGCATCCCTGCATGAAAATAGGATAAATAGCAAAAAATAACAACGGTGGCAATAGAGCAACAGAAATTAAAACTTCATAATCATAGCGAAGCTTACAACGAGTTAGCAAGCCACTCAGCCGTTCTAATTTACCGCTGTCCGTGTCACATGGTAAAGATGACGAGATTCAAGGAATTCATTAAGTTGCGCAGGAATGAAGTGCAATTGCTCAAACGAGTCCTATGATCAAATAATTCCCACTCAATTCATATGATCGAATAACTTATTAGCGTAAAATAGATGTAGGGAAACCTCTAAACGATTCACATGTGCCATCATTTTAGAGAGTCAGAGTAAATGAACCGATTCCCTGCAATGAATAATTTAACCGTCACTAGTTTGTACCGATATACAGCGTTAGTAACAGTACCAGTCTGCAGGATATCCATGCACCTAAATGACATTTTGTTCAAATATACATTACTTTGGAAAGATTTCTAAAGCTATTGTGGTTGTTCATAAGAACATGCGATACAATAGTCAATTCTAACAGTTTCAGAAACTATGGCAAGTTTTTCTTTATCAAAGTATTATCGTTCGTTTTTGTTTCTATTCGTTTGCTTTTTTTTTCATTCGTTGTTGTATCCTGTCGTGCAATTTGAGTTCTTCTTAGCTCTAACATCTCTTGGCAACCAAAGGAAACTACGTACATATGAGAATTAGGGTGATGACATTTTTGCAACCTCGTTTCCCTGTATCGTAATTTGATGAGCTTTCATTCAAGATTAGAGAAAATCTCACTTTCAATACGGTATGATGAAAAAACCTCACGCGCAAAATGATTTTAAAATTATTTATCAGCTTTTTTTTGCCAATTTTTGGGTCAATTTAGACAGATACAAAATTGATCATAAGCTCTAGTATCACATATGTACAATATTCTATACAGTCATCAAACATAGTTACAAAGTCAAGTATTGACTATAATGTCACTAGACAGGATGAATCTCAGTGGGAGGTTGCCCTTCTTGCGGCAAGAGTCATATAAATGTTACAAAACTTTGATCGCACACTCACAGCACTGGTTGCTTCGGGCAATGTAAATTGGAGATTCATCTTTCAGTTTGGTTTTCAAGCATTTGAGACCTGTTGGGTAGTCACTCAGAGTTGCAGATAGTTGATCAACATCTTCAGCATGAAACAATCGAATGCTGAACCAATAGTCAGTCCATATATAGGAATGAATGAACAGATTTTATGCAGCTTGTTCCAGGTTTCAGGTATCAGAATAAACGCAAGAAGGGCTAGAATGTCACGAGAGTTCCAGCGTGCATTGCTATGTTTGGGATCTGTTGAAACTGCACGAAATGAATGTCACTTCTCCCAGTAAAGTGACGGAAGACACGAGCGAAGTAGTAGAAAAACTTCGTCGTCTCTCCAGCTGCAACTCAGTTTTACCATTGCTGAAGACTGCTTTCAATTTATCATATTTGCCCATCAAAATGTATACATAGAAGTACTGGATGTTTAGTGATTTGGTCGACCCATGTAGCTCATCGTCCACGACAACGCGAATAACGCAACCCAGCACAAGGTGCTGGCAACTTAAGAACTTGGGTTTCGGATGACTTTTCTGTTCAAACATTTGCTTTTCTTCCCGGTATTCATACTTGTTGTGTCGGCAGCAATCATAGCAATTAAACTCCACAGGTTGGACTCCTCTAACACACCCTAGAGTTCTTATGCGATTCTTTAAGCTTTTCAATCTTTCAATTTGAGCGCAATCAACTATTTTTTTGCTTCATTCTTAAGGACCACGGCCAGATATTCAGATACATCATTTTGTTTGCCGTGAAAGTGTGTGTGCTCCACTTCTCCAGATGACGCGTGCTCACCAAGTGTTTCTTCACCTGAGCAGCTCTCGTGTAGATAGGCTTGTGGATTGCTGACTGACATGGGGTTGGGATTTCAATGCCCTCACCCATGCAGACTTTTACTGCTCCTTGAGACGACAGCTTTGAGCTTGTAACGAGGCGTCTTGCAAATGCCTGTTGAGTTACTCTTCTTTCTGCTCGTTGATGCTGTATTCTCATTCTCCCAAGGGCTCTCTTCGCTGTTGTCAGATGAGTTCGTGCTACTAGCGGAACAATAAGGTATTGCTGACTGGTAAGTGTTGACACAGTCACTTCCATTGCCTTCCTTCGCTTGGATGAATGGATGTTTTTGCAATAGCAGGTTTGCCAGTGGAATAACCAACCTGACCCTTACCTTCAATTTGCAATTTGTAGAGGTTTTTATTCTCTTCTCACACCCATTCGCCTTTCACTTTGGTCACGTCAAATAGTTCATTCAATGAATAGAAGTTTTTTTTTCTACAGCGCTCATAGTCTTTCAGAAGGTTTGCTAATTTTGCACAAATAGCTTGATCAGATACATGCAGGAAGTTCAATGTTTTACTTCATAGAGCTTTAAGTTCCACAGCAATTATACCGATGCTCTCTCATCGTTCTTCGGCTAAAGAAATTTGAATCGTCCAATGACGTGGTTTTTCAGGGGTATGCGACTCCGTTCACTCAAGGGAGCTTCATAAATTGCCGCGTTGCCTCTACTTGATGGCGCATGAAACTGGAGTCTTCTACTCAGAAACTCAAATAGAAAAGGCATTAACGTGTATATTAAATACGTAACAAATTAAAGAAATTGTTATTGTGTTTTCATATTGTTATTGAGTTTTATTGTTTAAAAACAAGCAAGTAACAAATACTCAAAATAAAGAACGGCAGGCACTAATAAAACTTTATATGCTCAATTATAATAACAAACTCTGGATGTATCTACTGTAAACCAACTTAATAGCGTACTTCAACCTGCGTTGGACGACCTTGTTGCATGGTGCCTAAAATGGAAACTGAAATTAAATACTCTTAAAACGCAAATAACCTTGTTTGCCCGTAATGATCATAAATATTGCTCCACACGAAATCCCGAGCGCCTAAGTGTTACACTTCTGGCCAGACGTCTTCCGCTCCACGATACTCTCAAATATCTTGGTGTCACATTTGATAAACATTTAACATGGAATGCCCATCTTCGTATCTTGGACACCAACATCCGCCATCGCCTTAATCTCCTAGGACACCTAAAGGGCACAACGTGAGGACTTAACGCCGAACTGCTACTATACACCTATAAAGTGTTTGTCCGCCCAGCGCTCACACATGGTCATCTTGCCTGCCTATCAGCGACATCCAAATTCTATGCACGCATACAACTACTTGAACGGCGAGCGTTACGCATTGCGTATTCTCTGCCCCAACAGACGCCCACCAGAGAGCTGTACCGCCAAACTACCATACCCACTATTCTCCCACATCGTCGCCGCCTACGCACCCGCTATATATTTACTCGTATTGCCAATACCCATCCTATTATTGATGAACTTCTGCGACAAACACCTGCGGTACCCAGATACGCCTATCCACCAATCGATCATCTGTTAGCCATATATGAACAGGACCACTCACCTGCGACATACAACCCTCATCGTCGTATCTACCACCACAATGAACATATCCACCGTCCGTGATCACACCCAGGCCTCCTACATAGCTTAATATCTCCCGTATACTCCGAACACTCCACCATTATGTCAATCCTTACTAATCAATAGCTGACTTTCATCTCCAACTCACACTTCGATGACCCTTTCTATTTCACACCATTCCATAACAGCCCGCAAATTTCTACCCTTCTTATCATCACTAGTCTTTATATATCTCTGGCCATAGAGAAGGCATAACCTTCTGCGGCCCGCCCATCTTTAATGGGGTGAAAGACATGTGAAAAAAATATATCTCCATTTAACCTCCACTTTTTAGTGCCTATTAAACTCGCTTCGTCACGAGATTGATAAACTCGCTTCGTCAAATTGTCTGCTTGTAATCAATAATAATAATAATAATAATGCTAGAAGATCAACATAACATTTCAAAGTGGTTTGTGCGTGACCTTTTTCAATATTTCAATGGAATAAACGCCATTTTACTCATGAATAGATAAAATCTCATTCATTCGTGCTACAGGAAATAATTTTTGAGAAAAAAATCAAAAAGTCATCAGTCTAATGAGAATATATTGCGTTGTCATTGATGAATGATTGTTTCGTATGGAATTGATGTACTTGATATCCAACAATGTTAACTTTATAACCCTCCGTTTCCTTTGATGCACTAGTACATTTTCAAATGACGCGTTAGTTCAAAGTTTGGTATTTCATTTTATTCACTTGAAGCGATATCTTCTACAATACTAGACGTATTACAACACAATTTTGGCTATTTACGTGATATGTATTATGGCGTACTATGGGCGGGGAAATTGTTCTTTTTTTCTACATTCTAAGGTATTAGGGTTCGATACACAGATTTCAGGATCAAAATGTGAACATTTTCGGATTGTGGGATTTTGTCCGACACACTGGGATCTGTGAGTGTAACGAATACGATACGTATCTAATGTCTATTATGTGTGTTACCTATCTGTTTCTGAATGAATTCAATATCATTGTCAGTTCTAGAGATAAGTGTCTTCAAAGCAATGTACGAAGTAGTAGTGGTATTTTGGTCGATATATCGATATCTCAAGAACGAAGCAGAATGAACCCATGCCTCATATACTTTTTTGCTTGTCATGGCCCATATTATCATTCCTCAAAATGTGGCCCTTTTCTGCAAATTATTTCATTACTACTGGAATTGTAAGACAACTGATTCAAAATTTTAGTTTTATTAAATCACCTATCATTAAGATGAAAACATTAGTCAGTGTGGTGTCAATCTGTTGATTGAATGGTCAATTTATTGTATTTGATAACATGTGTCAAAAAACAATAGATAATTCAGTACTTACCGATAATCGTAAAAATGAAAATTATTTACATATACATTTCTTTTCCAAAAAATTGAAATTATTACAGAATCGTCCAGAAAATAGTAAAGCACAATTCTTATTTTCTCTGAGTCATTCAATATTGTATAAAAATCCTTCGAACATTAATTACACCAGCAGCGAATATGTTAACGGTTACAAAAGTATATGTTAATCAGCAATGTTGGTATATTTTGCAGTAATAACGCTTCGTGGTCTGCAGAAGCATATAATGATCATTCTATTATTATAACCACTAACTTCAAGAAAAGGAGGAAGGAAAATCGATATATCAGGAAGGAAAAGTGGTGTATAAATAATATCGTTACAAAGATAACGACACGGTTCTTAAGTACATGTTTAAGTATTTATAGATATATAACTAGAAATGTCGCCATTATATATGAATGTGTATTGAAATATTTGACAATCAATAATAATCATTGGTAAATAGAACGCCTTTAAATGTCGAAAATTCAATGTGTAATTTACCTTCATAGTAATTAATGATAATTCTATATATGATAAATAATTACAGACCGGTAGTATTTGCATTTTATATTACACTTGCTGAATATACCCATTCTTCGCATGGGGGCTGTATTTGGAAGTCAACGCCTGTGGAACTATCACTATTCATTTCATCGACCGCGAAAACTATGGATTTGACACTTATATCAGTCATTTTTTTATTACTTTCACATGTCTCGCTATCCCCCCCCTGGTGGCCCCGGCCCGCAGCGGAAGAGTGTGAATTTGAAAGTTAATGCGATCAGAGTTTCACCATTAATCTTAGCGACCGCAAAAACTATGAATTCGACATTTATATCGGTCATTTTCTACTACTTTTACATGCCCAGGTAAACGACCCCCCCCCCCCTGAGACCCATCTTTCGAAATTAAAAACAAACGCTTCGTCTTGGTCTGGGGCATGAAGCAATATATCCGTCACCAAAATTTGGTAACTCTCGGTCCACTTGTCTGGTCCCCAGGCCGATCCCGGTAAACGCCCCCTGAGACCCCCTGGTTCGAAATTAAAAAAAAACGCTTCGTCTTAATCTGGGGCCTGGTCCAAGGTCTCCGTGACCGAAATTTGATAACTCTCGGTTAACGTGTCTGGTCCCTAGGCCGGTCCTGGTAAACGCCCGCTGAGACCCCCCTGGTTCGAATTTTTTTAAAAAAACGGTTTGTCTTGGTCTGGGGCCTAGACCAAGGCACCTGTGACCCAAATTTGGTAAATCTCGGTCCATTCGTCTGGTCCCCAGGCCTCACACAGACACACAAACAAACTCTTTATTTTATTTATATTATATGGTGGTTTTTCCCCAAGAGTTGCTGATTGAAGCCGAAGTGCAGTAAGAATGTCCTAAGTGAACTCTATGTTACTAAGAAGTAGGCAAAAAATTCATAATAGTCAAAGATTGAAATCAATTTTAGAATTGTCCAGAAAGTTAGAAATTATGAACAGTGCATTGAAATGTATAAAGTGACTTTAAAAATTTAATGAGTCAAATGAAAGACTTACCAGATAGTAAAATGGAAATAATGGGAAATAAATTAGAACAATTGGAATACTCTCAAACGTCAAAGTTGGAACAATTTGAGCATGCTCATAATGTTCAACTTGAACAAATTTTCTAGAGTTTCATCAATACTGTCTCGTTCTGAAGAGCAGAAAAACACTGCTTTATTGAAGCACTACTTTAATACTTAAAAAATATTTAGCGTTGAACAAAATATGTGTTTGCACAACCAACAACGTATGTGCCAGTTGTCTCTGCTTTGCAGCAACTAAATCTAATCTAATATAAATAAAATTAAGAGTTTGTTTGTGTGTCTGTGATCTGCGTGCGGCCTGGGGACCAGACTAGTGGACTGACATATAATAAATTTTGGTCACGGGTACCTTCGTCCAGGCCCCGGACCAAAACGAAGAGTTTCTTTCAAAATTCGAACCAGGGGGGTCTCAGGGGGAGGTGGTCGCTGAGATAAATGGCGATACTCCGATCGCATGAACTTCCAAATTCATCCCATTCGGCTGCGGATCGGGGGTCACCTGGGGGGCGATACCGAGACATGTAAAAATAATGCAAAATGACCTATATCAGTGTCAAATCCATAGTTTTATCGGTTTCTTAGATCAATGGTGACACTTTTATTAGCGACGACTTTCAAATTCAGTTACCATTATATTCAGGTCAGAGATGATCTGCGGGGAGGGGGGGGGGGTTACCGAAACATGAAAAAAATAATCGACAATAACCCATAATATTGTCAAACCCATAGTTTTCGCGGTCGCTGAGATTAATGGTGATACTCCCACAGGCGTTGATTTTCAAATACAGCCCCTATCGACTGGGAACCAGGGAGGTCTCAGGGAGCGTTTACACGGATATGTAAAAGTAGTAGAAACTGACCGATATATGTAAATTGGTTGTTCAGTTTGTTTACATAGATATTTTATTTAACTCACGTGAAGAATGGGTATTTCAGCTAGTCTTAAATAAATAATAACGTTCTACATTTATTTCGAAGAATATTTTATCACACACTGAATGAAACTCTAATTCAGTCATTCGATAACTGAAATGACAATGAAATGAAATCTGTAAGTTTTACGTCCCACGGTTATGCCGGTTAGGCTAAAGGAGACGGTGATGATGAGAGATGAGTGAAATGGTGGAATGATGAAAGTGGGAGGAAACGGGAGAACACCGAGAAAACCCACGAGCACGGTGTTTGTCCACCACAAAGTCCACACGGTGCGAGCTGGGATCGGACACAGGACCCCAAGCACCGGAGGTGAACGCTCTAGCACTGAGCCACCGCGCCCCCCTTCATTCGATAACTATCAATGTATTTGTACTCATGTTGAAATCACCTACATTTACATTACGACAAAAATCAAATAAACATAGGTCACTTTGAGTGCAAAGTAATTAATTATCGCTATTGTTTAGAAATTAAAGTTGTTATTTATACCGCAAAGAAATAAAATGTTGATTCCTATCTCTCAAGATAAAGTATTGAATAAATAAGAAAACGCATTTGGAATCTCGTAAGAAGTGATAATCTCACTCCATTCTGCTGTTCTTTCAGATAATTTAAATTGTAAAATTGCATTGCAAATATAATTGTGTGCAAAATTCCACAAAAAGTGATCGTTTTTGTAATAATAAAGTCCCTGTCCATAAGACCTGTAGCAAAAGCATGTCTGATGGCTATTCTCTTCAAATCCTGTTAGTACATGTCTAAACAAGTTTAAATCACGAGGGTAGACTTTTTGACTTATAGGCAGCTTTTTCTACAGAGGCGTAATCCTAGGGGGCCGGCGCCCTTTTTGAGTTCTTGTCGACTTTCCTTAAAATTATTGTAGCTTCCATTGTGATTGTAGCAGAACAATGAATGATGGTTGTTTTCTTTCTAATTAGTCCTCAAAATAAACCTAGATATAGATTTTTGGCGCAGTCGTACAAATAGAGGGGAAAGAAAGGCAAAAGTCAAATTTTGGCTGATTATTTCAAAGCCTGTTTTTATTTTCTTTCCATAATGTCCAAACGGTGATCTCTTGTGTGACAACGATTTTTTGGCCAAGACTTACAACAATCCTCTATACAAGGACGCAATTTTTGACAAAATTTTCCAATACTTATCTCCACAAAAAATGTAATATAGCCAGATATGGAAAAAAATTTTAGAATATAAACTTCCGTGGTTTCGTGTTTGCTTCACTACACACGTTGCAATTCTCATAGAAGTCGCGAATTATTAACACATCGTTGTATTATTATTCACGATTCTTAGAATAAACAGCACTGATAAAGTTCTGTGTGATATTCCTACTCCAAAAAGTACATGATGTACAAGAATATTTCTTGGTATTAAGTGGCTTTATTTGTGAAGCTTTTGCTAACTGTGGATAACTTTGTTTTCATTGTGTGTACTAATAATGAGTTTCCATTTAAAATCTCAGGAACTTTATCTCTAAAATACAAATTTTGTCATATGTGAATTTTTCCAGGTTTTCTTTGCAGCAGCTGCTAGAAAGGATGGAGACAAACGTACTGATTTAGTGTGCCTTGCTTTTCAGGTGGTGATGTTACCTTCGCTGCAGGTATAATTTTGAATGTATTCGTGTCTAGTCTAATAACAAAGGACTTTCTGTTTTTCTTGCAGATCACTGATGTAATTATCTTCTGAAAGGATTTGAAGTTATTCTGGTGAAGTAGTTATGGCATCAAGTGTGGAAAGTTCTGTACGTGTAGTGAGTACTACACAAGGAACTAGTAGTGATTTTGACCTTACAAAATGTGTGATTTGCCAAAAGATAGACAAAGATCACAAGACTAGAACTTCAGCAATTGGTAGAAATAATATTAAAAATGCTGCTGAAATCAGGCAAGATGCAATGTTGCAGAGACTTCGTTCAATGAATTCTGAAGTGGAATTCGTATACCATTGCAATAATACGTGCTACAAGTCTTTTTATACACTGAAAAAATCGTTACTTAAATTAGAAAGAGATAGTGACGCTACGATTCAAGACTGTAAGGATGAAGAATCGCCAATTAAACAATCTACAAAAAGCCAACGTTCAGACACACTATCCCGTACAGAACCGTCGTCAAAGAAACAGTATACGAAGTAATATGCGTGGGGTGTGGTCTCAATAAACACGCTGGTGTCAGGGAGAAGCACAGGATTTGTGAAAATAACCGTGCTCTTGTCTTCCTTGAGACAGCAATTTTTTAAAGACGATGTGTATACGAGAACCTGTGATCTAGAAGATCAGTCATCAGTTTCCGAAGCACACTTATACTATCATAAAATATTCCTAGAAACATCAGGAAAATAAGAGCACTGAAAGAAAGTCACCTAAAGAAGAAATGATGATAGAACTTTCACCTGTAATCAAACAGCTTCTGGAAGATGGCTGAGGTGTGACTTTGTCAGAAATACGAGATAATTTAAACGGTAAAGGGACAGGAATCCTGATAAGCAACAAAGAGGTCAAGCATTTTTACTGAAGATTTTTTGAACTACAATTAAATTTTCTAAATCTAGTGAAACCAATGAGTCTCGCATTGCCTATTCATCAAATTTGACTACCGAGAAACTAACACAGACCGTCCGGAACCACAATGCTTTAAAAGGTGCTGGAAGATTAATAAAAAACTCCCTTAAAATCTGCAACTTTGACCTTGACAAAACAATTGGTGATGCTCAGGATTTGAAGAAGTCATGGATCACTACCCCTGTTCCACAAACACTGTTTGATTTTTTATCAGAACTTTTTGAAGTAGGACGATTGTCTCTTATGTCAAGCTCCACGGAAGACGTGGATTTACTAGAAGACGATGGAGTCGTTGATAGTGAGACCACTGATAAACCTGAAGATGACGTACTGACAAATAATTCTCTTTCTTGTAGAATAAAGCTAATTTTTCAGATTCTCTTCTATAATGTACATACAGGCAAGAATTTAACATCTTTACATTTCATGAAAGCCCATGTTATACATGACAAAATGTACAAGTTTGATAACATCTTTCAATAAACTTGGTGTATCTGCAAGGTACAACCAAGTTATGCATGCACGTGCCAAATTAGCCCAATACACTGTGAAGTCTTGGTCTGACGGTATTTCACTTCCAAGTAACTTTGTTAGTAATGAATTTAAGGTGGGTGCGATGGATAACTTCGACCACGAAGAAGCTACACTTTCAGGTCTGCAAGGAAGTCATAACACTGTTCTGGTAGTATTTGTGGCAAGGAAAAAGTCCTACTCACTGGATAATTGTTGAGAAAAATTTCTCCAAACGTGTGACGTCTCAAACAGTGTTTCTTCCAGACCTTATTTGTGTAGGGGCATTGCCCCTCGGAGCCCTAAGAGTGCCCCCGAGACCAAATTAATACGTCTATAATATAATAATAAATAGAATAGTATCAGCCGTGTCCCCCCTGAACATTGTTTCTGAAAGAAACACTGGTCTCAACACCCGTGTCAAAGCCTAAAACATTATCGCAAGCAATAGCTGCCTTTGATAGTACCTCAGAATTTAAAAACGTTTGAAGATTTATTTGATGCAGATGTAAGTGCAGTGACATTAAGGGAATCAGTGATCACTATGATGAAAGCTTTGCATTCACTTAGTGATAGGGACGTTAACGTAACCTGGGGAGCTGTCAACGCAGTGATATCGAAATCTGAAGTTTCTCTTTAGCAAGTTGAGTTCTTATCTATATTGCAATACCTTATTACAGCACACGGCAGTGTCTATTCTGCAATAAAAAAAAAAAACTTCCAGTACGTTCTCAATCATCTTCATCACCCCGCTTTACCTATAGCTTGCGACGAGAGAGTTTACCACATGGCTGCAGAAATCCAAATTACTTCAAACGAGTTCCCAGACATCGTCCTGATGATGGGATCTTTCCATATGATCAAAGCACTATTGGCGAGCATAGGTAAATATATATCAGGAAGTGGATTAGAAAACATCCTTATTGAAAACTCAGTATGTGGATCAAGAGTAGTTGAAAGTGTGCTGAAAGGGAGCAACTACATTCGTTCTACAAAAGCAATGTTCATGTTTGCTGAAGTAATTGAAAAGCTGAAATGGAAAACATTTTTGAAAGGAATGTCAGTGCACCTAGTAAAATAGCCACCGACACATTGAGAGCAATTTAAGATAATGATAGTGTAAAAACACAACTCCTGTTTCAAGATCTTACAACAATTCTATAAGCTTAATCCAAGGCAGTGGTGCCCCCCTCATGTCCATGACGCACCCCCCTCAATTATCTATCCGTAGGTTCTTCCATGAACAAAAATCTTTTCGATTAATTTTTACACCCCCTCAAACATATTTATATAGATTTTTAACCCCCCAAATATTTCAATGACGCCGTTTGCGTCATAGCCCCCCTTTGTGGTTACCCCTGTCCAAGGGATGAAAGACTTTTCTCAGATGAATGCGGAGCGATCAGAAACGTGTCAGTATTTGGAAGGTTATTTTGTTTCTTGTGTCTCTTCTAAAGAATCTTATTCAAAAAGACAGAGAAGGTAATTGGCTTCTTCATTTGAATATCGTTCAACAACTCCTTCTAGTGTTTCACGTTTTTGATAGAATCAATTACTTGAGGTGGGAATCCCTGTATTTAGAGCAGATGCGAAACTTGGAATTTCAACATCCACAAGTTTTTGAAAATATCATGAAAGGATTCTTTGTAGTCCGAATAACCAGAGGAAAATTCAATGATGTTGGCTCGGACATGGCAGTAGAGCAGACGATAAATAGATCGCAAAAAGAGTACGGGAGGCAGGGAGGAATAATTGGCCAAACAAAAAGAAAAAAGTATGTTGTTGAATGACAGTTAATCTACCACGAGATTCTTGGAAATGAGAAATGCTTTGCGGTCATTAATAGGCGTTGGAGTGGTTGACTACAATCTTCAGATACATCACGAATCAGTAGGAAAACAGTGAGGAGCTTGAAGCAAGCATCCAGATAATGGCCTCTTATATTGAGGATAGACAAAATACTTATGATATCACTGGAACGAAGAAACTCCAAAATCTATCGACAAATGAACTTCTGCCGCCACATAATGCAAAATCAATACCTTCCTTTGCTGCAAAAGGTAATGCTCATTATCTTGAATTTAGGAATGAGAGGTTTGTTTACAAATCAAAAATACTATCTGCCGCCATACACAAAGTGAAGTTGCCATCTTTCAATTCTGTTGGTTCACAGGATGCAAAAAATGATAGGTCTAATTCAGTTACAGATATCATCCATGCGCAAAGACTTGTTAATATTGGTAAGGAGAGCGAGGCATGTTATTTAGGAAGATACTAAGTTATGACAATTTACCAGTTACAACATTGATGGATAAAAACAGTACAACCATTACACCGCAGAAATTGGATTTGATGACTGGTTTGATACGGAAATTAGACGATTCCGAGTGCAGTTATACTTTTGAAATAATCTACCGACGTGTTTGATAGTGGATGTTATGAACCAAATCCGCAGGATGCCTCTAAAGGAATTTAACACCTTCGGTAACCTTTTTGCTGCCCTCGTCGGGAGCATGTGTTGCATTCACCAAGAAAAGTCAAGAACGAATTTTGTCTTGGTTAGCTACGTAACAAACTCGATTAAGAACGGAGAAAGGGAACGAAGAGCTGCGGTTCAACCAATAACTGTATCTAACATTTCAGCTTCTACTCGATTACCGGTTCAAATGAACGAAGTTTGGGCGTTCATTAAAACAAAATTATGCTTCAGAGCGCTTTGCGATATTATCTACAAGAACTTTAACTTCCTTTCCAAGGAACTACTATTCTGAGTAGTGAAGTATGTGATGGAGGACCAATTCCAACTGTAACAATGAAATCTGGCAAATGCAGTGAAGTTCCGGATGAAGATTTAATGAAGCCTATTGAAGAAGAAGATTTGTGAATAATCCCACATATATATCACACACTTAAAGAAGGCTGCCAGCAAGTAATCGTAGCATCAAATGATACAGATGTACTTGTCATTCTTTTTCACTTCTTCAAGTTCGTTCAAACGATAGATATTCAGACTCTTTGGCTGCGAAAATCTTCAAAAGAGTGCATACCAATTCACGCGTTAGCACTAAAAATTGGCACATTATGTGATGTTATTCTATCAGTGCATTTCCTCACAGGTTCGGACGGAACTAGTAAAGTGGAGACCAAGTTTCGGCTTTGAAAACAAATCTTGAAAAGTACCTTCTGTGTTTTGGGCAGCAATTACCTGCAAATTCGGATACATTTCGTCTAGCAGAAAACTATCTTGTACAGGTGTTAAAGCCTGGGAGTCTGCTGCAACGTTTGATCAGCTACGGCTCGAACTATTTTCACATTCAAAGACTCCAAATCTGCTATCACTACCACCTAGAAGCTTTTCATTAAGTGCACATCTTCAGCGTAGCTTTTTCATGGTTTTCACTTGCTCTTCTGTATTGAGTTCAAACGCGTCGCTGTTATCCGAACATTATGGTTGGTCAGTGCATGACGACGGTACGATAATTCCAGACTCTCATTTAAACTTCCTCCCAGAAGATCTCTTGATTACTTGTGGCTGCAAAACTAACTAAACAAAACGTTGTCGCTGTATCTCCAACTTTGTGTGTTGCATAGACTTCTGCAAGTGATGTGAATTCTGTGAAAATCGAGAGAAAAATGACTTCTAGCTACGTTAACGCATTTAACAGAGATGGGTAATTACGTAAACAAAAATATAAAATTTTAAATACTGTGTGTATATACAGAGATATAAAGGGATAAAGATATGTATATATATATAAAGAGATAATTCTTCACTTGATCTATTTACGTAACAATTCTCCAAGAATATAACAACATACTATATCATTCAAAATGGATAACACCCATCTCGAATAATATCTCCTTGATTCCAAGAAAGTTAACAGTGCTATTTATTCTAAGAATCGTGAATAATAATATAACAATGTGTTAATAATTTTCTTCTTCTATTAGAATTGAAACGTGTGTAGCGAAGCAAACACGAAACCACGGAAGTTTACATTCTGAAAAATTTCGCGCATCTGACTATATAACATTTTTTGTGGAGATAACTATTGGAAGCTTTTTGTCAAAAATTGCGTCCTTGTATAGAGGATTGGTGTAAGTTTTGGCCAAAAATTTGTTGTCACACAAGAGATCACCGTTTAGACATTATGAAAATAAAATAAAAAGACTTTTTAAAAAATCAGTCAAAATTGGACTTTTCCCCCTCTTTCCCTTCCATTTGTACGACTACGCCAAAAATCTATATTTAGGTTTATTTCGTGAACTATTTAGAAAGAGAGCAAGCCTCATTCATTGTTCTGCTACAATCACATGCCAGCTACAATCATTTTAAGAAAAGTAGGCAACAACTCAAAAGGGGCGCCGACCTCCCTAAAATTACGCCCCTGTAGAAAAAACTGCAAATAAGTCAAAATGTCTACCCTCGTGATTTACACTTGTTTAGACATGTACTAACAGGATTTGAAGAGAACAGCCATCAGACATGACTTTCCTACAGGTCTTATGGATATGCACTGGACTATAACATGCAGTAAACGATAGGGAGATGATATCCAAGATATCTTTTGCTTTACATTTCATACTAAAATAAATTACATCGTCGTACACGTGATTGTAGTTGCAAGATTTCACATTTTACACATATTAGAGATAGAATTTCATTGTATTTCAGACCTGTTGGATTTTAAGGTATGGCGGATTGAATCAAATATGAAGCGTTGGCCACAGATAATGAAAAGGCTAGAAAACGAATTTGCTGTTTCATGTCGAAAATCGTAAAACTGTCAGATAAATAAATTTCAACTTTGGAAAATGCTCCAAACGGTGATGACAATTTAACCTATTTTGGGCTAAATCTAGCCTATTTGGAGAGGCATTTACCCATACAAGTCTTCGAAATGCTTATAGCTATAAATATAGCATATATTATGAAACTCTTTTGCCATTTTTGGCTTTTTTATTAGCCGGTTAATTAATTCTAAAAATACTTTTTCTTTGAAAATAAAGTATAATTTTTAAAAATTAGGCTATTTGTCGTTATATAAAATATTGTTGTATTACAAGTAATTGATTTCTCTAGACAGAGGGTATTTTATTACGCAACAAACACTTGTTTTTCATTCTTCTTCTCTCTCCCCACTCTCAAGATTTACAACTACTTAGCAATACTTATCGACCTAGAAAGAATTTTAATGTCGCTCCCGTAACGGGCCCATTTGCAACTTTTTAATTAACTTAATTTTAGCATTTCATTGCAAGAATGAAAGTTTTTTTTATACAAATTCGGTTCTTCGGTTCTTGAAGCCATAGAGATTGTTTTTGTTTAGTAAAGGAAACAAATAGGATACCGGTATCTAATTAGCTTGAAAACTCTCAATGGAATCGCGATGATTCATGTGGGTGTATGTAGAAATTAGAGGTGTTTGTAAGGACCAGTGGCGTATTTAAGGGGGGGCTTCCGGGCTTAAGCCCTCCCCCCAAATCTTACTTACTATAGTAAAGTATATGAAATATCTTGCAGAATTTTCACATTTTCAGGCAAAGCCCCCCTCCCCGAAAGTTAGCAAAGCCCTCCCCGAAACAAAATCGTAAATACGCCACTGGTAAGGACTATGACCTACCGAAAGAAGTACTACTAAAAATTGGTACAATGGCAGTCTACACAAACACAACCAATACACAATCCAATGATAGTGCGCCCAAGTTCACAGTGCCTCGGCTAGCTGCGATGACGTCATCGATGATGATTTATTTCAATTCAACTGATACTATAGCTGTTGACTTTAACAAATCAGATGAGTTGTTGATGGATTTTATTAGAATATAGTCATGTATATTGCTTGGTAGTCTTCAGCGAATAAAATTCAAAATTTCAAATTTTAGATATGTAACAAAAGCCGCCACTGAATCTGAGTTGGAGAAAAATCGTCAGGACGACTTTTATTACAAATCAGAAGAATTAAAAATAATTTAACTTATATTGTAAAACATCGAAGGAAAGAGAGAAAAATTGTTGTAACATATTTTTAAAATTTTTGAAAAAGTAAAGATCCTGGCGATTAAAAAGAAGAGAAAAATAAAAGGTGATATATTGTTATAGTATTTCCAGGCAACACTGATTTCTTCTTTCCTCCGGGCGTAGCGGACTCCCGGCCGGTGAGTTGCGCTCGGAATTGTAAGGTGTGAAGATGTCTAATGGAGGCTAGTGTGAACAAGAGGAAACGTGAAATCGTAATACGAACACGAGTTTGTGCAATCGGTATTAGTAACTTCGTGAGAATTTTGCATTTTTGGTTCAAAGGAGACAAAGTTTAATAATTATTAATAACGGTTATATCTGGAAGTAAAAAAAGAAAGAGTGAACCGAAACACTCTCGTAAAAAAAAAAAATATATATAAGTGGAGCAAGAAAGTGGGGTCGTGAAAATCAAGGGATTGTTTTAATTCCTAGTGCAATTCAATTCTGGTATTGAAAATAAAGAATTGAAAGTGAATGATTTTTGGATAACTACTTATATTACCAGATCGTTGATTGCAGCAAGATTCGATATAAATTCGAATACTCCACTTTATTCCGTTTACTTGAATTCGTTATTTGATTCCTTTTGAGAGGATCTTACGTCTTTCCTTACTTATTTGTGGTATTTGGAGTTGGTTTAGTAAGCCAGAACGAAGGTCGATTTCCATTCAGAGGAGGACAGCGAGACAGAGTTGGTAACGAAAGGTATAAGACCATTATTGAGAAGGTAAGAATTATTTCAATTTTACTTCCTTGTGACCCTCGTTAACTGTTAGGGATATGTTTTCATTAGCTCTTGTTGGTTGTCTAGTAGTATTCGTTCTTTAAGCAGGATTCTTCCGTTGTTCGATAAATGCGAAGTTATCTGATCCGTTATCGTATTCAATTACCGTTTTTTTACTATAAATCTCAGCTCGATCCTTAGTAATAACGTTTTCAGCATTGGAAGAAGGAGAAACATTACATTGTTGTCTGGAAATACTACGTTTTGTATTAGAAAGAGAGTAATTGAAAAATTTAATATTAATAAATTGACTGGATCAATCCCAGTACCATTTGTTATTAGTGAGTGGCGTGACCGCTCATATATATTGTCTATTGTCCATACAGTCTTGATTTGCTTTTCAAATTTTTCAATAAAAGAAAGAATTTAAAGTACAATTATATAATACATAAGGTTAGGTGGAGGTTTTCCCCCCCCCCCTTTAATTTGTGAATCAGTATCGATTGACATTTGCTTGTTTCAGATTCTCACTAGATAGCTTTAAGAACTGTTAGGAATTCGTATATATACAAAGAATTAAATAAAAGATTTAAATTTCTCCTTGGAATTGCTGTTGATTAACGTAACGTTCAAATACGTCATATTATATATATATATTTATTAATCGTTGGAATTCTTGTTGATTCACATCACATTCAAATACGCATTTTGCTTATTTTTTTTTTCTAATAATATATTTGTTATCTACTTTTGGAATATAATAAAAACAATAAAATCAAGGATTTGGTGTGATTATTTCTAGAATTTGTGTGTATGTAAGTTTGTGTTATATTTTTGCAGCCGAATTTTTGTACGCTATTTTCTACTGAAGGTTGAAGGAGAAAGAAACACTGATTGAACCAATAAAAGGTAAGGGTTGTTGGGGAGGATTGAGCTGAGATCTTGTATAAAAGAAGATTTAGATGTCCCGCACCCAAAGCGCCCGATTGATGAAGGTTTTTTTTTCTCTGCTGACCGGATTCTTTACGGGCGCGTTATAAGTTAGTTCCGAGCGCAACTCCGGTTCATTCAGTGAGTTTTTTGATTCATTTAGTAGTAAAAAAAAAAAAACGAGTTTATTTAGAAATAGCGTTCATTATTTTTTCAATATAAGATTAATTTGTACACTCAACCGCATAAGTGTTTACTCCTTAGTAGAGTTCGGTTGCTTTGGACTGTGATGTTAAGTGAATAGGTATTAATTGTTAATAAACAGTTTGTTTACGGAATTGATAATCAGAAACTTGAATAAATAAGTATTTGGATTTAATTTGCATTAATATTTATGAGGATTTCATATTTATGAACGAAATTTCTGATCGCAGTCATAGTTACTTTTGTTCAGTTGATATTGAGTGGTGTTGCTGGTGTAGTGGTACTATCTCTGTAGTGTTACCGTACTTTAGGTATTTTGTTGATAATATATTATTTGTTTATAATAATATTTATGTATAAATTGTTAGTTATATTATTAATCATGTGTTCTTCGCAGTTGAATGATTGTGTTATTGATATTCCTGAGGAATTTTCGGAATACGTTACTGTTGATCGTACTGGCTTTCCCGATAATAGTAATAGTAATATTGGTGAAATATCAATGTCTCTTACACCTCCATCGAATATAAGGGGGATTAATAATTATTCAAGGTTGGGAAACGTTAGCCTTAATCTTAGTGAGCATAATACAGGGTGTTCTAATTTGTCAAGGGCAAGTCGAGATGTCAATGCTTCATCTGTAAATAACGTTAATCCCTATTCTAGGCGAGTTGAATTTGAAATGCCAAATCAGAATAATACGAGTAGCCAGGCACAAGATCATAGATATTTAAATATGCGTAATTATTATCAAAGAGTAACTCAGACTAGGAATTCAACGCCGAAAGGTTTTACTGCTCACATTACATTCTTTAACCCTTTGACATCCAGATTTCCCGAGCGTAATGATGTTCAGTTTTCACAACCTAATAATTTGCAGTCAAATGAAGCTGGAGTTGCTAGGCAAGATTTCTATCAAGGTATTGAAGGGAACTTGATGTTAAAGTATACTTTTAATAAAACTAGTCAATATCTTGAGGAAAGGTTCCGGGATATTAAAAATTTTAATGGTGATGATAGTTTACAGACCTTTGAGGTTTTGTATAGAATTGAAGAGTTGTTGAATTCCACTAGTTATTCAATACAAATGATTCTGACTGTTCTTATATCGAAATGTGATGGAGCCTGTTTGAGAGAAATACAGTGTGCCCTACAAAATCATTTAAATTGGGATCAAATTTGTATGAGATTTACCTCATTATTTATGACTTCTGTTTCTAAACATACTTTAATATCGGAGAGAATATTTCGTAGGCAAGGTCTTTCGGAATTAGTAGACCATTATGTTCGATCAATTATATATTCAATTAAGGTCTTAGGATTTGTAGGATCTGAAGGCGAATTAGTTGAGTTAATATTGAATGGTATGAATCCTTCAATACGTTTTAGAATGTTAGATGATTATGTTCCTAAAAGCCGATCAGAACTGATTGAAATTTCTGAGAGATATGTATTAAGACAACGTAGTCAATTAGACTTTAATAGAAGAATGACATCTAGTAAAGGTCAAAACAATATTATTCCTAGTTCTTCTCGGAAATTTGATAATAGAAAGTTTTCAGGACACAATGTATTCTCCGTTCATGATTTTTCGGGGTCAGATAAAAATTTTGTAAAACCTCAGAGACAAATAATCGAGTCTGAAGTACCGTGTTTTCCAGGTCGAGAGATTATTCCTTCAGAACGAAGTGATACAGTAGCTTCTTTTATCGATGGAATTATAAATGGACAGAGAGTTGATTGTTGTTTGGATAGTAGGTCATCTTTTAATTTAACAACATATAGGTTGGTGAAAAAGTGTGGTGCACTTCAATATATTAGAAAAGTTCCCGAACAAACTGTAGATGCAGCATCTGGTTTACAATTTTCGACGAAAGCGGAAATTATTTTATTTCTTAATTTTTCCGGACACTTTGAAAAAATTAAATTTAAAGTGGTAAATGAATTGCCATGTGACTGTATATTAGGAACACCTTTCTTACGTGGAACTCAATCGAACATAGACTATGCATCGAATTGTTTAGTGCTTAGGAATGGCAGTAAACGTCTTCGATTGAAATTTAAAAGAATTAATCATGTGGATGGTGATTATGCAGGATTTAGATCCGGAGATAGGGGTGACCAGTCAAGACAGAATAGTAATTCCGGGAACTTTAAGGTTCCGGGAACCTTAAGACAATCTTCATCGGAAGTTAGATCTGGCGATCGGATTGACCATCGGGATCCGCAATCTAGATTTAAATCAGGAGATGTGGTAGGCCACTTTCGAAAGGATAGTTCTAAAACATCTTTTGGAAGTTCTACGAAATTTAAATCGAAACAGAGAAATTTTTCCAGATTACCATCGGGTGATTGTGATGGCCAACGTTCGGATGGTCGAGTTTCAGTAATGATGGATAATAGAGAACGTCGTAAGGATGATGGACATGTAGCTATGAAAGAGAGTGATGATCTCTTGTACTCACATCCTGGTGTATCCTATGGCGATGAAGAACATATGGTTTCGTTGTATCTTCGTTCGGAGAAGAAATTGAATCGATTTCAGAACATTGGTGTGCAATGTGAAATAAGTTTAGATGACGTTGAACGGAAATTATTGCATATTACTGCTCCAAGTGATTCCAACTTTAAAGAACTTAGAGATCTGGTTCGTAATATGGAGGAGAACCCTATAGGGGATCGAAGTATATGTGATAATGGGATTGAAGCAGACGTTTGTAACATTTCAACTAACACATCGCATTATGGTTTTGCTTCAGTAGTCCCAGGCCGGATGGAAAATCTAGTTGAACCCAGTGGTGTTGTGAACGTCAATCAACGTGAAAGGGACCAGGCACTCCAACAGGTGTTGTCACCTGTTGAGGATATGAATATTCGGGAAGAAGATATAGTTTCTTGTGTTGAACAGAAAAAGAAGAGGAAAAAGAATAAAAAGAAGAAAAGGAAGGTTGAAAAGAAGAGTGATGATGTCACCTGTAACCAGATGGTATTAAAGGAGAATCCATTAACACAGAAGGACGTTTCTCCGGTGGATAATTTTGAGAGTGATTCGCAAGCTTCGGACATTGATCTAGAACAGGCTAATAACTTTTACAAATTATTACATCGAAATAAAAAGTATTTAGACCCGGAGTTAACTCACAAGGGGAGGAACCAACCTGAACTAAACACACAGGTGAATAAATCTACTAAAAGTGATTGTATTAACACACAGGTGAATAAACCTACTCAAGAGGAAGATAAACTTAAGACTTGGAAATATTCGGGTTCGGATATTGAGGATTTTGTATCTGAGGTTAAAACATCTTATAATGATGTTATAAATAAAAGAGTAGGATGTATTAAAGACTTCGTTGGTCGATTATACTTGAAAGAACAAAAACCTTTTAAAGAAACACCATTTCCGATACCTCGACAAAAGGAACAGGTTTTTGATTCTCAAATTAAGGAATTGATTGATCAAGGGATTTTAGTCGAAGTCGATCATTCTAATTATGCCAGTGCGTGTTTCCTTGTGAAAAACAAAGACGGTACGCATCGTCTAGTCGGGAATTTCTGTAAAGCGAATTCATTGATTGTTAATGACGTATATCCTTCGCCTAATCTCGAGGAATGTTTGACTGCCTTGGCGGGTAATACAGTGTTTTCCAGACTGGATCTTAAGAAAGCATATCTACAAATCTACCTCCATGAAGACTCCAGAGAAATAACTACCATAGTAACACCTAAGGGTAGTTATCAATTTACTCGAATTCCGGTCGGAATTAAGACTGGAGGTAATATACTCGCCCGGGCAATGGAAAAGATTCTCGGAGATTTGGTTAGTGAGGGTGTACGCATATATTTTGATGATGTCCTTTTAAGTACAAAAACTATAGAAGAACATAAGAAATTGATGATTAAAGTGCTTGATCGTTTTCGAAAATATAATATAACAATTTCTCCAGAGAAGAGTTTGTTCTTTTATAGGAAAATTAAGTACCTTGGCTATATTATAGACGGTAGCACTATGGAAATAGATCCATCTAGAGTGTCTGCGATAAGAAATATACCTCCACCCAGGAATAGAAGGGGTTTAATGAAGATTTTAGGACTTTTTTCATATTACTCTAAATTTGTTCCTCAATTGCAGGAAATTATGGTTCCCTTAAGTGAACTTAAGTCTATTAATAGAAAATTTATTTGGACAAGTGAAGAACAAAGGATTCTGGATAAGTTGAAAGATCTGTTGATTAACAATATAGTTCTTAAAACACCAGATTTAAATAAAAGGTTCATAGTTCATGTTGACGGGGGAGGACGTGCGATTGGAGGGGTCCTCGCTCAGAAAAACGATGAAGGTATAGCTGTCCCTGTCGCATTTTATAGTAAACGACTCTCGGAAGCAGACAAACATAGGAGTATTTACGAGATTGAGTTTATCAGTCTCGTAAAAACAATTTCAAGATATAAACATTATTTAATTTCAGAATTTGATATATATACCGATAATAAAGCCTTGAGTTGGATCCTAAACAACTCAAAGAGATTGTTGAAATATGGCCCTTTGGTAGAGACCTTGTGTCAATTTAATTTTGTTATTCACCACATCCGCTCAGGAGATAACATTATAGCCGATTTTTTAACACGGATGCATGATCCTTTTGAGTTCAATATTTGTGATAGTCCTATTGGTTTGCCTTCATTTAGGAATAATATGAAAATAGCAAATACTTGGCGTTTGCCATTAGTTAGGGAGCCAATAGATGTTTTGCAAAAGGAAGATCCGGAACTATCGAGAATAATAGAAAGACTAGAAACAGGTGAACAAGTTACAGGTTATTCTTTAAATAATAAGATTTTGATGAAAAGAACGAATTCTGTCATAAATCCTTTCAAAATAGTGATTCCAAAAGGACTACAACGTATTATTATTGAATATTTTCATGATGATCGACTTACGGGCTCTCATTCTGGGGCTTTTCGAACGTTAAGGAAAATCATGAAAAGATTTACGTGGAATAATGTCGTGATGGATGTAAAGCAATATGTGAGATCGTGTGATATTTGTCAGCGTGTTAAGGAATCGAATCAAAAGAAGATGGGTCCTTTAGAATCTAAAATAGCAAAAAGAATAAATTCTTGTTGGGCTTATGATATTATTGGCCCACTCCCGTCCTCACAGGGCTACAAGTTCATTTTAATAGGGGTCGATTATGCTAGCAGGTTCGTAGTCTTAGAGAAAATGAAGAAGATTACTTCCACCTTGTTAGCTAAGATGTTTATGGACATTTTCAGTCGTCTAGGGTATCCGGAGACTCTAGCAACTGATAATGCTTCGGTTTTTGTATCGGAGTATTTCTCTAAGTTTCTCTTTGGACTGGGTATTAAACATATAAGAATTAGTCCATACCACCCAGAGGCGAATCCAGCGGAAAGATTCATTAAAACTCTGAAATCGGCGATGAGAGCTTATTGCTCAGATAAACAAACACAATGGTCCAATCTTATTCCTGAGCTCCAGTATTCTTTAAACATCTGTGAACATTCAGGACTGAAAGGTGTTCCAATGGAACTTTATTATGGACGTCCGAATTTTACACCATTAGAAAACCGTTGGCACATTTCAGATCTTGATCTTGAAGTTAAATCAGGTAAGGAGTTATGGCAGAATGCCTTATCCAATATGGAAAAGGCTTGGAATAAGAGGAAAAAACTAATGAATCAACGGAGAAGACCAGTTGTTGTTCAAATTAATGACAGAGTTTTAGTTAGAAGTCATGTAAAATCGTCCATAAGAGAAAATATATCTAAGTCGCTTAGCGACAAATGGATCGGACCTTTTGTGATTAGGAGATTCCTTACACCAAATACACTTTTACTTTCGAATGAAAATGATGACCAAGAGTCATATAGAAGGGCTCATGTTTCCGAAGTGAAGAAGTATTTTCATAGGAGAAACCAGAATGATAGTAACGCTTAAATAGACAGCAATGCTCGTATCAACTGACAAAATAGTGTTTTAGTATCTTTGTGTGTATTAAATGTATTTTATCTTTGGCCAAAGATAAACTTTTTTAAAGGCATCAGTAAGTTGTATTGTGTAAATAAATATTTCCAAAGATAAACTTTTTTAAAGGCATCAGTAAGTTGTATTGTGTAAATAAATATTTCCAAAGATAAACTTTTATTAAGGTATACGTAAGTTGTTGTATATTTCAAATAAGTCTTTCCAAGAATATTACTTTTAGTAATAATTTACATATAAAAAGATAAGTTTGGCATGTTAATTATAAATAAATGCAAATTTATTAGTCGAAATAAGGTGCTTGAAAGTTTTAAAGAATAAAATAAATTTTAATGTGTTTCTCTAATTTTTAACAGAAATTTCTAATATATGCAATATAATAACGAGAATTTTTATGTTCCTAGCATTGTCTTGTATCCTGAGTTCATGATGCTGCCAGATGTGTCTTTTTTCCCTCGAGGCGGGGGAAATTGTAACAAAAGCCGCCACTGAATCTGAGTTAGAAAAATCGTCAGGGACGGCTTTTAGTTACAAATCAGAAGAATTAAAAATAATTTAACTTATATTGTAAAACATCGAAGGAAAGAGAGAAAAATTGTTGTAACATATTTTTAAAATTTTTGAAAAAGTAAAGATCCTGGCGATTAAAAAGAAGAGAAAAATAAAAGGTGATATATTGTTATAGTATTTCCAGGCAACACTGATTTCTTCTTTCCTCCGGGCGTAGCGGACTCCCGGCCGGTGAGTTGCGCTCGGAATTGTAAGGTGTGAAGATGTCTAATGGAGGCTAGTGTGAACAAGAGGAAACGTGAAATCGTAATACGAACACGAGTTTGTGCAATCGGTATTAGTAACTTCGTGAGAATTTTGCATTTTTGGTTCAAAGGAGACAAAGTTTAATAATTATTAATAACGGTTATATCTGGAAGTAAAAAAAGAAAGAGTGAACCGAAACACTCTCGTAAAAAAAAATATATATATAAGTGGAGCAAGAAAGTGGGGTCGTGAAAATCAAGGGATTGTTTTAATTCCTAGTGCAATTCAATTCTGGTATTGAAAATAAAGAATTGAAAGTGAATGATTTTTGGATAACTACTTATATTACCAGATCGTTGATTGCAGCAAGATTCGATATAAATTCGAATACTCCACTTTATTCCGTTTACTTGAATTCGTTATTTGATTCCTTTTGAGAGGATCTTACGTCTTTCCTTACTTATTTGTGGTATTTGGAGTTGGTTTAGTAAGCCAGAACGAAGGTCGATTTCCATTCAGAGGAGGACAGCGAGACAGAGTTGGTAACGAAAGGTATAAGACCATTATTGAGAAGGTAAGAATTATTTCAATTTTACTTCCTTGTGACCCTCGTTAACTGTTAGGGATATGTTTTCATTAGCTCTTGTTGGTTGTCTAGTAGTATTCGTTCTTTAAGCAGGATTCTTCCGTTGTTCGATAAATGCGAAGTTATCTGATCCGTTATCGTATTCAATTACCGTTTTTTTACTATAAATCTCAGCTCGATCCTTAGTAATAACGTTTTCAGCATTGGAAGAAGGAGAAACATTACATTGTTGTCTGGAAATACTACGTTTTGTATTAGAAAGAGAGTAATTGAAAAATTTAATATTAATAAATTGACTGGATCAATCCCAGTACCATTTGTTATTAGTGAGTGGCGTGACCGCTCATATATATTGTCTATTGTATACAGTCTTGATTTGCTTTTCAAATTTTTCAATAAAAGAAAGAATTTAAAGTACAATTATATAATACATAAGGTTAGGTGGAGGTTTTCCCCCCCCCCCTTTAATTTGTGAATCAGTATCGATTGACATTTGCTTGTTTCAGATTCTCACTAGATAGCTTTAAGAACTGTTAGGAATTCGTATATATACAAAGAATTAAATAAAAGATTTAAATTTCTCCTTGGAATTGCTGTTGATTAACGTAACGTTCAAATACGTCATATTATATATATATATTTATTAATCGTTGGAATTCTTGTTGATTCACATCACATTCAAATACGCATTTTGCTTATTTTTTTTTTCTAATAATATATTTGTTATCTACTTTTGGAATATAATAAAAACAATAAAATCAAGGATTTGGTGTGATTATTTCTAGAATTTGTGTGTATGTAAGTTTGTGTTATATTTTTGCAGCCGAATTTTTGTACGCTATTTTCTACTGAAGGTTGAAGGAGAAAGAAACACTGATTGAACCAATAAAAGGTAAGGGTTGTTGGGGAGGATTGAGCTGAGATCTTGTATAAAAGAAGATTTAGATGTCCCGCACCCAAAGCGCCCGATTGATGAAGGTTTTTTTTTCTCTGCTGACCGGATTCTTTACGGGCGCGTTATAAGTTAGTTCCGAGCGCAACTCCGGTTCATTCAGTGAGTTTTTTGATTCATTTAGTAGTAAAAAAAAAAAAACGAGTTTATTTAGAAATAGCGTTCATTATTTTTTCAATATAAGATTAATTTGTACACTCAACCGCATAAGTGTTTACTCCTTAGTAGAGTTCGGTTGCTTTGGACTGTGATGTTAAGTGAATAGGTATTAATTGTTAATAAACAGTTTGTTTACGGAATTGATAATCAGAAACTTGAATAAATAAGTATTTGGATTTAATTTGCATTAATATTTATGAGGATTTCATATTTATGAACGAAATTTCTGATCGCAGTCATAGTTACTTTTGTTCAGTTGATATTGAGTGGTGTTGCTGGTGTAGTGGTACTATCTCTGTAGTGTTACCGTACTTTAGGTATTTTGTTGATAATATATTATTTGTTTATAATAATATTTATGTATAAATTGTTAGTTATATTATTAATCATGTGTTCTTCGCAGTTGAATGATTGTGTTATTGATATTCCTGAGGAATTTTCGGAATACGTTACTGTTGATCGTACTGGCTTTCCCGATAATAGTAATAGTAATATTGGTGAAATATCAATGTCTCTTACACCTCCATCGAATATAAGGGGGATTAATAATTATTCAAGGTTGGGAAACGTTAGCCTTAATCTTAGTGAGCATAATACAGGGTGTTCTAATTTGTCAAGGGCAAGTCGAGATGTCAATGCTTCATCTGTAAATAACGTTAATCCCTATTCTAGGCGAGTTGAATTTGAAATGCCAAATCAGAATAATACGAGTAGCCAGGCACAAGATCATAGATATTTAAATATGCGTAATTATTATCAAAGAGTAACTCAGACTAGGAATTCAACGCCGAAAGGTTTTACTGCTCACATTACATTCTTTAACCCTTTGACATCCAGATTTCCCGAGCGTAATGATGTTCAGTTTTCACAACCTAATAATTTGCAGTCAAATGAAGCTGGAGTTGCTAGGCAAGATTTCTATCAAGGTATTGAAGGGAACTTGATGTTAAAGTATACTTTTAATAAAACTAGTCAATATCTTGAGGAAAGGTTCCGGGATATTAAAAATTTTAATGGTGATGATAGTTTACAGACCTTTGAGGTTTTGTATAGAATTGAAGAGTTGTTGAATTCCACTAGTTATTCAATACAAATGATTCTGACTGTTCTTATATCGAAATGTGATGGAGCCTGTTTGAGAGAAATACAGTGTGCCCTACAAAATCATTTAAATTGGGATCAAATTTGTATGAGATTTACCTCATTATTTATGACTTCTGTTTCTAAACATACTTTAATATCGGAGAGAATATTTCGTAGGCAAGGTCTTTCGGAATTAGTAGACCATTATGTTCGATCAATTATATATTCAATTAAGGTCTTAGGATTTGTAGGATCTGAAGGCGAATTAGTTGAGTTAATATTGAATGGTATGAATCCTTCAATACGTTTTAGAATGTTAGATGATTATGTTCCTAAAAGCCGATCAGAACTGATTGAAATTTCTGAGAGATATGTATTAAGACAACGTAGTCAATTAGACTTTAATAGAAGAATGACATCTAGTAAAGGTCAAAACAATATTATTCCTAGTTCTTCTCGGAAATTTGATAATAGAAAGTTTTCAGGACACAATGTATTCTCCGTTCATGATTTTTCGGGGTCAGATAAAAATTTTGTAAAACCTCAGAGACAAATAATCGAGTCTGAAGTACCGTGTTTTCCAGGTCGAGAGATTATTCCTTCAGAACGAAGTGATACAGTAGCTTCTTTTATCGATGGAATTATAAATGGACAGAGAGTTGATTGTTGTTTGGATAGTAGGTCATCTTTTAATTTAACAACATATAGGTTGGTGAAAAAGTGTGGTGCACTTCAATATATTAGAAAAGTTCCCGAACAAACTGTAGATGCAGCATCTGGTTTACAATTTTCGACGAAAGCGGAAATTATTTTATTTCTTAATTTTTCCGGACACTTTGAAAAAATTAAATTTAAAGTGGTAAATGAATTGCCATGTGACTGTATATTAGGAACACCTTTCTTACGTGGAACTCAATCGAACATAGACTATGCATCGAATTGTTTAGTGCTTAGGAATGGCAGTAAACGTCTTCGATTGAAATTTAAAAGAATTAATCATGTGGATGGTGATTATGCAGGATTTAGATCCGGAGATAGGGGTGACCAGTCAAGACAGAATAGTAATTCCGGGAACTTTAAGGTTCCGGGAACCTTAAGACAATCTTCATCGGAAGTTAGATCTGGCGATCGGATTGACCATCGGGATCCGCAATCTAGATTTAAATCAGGAGATGTGGTAGGCCACTTTCGAAAGGATAGTTCTAAAACATCTTTTGGAAGTTCTACGAAATTTAAATCGAAACAGAGAAATTTTTCCAGATTACCATCGGGTGATTGTGATGGCCAACGTTCGGATGGTCGAGTTTCAGTAATGATGGATAATAGAGAACGTCGTAAGGATGATGGACATGTAGCTATGAAAGAGAGTGATGATCTCTTGTACTCACATCCTGGTGTATCCTATGGCGATGAAGAACATATGGTTTCGTTGTATCTTCGTTCGGAGAAGAAATTGAATCGATTTCAGAACATTGGTGTGCAATGTGAAATAAGTTTAGATGACGTTGAACGGAAATTATTGCATATTACTGCTCCAAGTGATTCCAACTTTAAAGAACTTAGAGATCTGGTTCGTAATATGGAGGAGAACCCTATAGGGGATCGAAGTATATGTGATAATGGGATTGAAGCAGACGTTTGTAACATTTCAACTAACACATCGCATTATGGTTTTGCTTCAGTAGTCCCAGGCCGGATGGAAAATCTAGTTGAACCCAGTGGTGTTGTGAACGTCAATCAACGTGAAAGGGACCAGGCACTCCAACAGGTGTTGTCACCTGTTGAGGATATGAATATTCGGGAAGAAGATATAGTTTCTTGTGTTGAACAGAAAAAGAAGAGGAAAAAGAATAAAAAGAAGAAAAGGAAGGTTGAAAAGAAGAGTGATGATGTCACCTGTAACCAGATGGTATTAAAGGAGAATCCATTAACACAGAAGGACGTTTCTCCGGTGGATAATTTTGAGAGTGATTCGCAAGCTTCGGACATTGATCTAGAACAGGCTAATAACTTTTACAAATTATTACATCGAAATAAAAAGTATTTAGACCCGGAGTTAACTCACAAGGGGAGGAACCAACCTGAACTAAACACACAGGTGAATAAATCTACTAAAAGTGATTGTATTAACACACAGGTGAATAAACCTACTCAAGAGGAAGATAAACTTAAGACTTGGAAATATTCGGGTTCGGATATTGAGGATTTTGTATCTGAGGTTAAAACATCTTATAATGATGTTATAAATAAAAGAGTAGGATGTATTAAAGACTTCGTTGGTCGATTATACTTGAAAGAACAAAAACCTTTTAAAGAAACACCATTTCCGATACCTCGACAAAAGGAACAGGTTTTTGATTCTCAAATTAAGGAATTGATTGATCAAGGGATTTTAGTCGAAGTCGATCATTCTAATTATGCCAGTGCGTGTTTCCTTGTGAAAAACAAAGACGGTACGCATCGTCTAGTCGGGAATTTCTGTAAAGCGAATTCATTGATTGTTAATGACGTATATCCTTCGCCTAATCTCGAGGAATGTTTGACTGCCTTGGCGGGTAATACAGTGTTTTCCAGACTGGATCTTAAGAAAGCATATCTACAAATCTACCTCCATGAAGACTCCAGAGAAATAACTACCATAGTAACACCTAAGGGTAGTTATCAATTTACTCGAATTCCGGTCGGAATTAAGACTGGAGGTAATATACTCGCCCGGGCAATGGAAAAGATTCTCGGAGATTTGGTTAGTGAGGGTGTACGCATATATTTTGATGATGTCCTTTTAAGTACAAAAACTATAGAAGAACATAAGAAATTGATGATTAAAGTGCTTGATCGTTTTCGAAAATATAATATAACAATTTCTCCAGAGAAGAGTTTGTTCTTTTATAGGAAAATTAAGTACCTTGGCTATATTATAGACGGTAGCACTATGGAAATAGATCCATCTAGAGTGTCTGCGATAAGAAATATACCTCCACCCAGGAATAGAAGGGGTTTAATGAAGATTTTAGGACTTTTTTCATATTACTCTAAATTTGTTCCTCAATTGCAGGAAATTATGGTTCCCTTAAGTGAACTTAAGTCTATTAATAGAAAATTTATTTGGACAAGTGAAGAACAAAGGATTCTGGATAAGTTGAAAGATCTGTTGATTAACAATATAGTTCTTAAAACACCAGATTTAAATAAAAGGTTCATAGTTCATGTTGACGGGGGAGGACGTGCGATTGGAGGGGTCCTCGCTCAGAAAAACGATGAAGGTATAGCTGTCCCTGTCGCATTTTATAGTAAACGACTCTCGGAAGCAGACAAACATAGGAGTATTTACGAGATTGAGTTTATCAGTCTCGTAAAAACAATTTCAAGATATAAACATTATTTAATTTCAGAATTTGATATATATACCGATAATAAAGCCTTGAGTTGGATCCTAAACAACTCAAAGAGATTGTTGAAATATGGCCCTTTGGTAGAGACCTTGTGTCAATTTAATTTTGTTATTCACCACATCCGCTCAGGAGATAACATTATAGCCGATTTTTTAACACGGATGCATGATCCTTTTGAGTTCAATATTTGTGATAGTCCTATTGGTTTGCCTTCATTTAGGAATAATATGAAAATAGCAAATACTTGGCGTTTGCCATTAGTTAGGGAGCCAATAGATGTTTTGCAAAAGGAAGATCCGGAACTATCGAGAATAATAGAAAGACTAGAAACAGGTGAACAAGTTACAGGTTATTCTTTAAATAATAAGATTTTGATGAAAAGAACGAATTCTGTCATAAATCCTTTCAAAATAGTGATTCCAAAAGGACTACAACGTATTATTATTGAATATTTTCATGATGATCGACTTACGGGCTCTCATTCTGGGGCTTTTCGAACGTTAAGGAAAATCATGAAAAGATTTACGTGGAATAATGTCGTGATGGATGTAAAGCAATATGTGAGATCGTGTGATATTTGTCAGCGTGTTAAGGAATCGAATCAAAAGAAGATGGGTCCTTTAGAATCTAAAATAGCAAAAAGAATAAATTCTTGTTGGGCTTATGATATTATTGGCCCACTCCCGTCCTCACAGGGCTACAAGTTCATTTTAATAGGGGTCGATTATGCTAGCAGGTTCGTAGTCTTAGAGAAAATGAAGAAGATTACTTCCACCTTGTTAGCTAAGATGTTTATGGACATTTTCAGTCGTCTAGGGTATCCGGAGACTCTAGCAACTGATAATGCTTCGGTTTTTGTATCGGAGTATTTCTCTAAGTTTCTCTTTGGACTGGGTATTAAACATATAAGAATTAGTCCATACCACCCAGAGGCGAATCCAGCGGAAAGATTCATTAAAACTCTGAAATCGGCGATGAGAGCTTATTGCTCAGATAAACAAACACAATGGTCCAATCTTATTCCTGAGCTCCAGTATTCTTTAAACATCTGTGAACATTCAGGACTGAAAGGTGTTCCAATGGAACTTTATTATGGACGTCCGAATTTTACACCATTAGAAAACCGTTGGCACATTTCAGATCTTGATCTTGAAGTTAAATCAGGTAAGGAGTTATGGCAGAATGCCTTATCCAATATGGAAAAGGCTTGGAATAAGAGGAAAAAACTAATGAATCAACGGAGAAGACCAGTTGTTGTTCAAATTAATGACAGAGTTTTAGTTAGAAGTCATGTAAAATCGTCCATAAGAGAAAATATATCTAAGTCGCTTAGCGACAAATGGATCGGACCTTTTGTGATTAGGAGATTCCTTACACCAAATACACTTTTACTTTCGAATGAAAATGATGACCAAGAGTCATATAGAAGGGCTCATGTTTCCGAAGTGAAGAAGTATTTTCATAGGAGAAACCAGAATGATAGTAACACTTAAATAGACAGCAATGCTCGGTATCAACTGACAAAATAGTGTTTTAGTATCTTTGTGTGTATTAAATGTATTTTATCTTTGGCCAAAGATAAACTTTTTTAAAGGCATCAGTAAGTTGTATTGTGTAAATAAATATTTCCAAAGATAAACTTTTTTAAAGGCATCAGTAAGTTGTATTGTGTAAATAAATATTTCCAAAGATAAACTTTTATTAAGGTATACGTAAGTTGTTGTATATTTCAAATAAGTCTTTCCAAGAATATTACTTTTAGTAATAATTTACATATAAAAAGATAAGTTTGACATGTTAATTATAAATAAATGCAAATTTATTAGTCGAAATAAGGTGCTTGAAAGTTTTAAAGAATAAAATAAATTTTAATGTGTTTCTCTAATTTTTAACAGAAATTTCTAATATATGCAATATAATAACGAGAATTTTTATGTTCCTAGCATTGTTTTGTATCCTGAGTTCATGATGCTGCCAGATGTGTCTTTTTTCCCTCGAGGCGGGGGAAATTGTAACAAAAGCCGCCACTGAATCTGAGTTGGAGAAAAATCGTCAGGACGACTTTTATTACAAATCAGAAGAATTAAAAATAATTTAACTTATATTGTAAAACATCGAAGGAAAGAGAGAAAAATTGTTGTAACATATTTTTAAAATTTTTGAAAAAGTAAAGATCCTGGCGATTAAAAAGAAGAGAAAAATAAAAGGTGATATATTGTTATAGTATTTCCAGGCAACACTGATTTCTTCTTTCCTCCGGGCGTAGCGGACTCCCGGCCGGTGAGTTGCGCTCGGAATTGTAAGGTGTGAAGATGTCTAATGGAGGCTAGTGTGAACAAGAGGAAACGTGAAATCGTAATACGAACACGAGTTTGTGCAATCGGTATTAGTAACTTCGTGAGAATTTTGCATTTTTGGTTCAAAGGAGACAAAGTTTAATAATTATTAATAACGGTTATATCTGGAAGTAAAAAAAGAAAGAGTGAACCGAAACACTCTCGTAAAAAAAAAAATATATATAAGTGGAGCAAGAAAGTGGGGTCGTGAAAATCAAGGGATTGTTTTAATTCCTAGTGCAATTCAATTCTGGTATTGAAAATAAAGAATTGAAAGTGAATGATTTTTGGATAACTACTTATATTACCAGATCGTTGATTGCAGCAAGATTCGATATAAATTCGAATACTCCACTTTATTCCGTTTACTTGAATTCGTTATTTGATTCCTTTTGAGAGGATCTTACGTCTTTCCTTACTTATTTGTGGTATTTGGAGTTGGTTTAGTAAGCCAGAACGAAGGTCGATTTCCATTCAGAGGAGGACAGCGAGACAGAGTTGGTAACGAAAGGTATAAGACCATTATTGAGAAGGTAAGAATTATTTCAATTTTACTTCCTTGTGACCCTCGTTAACTGTTAGGGATATGTTTTCATTAGCTCTTGTTGGTTGTCTAGTAGTATTCGTTCTTTAAGCAGGATTCTTCCGTTGTTCGATAAATGCGAAGTTATCTGATCCGTTATCGTATTCAATTACCGTTTTTTTACTATAAATCTCAGCTCGATCCTTAGTAATAACGTTTTCAGCATTGGAAGAAGGAGAAACATTACATTGTTGTCTGGAAATACTACGTTTTGTATTAGAAAGAGAGTAATTGAAAAATTTAATATTAATAAATTGACTGGATCAATCCCAGTACCATTTGTTATTAGTGAGTGGCGTGACCGCTCATATATATTGTCTATTGTCCATACAGTCTTGATTTGCTTTTCAAATTTTTCAATAAAAGAAAGAATTTAAAGTACAATTATATAATACATAAGGTTAGGTGGAGGTTTTCCCCCCCCCCTTTAATTTGTGAATCAGTATCGATTGACATTTGCTTGTTTCAGATTCTCACTAGATAGCTTTAAGAACTGTTAGGAATTCGTATATATACAAAGAATTAAATAAAAGATTTAAATTTCTCCTTGGAATTGCTGTTGATTAACGTAACGTTCAAATACGTCATATTATATATATATATTTATTAATCGTTGGAATTCTTGTTGATTCACATCACATTCAAATACGCATTTTGCTTATTTTTTTTTCTAATAATATATTTGTTATCTACTTTTGGAATATAATAAAAACAATAAAATCAAGGATTTGGTGTGATTATTTCTAGAATTTGTGTGTATGTAAGTTTGTGTTATATTTTTGCAGCCGAATTTTTGTACGCTATTTTCTACTGAAGGTTGAAGGAGAAAGAAACACTGATTGAACCAATAAAAGGTAAGGGTTGTTGGGGAGGATTGAGCTGAGATCTTGTATAAAAGAAGATTTAGATGTCCCGCACCCAAAGCGCCCGATTGATGAAGGGTTTTTTTTTCTCTGCTGACCGGATTCTTTACGGGCGCGTTATAGATACTATAACTCACTTATAATTCTACACACAAAAAAGAGATTTAAAATCTACATTGTGGGTTATAGGTTAGCAGTTCAAAATCTAGCCATTTTTTGTGTAAAAAAAGCTTATTTTTGAAGGCCATCAAGCCTATTTTCTTCAGAGGTTGTTGGCAACACTGGCTCCAAGTTGCACAATTTTATGAATTTGAACAGAATTGAGATCAAACTGTTTCAATTATGAATTCGTCTCTGGTTCCAAACAATGTAAAAATATTTTTAAATGCAAATTCCAGCCGCCATATTAAATTACGAGAAAGTTACTATCTAAAGAATTGTAAAGGTCTTAAAACGGTCAATATTCCTCCTAGCTGAAAAAAAAAAGTTGAAATACGTAATTTTTTGGTGTACTAAGAAAGAACTTAATGTGATTGATGTTCTTCATAACGGATAACCCTACTTCGAAACTATTGTTTCTCTTGCCTACTAGATGGTACTATCTATATGTAACAGTGCAATGGCCAATTAAATATACAAGAATTGATAAAGAAATACGCTCTATGTCCTGTTTAATTTTACACAATTAATTTTGCGTCATAAATATAAATTTACTATTAAAATGTATTAAATTTATTCAATTAATTTATGCGTTGCAAATAAGAACCATTTACATATTATAGAACTATTACTTTTAAAATACGAATGAGTACTTAATTTATTTAGGTGTTATTACTGTTCTTTTTGTTGGTATGTGACGTATGCTTCGATTATGATATGCCACAACTTGAAAATATATTAATTAAAACGAAATGAAAAATAATAATAAAAATGTTAGTCTACGAACTTAATGTGGGAAAAGTAACGAAGTTTTCAAGGTTCACTATATTAATCTTTGACGATCCTTCATAAGAAAAACATATTTTCTGTGATTGTAATATATTTATGCTCGTAACTTGTAGTTATCTTTCAGTGCAATGCTTTAGCACACAAGAACTCACACAACCAACAAGAAAATATATACTTAGTGAGATGACTCAAAAAGAATCGTCCGTTAGAATTACATTAAGAATCTCTCTCTCACACACACACACACCGATGTGTATGATGATCACTGGGTCTGGTTTATTATGTATTTGACTGCCTCTGGGTCTTCCGGTTCACATACCCATGGGTCACGTACTTCGTGACATGTTTCATCACCTGTTGTTTAAAAATGACGTCAGCACTGCAAAATGCGAAATATGTGTTGTGGTATCATGAAATATTAAAAGCTCCCGTCACAGTTCAACGAACGTTCAGGAGAGAGTATGGACAGGAGCCACCAGATGTTAAGAGCATAAAGGGATGCTATGTACTGGGCTCCTCCACACTGGAGTACTGATGTTCATTCATTTCTCGATTAAACTTTTCCTGACCGATGGATGGGGAGAGATGACCCAATACCATGGTCCCCACGATCCCTAGACATAACCCTCCCCCTTGACTTCTTCGTGTGGGATTATGTTAAAGACGGGGTTTACACAAGATCTGTGTGTGATATTGCAACACTCAAAAACAGGATAAGGATCGCAGTGGACACGGTGACTCCTGAAATGTTGAATAACACATGAATAGATATTGAATATCGCATGGATGCCTTGAGGGCAACTAATGGAGCATATGTCGAAATGCTCTAAATCAGGAAAAAAGTTTTCTTATTATTTGCCGCAAACGATATGCTCTATCATTATTAATCTTACTTTTATTAATGTTTGTTATCAGCCACAGTCTTTATGTCCACGTATAATTTTCACATATTGCTAAAAGCCCTCTAGTTCTTCATTTTTAAAAAAATACTTGGCAATCTTAAATCTGAAAATTACATTTCTGTATGTTAGATCTTTCAGTACAAACGGAAAGACTAGATAAAATTATATTTCTAAAACTAATAATTTCCAATCCTAACTATCCAGTGTGATATTCTTGTTGTTACCTGAAATTAATCGAATAGCTGCAGCAACAACAACAAAAGTTTGTTTGTGCGTCAGAACAAAAAAATCCTTCATTAAAAATGCTCCTTTGCAAGTATCGCATTGAACCAAATAAAATCTTGGTTAATTTATGAACTAATATAATTGGTATCTCTCATACACAAGATAATTAGAAGCGTGCAGTGACATGTTACGCACCACATTATTTAGCTGAGGAAGAGGCTACGTAATATAGGGCTATGTAATATATTCAGATGGTAGAAGAGCAATGTTTAATCAATTTTACAAGGTTATAGTACAGTTCTGTTGAAATTAATTGCCACTATTTCATTCTTTTCGAAAACGCGTTGTCATTTTACTAATTATTTTCATTGATAAATGAAGACAATTAATACGGACTTCAAACTCGTATTATTATTGTATTGCATGAAACGTTTTCAAATTGGTGTATTCACATTTATGTCCTATGAGCTAGTAATAGGGATGACCTATGAATGTGATTTCAGATGAAGTATGGATTTTAATTTTGTATTTTACAGTGGCAAACAGGAGTAAGGAAAAACTTGAAAAGGAAAATAATTACACGTTAGAAAAGTTCCATGCTCCATCCATTTACTCGTTCATCCAGATATACGAAGAATGTTCAAAAAGTAACAGACGTTCTGAAATTTAAAAAAAAAGTAATAGAATGAAAAAAAACAAATTGTATTATATACATTTGAAAGGTACACTCTCAGGCTATTTTTTCCACATAATCGCCATGCAAATTAAGGTTAGTGTAAAGGGACAAGTTTTGCCGATAGATGTCACTACAATCTTCGTATCTCCCCCATGTATTTTTTTTTTTTTATCTTTCAATTTACAATTTCTTTTACAAATTTCAACCAAGAGACTTCAAATTTTTAGAGAAGAAACTTCGTAACCTATTAAAGGGAACGATTCGTGCCCATTTTTTATTTATAATTTTCTTCATTGTTGAAACAGTTCGATTGTTAAAGCTTTGGATATCCATTTCAACAATCAAGTCATTTCAACAATGATGAACATTCTAAATAAAATATCGGCACGGATTATTGCCTTCGATACATTATGAAGTTCCGTTTCTAAAAATGTTAAGTCTGTAGGTTGAAATTTGTAAGAGAAATGGTGAATTTTCGTGAAGGATAAAAAATACATGGGAGAGATACGAAGACTAGTGCCATCTATCGGCAAAACTTGTCCCTTTAAACCAACCTTAAGGCACTTATCATACCATGGCGCAAGTCTGTCAATACTTTAGCGGTAAAAATCTTCCGCCTGCGACTTCAACCACTGGCTCACAACGGCAATCAGTTTGGCGTCAGTATCAAAATGTTGTGCAGCCAGCCATATCTTAATCGCTGGGCACCAAATTCGGGCTGTATGGTGGATGATCGAACACCTCCCATCCTAAACTATCCAAGAGCTCTCGAATATGTTAGGCCATGTGTGGACCTGCGTTGTCATGAATAAACAACACCTTTGTGCTAAAATTTTCCCCGATCCTTATTTTGAATCGTGCGCTTCAAAAGAGGCTGGATTTTCTATTGCAGCGCAAATTGTAACACGTCGCGAAAAGCACAGTAAGAGCCTCACAGTCCTCACGCCTCCACAGCTGGATGCGTAGTGAGTGTGGCAACGTTCCAACACCAAGATGGCGACTCTATCCCACCCATTGCTGCGATAGGCCAAACCGTCTGGTACTTTCTGGACAGAACTTGTATGTAGAAAGGTTCAGAGATTATATAGCTTAATGTGTTGATACCAATTTTAAAGTAAACCTTGTTGGTTCTGTGGTAGAGCGTTTGTTTCTAGTGCGAGGCATAACTGGATCGATACAAGACCATTAGAGTTTTTGGTGCACAACTTCGTGTCTGTGAATTTTCCTGGTGTTTCCACGTTTCTTTCAACATCTCTTTCGAAATCTTTCATTTTCTTTAATTTATCCGACTTATTTAACCTAATGCTCAGAAGAAGAGTGGGAAGTGAAACTAGAAATACCACTCTATTACTAACGTCTCTAATCTTCACTCTATGTAAAAGATATCCTGATTGGCTGCCTGATCAACGCCCGGGCCAAAACGCTTAAGCTAGGGACTTGAAATGTTGACAGTGATAGAATGTGTGATGTAAGGTAACATAATATGAAGGACGGACTTTTAAAAATTCAACGGGGAAGGGGAAATTATTATCCGAATCTTTGAAGTTAGGAAAATGAAATTAATTAAACACGTGTGGATAAGTGTGTGTGTGAGTGTGAGTGTGAGAGAGTGTGTGTGTGTGTGTGTGTGTGTGTGTGTGTGTGTGTCCAATAGAAGGAAAGAAAAACGCTGGGGTTACAATTGTTATGATTACGGATACAGGCATGAAATTTGCATTTCAGGCTTTCCAAAGGCTGAAATAAGAGGCCGTAGGCCAAACAAATTGTGGGAATCTGGGAGTGAAGTCCTCAGTTGTCCGAAGTCAAAGGGTGGACCATATATTTTCACGCGCACTTGTAACTTTTCAACGAATAACCAAGAAACCCTGAAATTTCCTACCATGCACATATCGGTAGGTAGATACTATTTAATGTACTATGTCTTACCGCAAGATTAACAGTCCAATGTCAACCCTACATAAAGTTGAATTTTAGCAAATAGCACTACGTCAAATTAATAGATATTTCAAATCTACAAAGAAAAAGAGAACGAACAATACCGTACTTGCCATGCAGGTTGCAAACTAAGGACGTTACAACATCACAAATATTGAAAATATAACAACCAAATTTTAGAAGCTTCTACAACATTAATAACGCAAATGAGATAGACGGGTTAACTGTCATTTTATGTACTGTAATATCGAATACTATGGTCGTTATATTGCACATTTCAAACAAGTAGATGGGAGACCCGGGTTCGATTCCCGGCGGGAGCTCATGTGGTTCGGATTCCACGTTAATCAGTAGCTCCACGTCTCATAAAGCCTCGCTGCTAAACGGTACGTTAAACTCAAAATCAACTCAACTCAACTCAAACAAGTAGAAACAAACTTGCAAGAAATTGAAAATTTGATTGTTATTCAAATAACTTAATTTGGAAAAATGTTTCGATAAGTATCAAAACAAATTATGTACTAGGTTTTCAATAGATATAAGGATCATAATGCCGTTTACACCAATTTACTATCTCAAATCATTCTGGAGGTATGATTAAAATGATAAAATTTGACATATTGTTTAAAATTTTGCATCTCTGGGAACTTTATAAAACGTTACTTGATTTACTTTGCTCAGGGTCGGATCTAGGACGGACTTCTGGGGGGCGGTGGTCGTAATACTGCTACTTTTAAGAGCTCCAAACTCTGGGATGGGTTTTATTTATATATATAAAATAAGAAAGTTTCCTCTTATAGAGGGGGCAATTGCCCCGATCGCCCCTCCCTGGATCCGCCACTGACATTTTCTATAAAATTACAACAATACTTGTTGGTATATGTATTTAGTATAAGTTTTCTGAATTACATAATAGTAACCGGTGTTGCAAACATTAATAGTTTTTACCATATCTCCTTAAGATATCAATTGGTGTAAATGGAATTATGATTTTCACATAGACTGAAAACTATCGATGTAATTGGACCAGGTTTTTATCCAAGCAGTTCCTTGGAATAAGTTAAATGTTTTTGAAAAAGATTCAATCCTTTGTAACTTGTATATATTGGTTCGAAATCCGTAATATACTGGTCATATTATTAGACACTAAAGTGCTTTCGATGTACACTTTTATACAGCCTATTCCAAAAGGTTGGACCGCATGTTTTGAACTGAAAATTCTGTCCATTTCTGTGTATCTTCGAAAAGAGTAAACTGAAGATGGCAGGTTTAAGCTTTCAAGCCAATCTTCGCAATTGAGAAAAACGTGCCGATGTGTTTTTCTTCTGTTAAGTGCAATAAGACATGTCGAAATATTATTAAGGGCAGAAAAAGTAATATTCATTGCAATAAGTAATGATACAGTATTTTAAAAGTATGCTTACGTTGAAACTTGCTGGTCTTAGAATTATGCTTCATATCTAAAATAATATTTACAGTGAAAGGAAAGAACGAATACAGAATACAAAGCATTATTTGTAACTGGTATGAATATCACTTGGAAAGTCGGTTATATTTCTTCAGAAAGAGGTCCGCAATGGTGTTCACGTTAGCTCAGTGGTAAAGCAGTGGACTTTTTATCGTAAGGTTACTAGTTCGATTCTCATTGGGTTAAACTTTTTGGTACGTAATAATAGTATATATTCCTCAATGAATAAATAATTATGTAAAATAACTACATTAAAATAAATCACGGTATTAGTAAGTAATTTCAGGACATAAGTAATTAATGTGTTTAAAATATAGCATCTGAGATGTGATGGGTGTTGACAAAACGTTGGTATGTTATATGTGAATGTTAAATACGAATTAAGAAAATCGTGTAATAGCAATAAATAAGTGTGTGTACTGATTTGTCTGCAACTATTTGTCATATTGAACTTATTTCTCAACATTCTCATTAGAGAATGGGATATACGTCCTTGAAATATAGTAAGAAGCGTAAAATATTGCGGGTATAAACAGAGAATATCCAAAATCGGATGGTAGTTCCAGACAGCAAGTTCACTATCCCCAAAACAATGTTCACAGGAATTTCACCATTCTCACACTTCAAGAGACTAAATTGTCGTTTATTAAGAAAGGCAGAACTTCTTTTCACAGATTTTAGTTCAATACTCTAAAGCAGGGGTAAAAGTGGGGGGGGGGTGACGGCGTCCCACCAGTTTCTAAATATATATTCTAATTCAGTTGTAAATATATATATTATTATATACCATATGTAAGAGCGACCAAAGCCTCACTGCTTTAATATAAATAAAAATTAATATATAATAATATAAATTAATGTATATTTGTGTGGGCGCATTAGTAAAATCTGTTGAATATGTAAAAATATATATTCGTCTTTCTGAATGAAAATTAAAGAAATTTATCTGAACAGTTGAAGTGGAATTCAGAAATCATGTAAACATTTCCAAAATGACTTTATACGAGCAAACCTGTGCTGAATCGAGAAGTGGCAATGTTGTTGGCCACATTTGCTGTTCTGAAATATCTTACCTGGGATGTACTTGAACCTGAACTCACAAAGGAGGAGGTCAACGTAAGATCAAAACCGGTTACCAAAATTGGAGAGGTCTCATGCATTCCGCTTGAGGGCAGCACTTTACTCGTTTTTATTAAAATCTTTAAGCGTGTCTATAAAGTCCGTTTCATCCCGAAAAATCTGAAATGGTGAGACAGATATGAAAACAGAAAAACGTGTCCTTCATCATTTCAAAAGTACGACATATTAAAGTAAAATAAATTTTAACAGGGTCTCCCGCAAGGTAACAGACGGGGTCCAACTCATTTTTTTTAATGGAAAGGGGAGTCAACTTGCATATCGTATGAAAATTGGTGTTAAATGAAAGAAGATAAACTAAGTATCCACTCTCTACGATAAGCTTGTGCAAAATAGAGGTGGGTCAAAATATCAACACAATCTTCATTGCAAAGTCTATGGTCACTCGCGGATATGTCATTATTGCAAAAGTATAATGATTCAAAGTAAAAGAAATGTTCCAGGGTTCCTCGCAGGGTCCCAGACGGGGTCCAACTTAAAATATTGAAATGGAAAAGGGGTTAAAGTTGAGTATCGTATGAAAGCTGATGTTAAGTGAATGATGAAACAAGTATCGACTCTTGATGATAAGCCTGTACAAAATGGCGGTGGGTCAAAATGTCAACACAAGCGTCATTGAAAAGTTAATGCCCACTCCTATTAATCTGAAACGGTGAGACAGATGTAAAGCCAAAATAAATAAATAAATAAATACAATTTAAAAAGTAGCATGGTTCAACACGTTTGTGTTGAAATTTTGACACACCGCCATTTTCCACAGGCTTATCGTAGAGAGTCGATACTTAATTTAGCTTCTTTCATTTAACACCAATTTTCATAAGATATACAAGTTGACCCCCCCCCCTTTCTATTTAAAAATTTTGAGTTGGACCCTGCCTTGCGGGGAACCCTGGAAAAATTTATTTTACTTTGATACGTAGTAGTTTTGAAATGATGGAAGACACGTTTTTCTGTTTTCATATCTGTCTCACCGTTTCAAATTTTTCGGGGTTGCAACGGACTTTATAGACACGCTTCAAGATTTTAATAAAAACGAGTAGTGCTGCCCCCAAGCGGAGTGCATGAGAACCTCCCCAATTTTGGTAACCGGTTTTGGTCTTACTTTGACCCAAGCTTTCAGGAAATAGAATTAGTCCCAAAAGCGACAGTTCTATTAGCGACAGGAACTGTTATCTGTCCTATGAGCGACCGATTCATTTACATTGAGATGATGGAAGATGATATATTCCATCCTGTAAAGTATGTTTGCCTCTGGCGTTATTAGCGTCCAAACAACCTTGGTAGGAAATATGTACGTGCCAGTGATATTGTTCCTCAAATATATTTTTCCTCTACTGTGAGTGCAAATAAAACTTATTTTAATTTTGAGTTAGATTTGACATAAAACATATCAAATAACTGAACGAAACAACAGGGATTTTTCCATGAAAAGTATAGATATATTTCTATGTAGTTATTGAACATCCAGTTGTAATATACCCTTTCTTCAAAAGCTCTGTTTTCTGTACTTAATTTGATTCAAATCTAATTACTCACTAAGCCCAGTAATATATTTTATTTTGAAAAACTTGAACGTGTAACAGTTTCGCCGTGAATAAAATGAAAAAAAAAGTCAATGACAAAAGACAGCTTTTGAGATCCCTTACATCTGATTGGCTATTCTCAACCAATCCCACCAATTACAATGTGGTTCACTCTAAACAATCCAAAAGGTAAACAATGTCTTTAAACAACCTTCTTCCCTATTGTAAGCTACTAAAACGTAAACTAATTGCTTAATTTGCCTTCCTCCCTTGTTTCGACTTATACATAAAAGCTTGCCGTGTAGCAATCTGAAATACTACCTTATAACTAGACGAACTGTTAAGTCCTGCGAGAGATTTGTAACTTGTGTAATAATTTCTTCGAAAAGATCGAGTTTTTAGATTTCTTTGATATCCTCAAGTGGTGAACATCCTCTTTCCATGGGCGCCCGATGGGAAGGCAGGGGTTGCCTCCCTGGCTCACAAAAATGTATACGTAATATAGCAAACCACATATATTAAATAGCATATATACCGGACGTGATACAGCAACCATGGAGATGCCCCTCCCTAGAAAATTTTCTTCGGCCACCCCTACCTCTTTCTGATTTCTTTCTTACGCCATAATCATATTCAATCTAAACTTATGCTCCGTATAATTTTAACATAAAATTTTTAATTATATTAGAATCATAGACAAAGATTCTATGATTCATAGAATCATAGAATCTAAGTATTTAGTTAGTTTTCCCCTTTATAAGACAATGTATTCATAGAAATTAATTCAAAAATATAATATTAGGAAAAACATATAAAAGATTGTTAATATAATGAGAGCATTCTCATGTATTAAATTCAGGTAGAGCGAAATTTTTCATAGTACATTTTGTTAGGTTCTAAATCACATTAGCATGAAACAAGTTAAAGAAAAGAGAACCTTATCTTCTTCCATTATCTTAGTATGAACGAATCGGTGACTCATAGTGGAGTTAACAGATCGAATCGGTCGCTCATAGCACAGTTAACAGTTCCTGTCGCTAATAGGACTGTCACAAGTGGGAAGACACCAGGCGGGGTTCAAGTTCAAATACATCCCTAGTTAGTTGATTTCTGTTCGTATAAGTAGTGTTCTGCGTTATCTTTCGTCAGTTATATTGAAGAGTAGCTATGATTTTACATGCGAATTGTTCATAAAATCGCAATTTTTCTGAAAATCTTATTTCTCCGATTTGACTATCCGCAATCCTGGTATTAAAAATTCCCGATTTGGCTATTTGGCTATCTGTAATATATATCCTGAATCCTAATATATCCTAATATATATTATGAAGTTCGATTCCCAGTGGAAGAGTCTTAAAAGATTTGAGAGTATTACGGTGATTTGGATTCCACATTGGGAGTACGTGTCTCAGTGGTAGAGCGCTTAGCTGTGTCGCGTGAGGTCTGTGGTTCGATCTCTGGCCAAGTAAGTTTGTGGTGGACATAATCGTATCAACGGGTTTTCTCGGAAACTTCCCTTTCCTCTCACATTATTAATTTACCAATGCTTCCATTATCGTTCACTTGCCTTAATCATCGTTTCCCATAGCAGAAGGGACGTCATTAAAGATTTCGAATTCCACCTTAAACTATAAAATCACGTTTCATATACCCTCGAACAAGCAATATGAGTATAAATAAGGAACAAACATCAATATTTAACCGTACAGTATTTCTTTTGCACAGTAAGTTTCGAAAAGAGATTCCTCTCTGGATAGATGTGTTTGTTTTCCGGTGATTTTCTCGGAAAGAAAACTATAAGTACATTCTTGGTACGTTCTTCAGTAAATTAACATTACAATTTGAATGTCGTCATTTACTTCTGCTTGCGTGAGTTCCCTCAGGCAAAGTTTTCATAAAATGTTTATTTAGTTCATATTGGGTTAGTGTTGAAACTGGGGGAACCATACAAAGTTAACCTAACCTAACCTAACCTAATCTAATATAACATAACCTAACCTGAACCAACAAAAAATACAGAAAATATATCAAGTAAGAAATTTTAACTCAAACAAATTCTAGCCCCCACATCCAAAAATTTGCCGTTCATATTTCATAATATCGTATTTCTATAGAACTACGTTGTCGATTTAGTTTAAGAAATTAACTTTAGCGTACCGGCTTGTATCTTTTCTCAAATTTTCATTGCCCTAATGGGTGGGCCAGCTTCAGGTCACTCTTTTTCTATGAATAACGATCTAAGAATATTAGTGATTTATTAGTATTATAAATGGGCTGGCTGAATGCGTCAACGCCGTAGAGGTAAAGTTTCCTTGCCCGTACCTTCAATAGAAGGAAGTCCTAGCTAACTTTTGATTTTTTAACAAACTTATGAAATAGAAATTGTCTACATTTAAAAGAGCCCAAAACATTTTTACTGATTAGTAGAAAATGCACAAAAATGCTAGAATTAATCAAATATAATTTAGTTAACTTCAAAGTGTATAGATATGAATGAAAAAACGCAAAGTGACAAATGAAAACCAAATCAATTTCAAGCACTTTGAGAGAATATTGTACGAAGCCTCTCTCGGTATAGTCCTTCGATTTACTCTGTTACTTTGTTTTCATCATGATATTGTAAGCGACGAATGAAATTCGTGTGATCTTCACCAAACTTGCCATGGTAGTTGTAGAACTTGGAGAGTTTAGTATCCAGTTGAAACCGTGTGCAGACCTTTTACCCATACGCGAATTAAAACAGGCATGAATGAATGTTATCTTCCACTATGAAAAAATATACTTTCTCATTACAAGTAAGAACATACTGTTTTTTTCTCAGATTTTATTGCAACAATGAACAAAACATTCATAATATCTTTGAAATGTAATGGCGTAAGTCCAAGAATGCGTCATATTAACTAATGCAACCATTCGTAACTCTCCATAAAAACCCAAAATGGTAAGAACCCACTACAAATTCCGATTTCAATGTTGATTTACATAGATTTAAAACGATAACAGACTCAGAAGCGATTTTCTTCCTTCCCGTAAAACTCAAGCGACTCCAATACTTTCATTTTGGCTCATGTTGATAGTAAACGCTATTTTCGATAGTAAGTGAGCCCAATTCCTTGATTCTTATCCACATATGGCCTAATCAAATTTTTTACCGAACTCACCGTTCTTTCAGACTGGTTCGAAGAAGGGTTATACGGGGAGGTTTTTACTCCTTGAATACCATAGGTGTACAAAAATTGTGTGAAGTATTCGGAAACAAAGTAAGATGCTCCATCATGGAGTACTTTCCCTGGAAAACCGTACCGTAGAAACAGTTCCAGCAAATTAGAACAAATAATTTTAGAGGATAAACGCCTCAAAGGTTCTAACATTACAAATCTGCTGAATGAATTAGTTACGACTAAGATATATTCGTAACCTGAGTTTTTGGAAGGCTACCGGCCGTCTCAATATGTCAAACATAATTTGGATGTTTTATTTACCTAGAATAATATATTTCCATTGGTTTTGAACAGCTTTCTTTACAAGTTTTCCATATATGGCACTTTGTATATACTCTTTTATATGATCATTCATATGAGGACATCTATAAATGGAAGACACCTTCGCTATCGTTTTTCTTACACCCATGTGTCCACAATTAATTAAGTGTTGGTCAGTATACTCAATAATAGAATTGACCAATGTTGGAGGAATAACTACTCGAAAACCATTTCCATCTTTCCGGTTTGTTTTCTTCAAAAGAACATTTTGCTGCAATTTATACTGGCTTTCCTCTTCCTTTCGTTCTAGTTTATCAATAATCTCTTTAAGATGAAGATTCTTACGCTGTTGTTCTGCTAAGGGTTCACTGAAATTGGGATACTTCCAGAAATTGACAAATGAAACATTTACATTTTTCCCTCGATCTTTTACTACTTCTACAACATTTTCATCTTTGGTATAAAACTGTAAATAATTTCCAACCCTGTACAAGACATCTGAGACTGAATTGACTAAAATTTGGATATGAACAATTCGGGATTTTGTCACGAGCTATTAGCGAAGTTAAAGTTTTCGAATCTGAATACACCGCAAATGAATTATGTAAATAGTATTCAAACTTATCTAAACAAAGCAATAAAGATTTCATCTCCAGCTCATACATATTTTTACTCCAATCAGATGTAGGGATAGCTTTTGAGAACAGGGAAACTGGCCGCAAATTCCCTTTTTCATCATGTTGTGAGAAAACTCCAGAAAAATGACGGAGACTAGAATCGCAACGAATTACGAAACTAGAATTCATATCCGGGACGTTTAATATTATCTGCTCACAAGATGCTTGTTTTAATTTTTGAAGAGCTTCATCATGAATCTTTGTTTATTTAAAAGGATGTTTAGTAGACCTAAGTTCTTGTAATAGTACTATTAATTTTGAATATTTATAGATAAATTTGGAAAAGAAATTCAAGATCGAACAAATTCTATTAACTCCTTTTCTATTCTTTGGTCGAGGAATATCTTGAATCGCCTTGATTCGCTATGGATCAATACTCATATTACAGTTTTCAAAACGGAAACCCAAATATTTAATACTAGTTTGAAACAGATGTGTTTTCTTTCAGAAATTGTTATACCCCATTTCCTAAGACGGGACAAAACTTCTTCAACAAGGTTTTTATGACTTCCAAGATCCAAACTGAAAAATAAAATATCATCAGAAAATACTTCAAGGTTTTTACCAATAAGATCGTGGAACACTTTATTCATTATGTTACTCAAAACGAAAGTAATGGCATATGTGGAAGAATGCACCATATCTTCCACTATGAAAAATGTAGTTTCTCATTACAAGTAAGGACATACTGTTTTTTCTCAAATTTTATTGCAGCAATGAACACAACATTCTCAATATCTTTGAAACGTAATGGAATATGCCCAAGAATGCATCATATTATCTAATGCAACCATTCGTAACTCTCCATAAAAATCGAAAGTGGTAGGAACCCACTACAAATTCGGATTTCAATATTGATTTACATAGAGCAAAAACGATAACAGACTGAGAAGCGATTTTCTGGAATTGATTTAGCGTTCTAACGTAAGATTAAATGCCATTTTACCTCTTAAACATCTATTCAAACCGGAAGTAAGATAAACCAACAACTTCCAGTTTTAACATTGACCAACTTAAAATGAAAATCGTAATATATAACGGGAACCGGAAAGTAATTTTCTGTAATCAATTAAACGTACAAAATATAAAATTACATCCCTACTCTAATATTTCAACTGAAACAGGAAGTGGCACAAACCAACCACTTCCGGTTTTAACGTCTATCATTATAGAATGAAAATGGTAACAGATAGCGAGGAGTGGTTCTCTGAAATCAATCAATTTTCCAAAGAATATATTCCATACAGCTCCGTATCCACGGGGATCTAGGAGGCCGGGCAGCCCTAAAGTTTTGTTGGCCCCTAAAATTTGCATGGTAGGCTTGCAAATGAACTATAATGTGGTGATGAACTACAATATGGTTAGATCGGGCCCCCCTAACTTCAGTCGGGCCCCCCTACATTTTTGGGCTGACTACGGGCCTGATTCCATATCCACTCTAATCTCTTTATTACAACTGGAAGTGTCAGAAATCAATCACTTCCGGTTTTAACTTTCATCGTAATAGAGTGAAAATGTTAATGGATGCAAGAAGTAGTTTCCTGTAATTGATTAAGCGTCCTAGGAATACATTCCGTCTACACTTTAATCTCTCTATTAAAACCGGAAGTATGAAAAAAAGTAACACTTTTGGTTTTAACGTTGATCGCTATAGAGTAAAAACGATAATAGATAAATAGATGTTGTTTCCTGGAATCGATAAGCGTCTCAACACTTCATTTAAACTTCATCCTTAAGTCTCTACTAAAACCGGAAATTATAAAAATCACTACGACTTCTGATTTCAATATTGATCCACATAGAATAAAACTGCTACGAAATATCGAGAAGCAGTTTTATGGAGTTGATATACCATTTTAAGAATAGGTCTAATCTGCTCTAAATCTCATATTGAACCGATATTATAGTTCATTTGCAAGTCTACCGTAAATATTTTAGGGGAGGCCCGGCTCCCCTAGACCCCGTATAAAGGCCTGATAGGTAGCAAGAAACAGTTTCTTAATATGAAATAGGTTTCACCGCAAGAATAGATTCCATCTTCTAGTTTATTCCCCTACTGTAGGGTGACCAACCGTCCCGTTTTTTCACTACCATTCCCGGTGTCCCGAAAAATTTTCCCGGGACGCCAAACTGTCCCGTATTTACGTACATTAGGTACAAGAATGCTTTCCAATCTAAAATTTCCTAATTTATATTGTTATTTTCTAATCACATGGCTATTTTCTAAGCGATGTGATTATATTGGAATATGTCTAATTACTGAGCAACTTCGTTACGACGTTTGCGATATTGGATGTGGTGACTGGACTGTTTTCCATCTTAGGCCTCCCCCTTCAAGACACCCACTCCACAGACGACAGTGCAAAGGGCTGAAAGTCTTATGAAAAACAAACTGTTTTTACTCTCTGTTTCGGGCGGTGGAAGACTGAGGCGCTGTCACCAGTACAGTACAGTGTTTCTGTGATTTGACTAAGATGTAACATACTGTCATTTACGAAAGGGAAACAAAAGTATAGAACTATAAAAGTTAAAGTTAAAAAAAATAGTTGTAAGTGAAATAATGTTTAAAGGTAAGAAAAAGCAAATAAAGGGAGTTGGAATCCGATACTGAGAATAATAGTTTGTTATAAATTCTGCCACTGACAGATTTTGTTGATTGACAGATATTGATGAATGTTTTATATATATTTTAGTAATGTTTTCAAAATTTCATTTTTTGTTAGTAGGTGATAGTTACTTGTTATTTAATTAATTCCACAACCTTTTCAATAGATTTTAAAATGAAAAAGTGTAAATTTGCGCTTTTTGTGAGATATAAAGAGAGAGAGAGAGAGAGAGAGAGAGAGAACGGAGAAGCAAAAATATATATTTAGGGGAGTAACCTATCCGAACGTAAAAAAAGTCCCGTTTTTTCTAGTTGACGATATGGTCACCCTACCCTACTGCAACCAGAAAAGTAGAAATATAGGCTACTACCGTGCCTACGTAGATTTTCACAGAGCGAAAATGATAGTCGGATGCAATAAACTATTTATTGATATGGCAAGTTTTTATTTTGGTCATTTCATTCATTTTATTCGATTCAGTGATTTCGATTTTTTGATTCCGATTTTGAGTTGAATTGATTTTGAGTTTAACCTCCCTTTCAGAAGCGAGGCTATATGAGACAGGGCCTACTCATTAACGTGAAATCCGAACCATACGAAGTCCCGCCGGGAATCGAACCCTTGTCTCCTGCGATAAAGGCCCGTAATCTAACCGCTTAGCCACGAAGGAGCTTGTTGGTTTCGGTTTTGAGAACATATCTGTTCTTGTACATTCGTTACTGGTATCGAGTCACGTGATGACTCACTGTTGATAATTAGGTTAGGTTAAATTAGGTGAAGAGCTGGTGCCTAGTGATGTTTAATGAATTGTTCCGAAGAATTAGTTCCCTCAAATCAATTGATTGGACGATTCATTGAATGAAATGACCAAAGGAAAGGCTTGCAGGATTCAAATTCCCAAGAATATATTTAATGTCTGCTTTTATTCTTCTAGTGATACAGTATGTAATAAAAAGTATTTAATTTCCGTTTCCGACGTTGATTCCTATATGTGGCGTATTTACGATTTTGTTTCGGAGAGTATTTGCTAACTTTATTCCCGAAAATCTAAAAATTTTGCAAGATGTTCCAAAATTCTGCGTACAAGATAGGTCCCCAAATGTCATCCCCTCTTTCTCGAAAACTATCAGAGTACAAACAAAACTTTTTTCGGTACAAACGTTGCAAACGATTTGCTTTCGAATGGTGTTTTTTCTCAATTTTTTGTGCTGTGTTACGGGGCGTGCTGTGATACGCCAAGATAGCCAGCCCAAGTAACCCTATAAGGAAAATGGTACAAACGAAAATATTTTCGGCACAAACGGTACAAACGTAGTACAAACGAATGACCTAGTCATTGTTTCAATTTTCTAAAGCCGGGGGGGGCTATCTTGCCATACGTCAAGGCACACCCAGAAAGTAAGTTTCTCACTTGAAAACAGAGAGTAGGTCCGGCAAGGCGTGATGGTAGTAGAAGCATGCATACGAAACAAATGAAAGTGTCTATCAGCTATCACACGTATCATGCACCACTGGTGGTTCTACTCACAGAGTAGCGGACTGAATGTGACGAGCGTTGGGCGATTAGTAAGATTTTTGAACGCAAAACCTACAACCGATCGAAATTTGTCTACTGTGCTGTGTGGATGGACCGAGCGTCATAAGCTGACAGATGATACGTCACTGATGTATGCAATTCTCTGAACGTCGACAGAGTGTGTGGTCGGTCTAGTGAGATGTACTGGATCTTGCTTAGAATGATTTTTATGTCTCCTTACTTCAGGAAGTTTCTGGTCGATAAGCATATTGATAGCGATGAACAATTACGGATAGGTGTTACTGGTTCCGCTTCTACGCGGCTGAATTTACGACATGATACAATTGTCTAATACAAAAGTTGATCCTACGACATGACAATTGTCTGAATTCCGATAGTAAATATGTTTGATAAGTGGTGACATTTGTGGTGTATCTGTGGCAATAAATGTTATAAAGCTACTTGTCTTCTTTGTGCTTACCCCCTAAAGAGACTTTCTAGAGGCACCTCGTAAGTACTTATGTGTGGATATTAAAGCAATAATTAAAAAGAGAAGGCGATCCCGATCTTCGTATAAGTATATGACATTTTTAAAACGATTTCATTTCCGCAAAAGCAAGGTGTTCTTGACAAAGTTACACCCTCTTTATAGTCAGCGATTAGTGCATATCTAAATATTTGATGAGATCACTGGATAAATAGGTGGTTAAAACCTATTCAGAGGAAAAACGTCGAAGAGCAATTTAGTGGGTGTTATCGAGAATGATTACCTATTTCCTTCGGTTGGAATTTACACACATCTGGAAGTTTCAAAGATCATTTAGTCGATTCCTCTATAACACAAGGGTACCCTCTTTCACTCAACACGACAAATGTAATTGTACTAATCCGTTTTGTGTGGATGACAATCAGTGTCTGTAATGTCAGAATGACACAAATTGACGCGTATTGGGCAATTACGTGTCATAGATGTGCAGCCGTATAGTGGAGATTATAAAAGCCTCGTAATCGTTTCGGAGTATTGTCAATCGAATGAATCATGATATATGGTCCATCGATGGTGTGCACGATGAAGGCTAGAGGGTTACCACACCAAACGTGACGCTCAGTGCTGTCGCAACGAAACGGGAAGAGCCTGGACCAAAATCAAGCCACTGTAATTGGTAAAGAAAAAAGCTATTGCCAGTGAAACCAGAGCCACGTGGCTACCATATGAGCGTACGCCAATTAAAAATATTTTTGGAGCTACTCGAGGCTGGTGGATGATTAATATAAGTGCTTTATGTTTTATTAACATATGTATACAATGTTCGGAACATTCACATATAGACGTGGTGTTAAAACTAGCACCTAGAATTATATAGCACACACTCATAACATCACACAGCCACCGATATATCACAGGTTGAGCGGAAACATTGTGGATCAGGTGCTTCTTTGGACGTCTGTTACACATAAACAGAGCCCGTAGTTTGAAACATTATGATTGACGACTCATCTGACCACATCGCACGTTTCCAGTCATTAGTGATCTATGTTGCAAGGCTCCGGTATCATTGGCATTGTGTTAAAACGTGATGATTCCTTATTAGCACTTCCGTCTGTGCAACTATGCCTTGTACGTCCATGTCATAAAACTCTTGGTGGACTGTGATTGTCGAAACAGGCTGTAGTATGTGCTGCTCGAATTCTCCGGCACTTGCCCCGCAGTCGCACAATAGCAATGAGTGACAATCCGCTTTATTCCCCGGCGGAACCTGTAACTGAGGTTTTTTTCTTGTCACGATTTCTCCCCGTTGATATGGTTTTGCCAAGTTTTGTAGGCCATCATTATCTTGGCCACTGTCCCTCGAAACACACCCAACATGTTTGCCCCTTTCGGCACGCTAGCATCACATAACTGGGCGCCAATAATTTGCCGTACTTGGAAATAAGAAAGTTCAGCTATTTTACACTTATACCGTCTGCTCAGCTCCTGCACACTCCGGTTCTACTTCTCCTCACATAACATGCAGCTTGCCCTAACACACTTTTACCAACAGCCCGGCAGTGCAGTCGCCGCTTGACCTTTGCCAACCCAGACTTTTTGACGTGTTTCTAACTCGAGATGTCCATTAAATTGATAAGTACCTACATATTCGATGAGCTGCTAAAACCTTCGTAGCCCAACCCAAAAGGAATGAAGAGAGAATGATGAAATTGTAAAGTTTTAAAGAATGTTGATATAAATAACGAAATTCTTATTGTTTGCCAGACTTCTGAATGATTATGTGTGCCCAACAAACGAATTAAATTAACATCAAGATCAGAGCTCTCATCAAATTTTTGTTACATCACGCAGAAAGACTCTGAAGTAAATTCATGAGGAAGTCAGTGCAATATTACAGGACTCTCCTCCATCATATGCAGTACTAATGTGGGTGGCATAGTTTAAACATGGTGATTCCTTAAGAGATGGTGCTCCATGTGCAGTAATATCAAAAACAGTAACTGCCTCCAAAATCCTCAATGGAATTCACATTATTCTTGAAAATCGGAGAATCTCAATAAAAGGTGTGGTAGAGATTGCGGGCATTTGTCGGGAACGTGTCAATAGCATAATTCAAAATGATTATGGACTGTGCAAAGTAGGTTCCCAAAGTAGGTTCCCAAAAATTTGTCAGCAGATCAAAAAGGTAAAAGAGTGATGGCATCAAGCTAAGTCATTTATCATTTTGACTGATGTATCAATACGATTCTGAAACGAAACGACAGTCAGTGAAGTGGCTGCACTCAGAGTTCCCTTTTCCTCGTCCAAAGAAGTTTAAGAGATAGAAGTCGGCTGGGAAAGTGTTTACAACGTTCTTATTGGGTAAGGACGGAATCGTACTCGAAGACTACCTGTCCAAGGTTGAGATATGTAATGCACAGTATTATTCTGCATTACTCACAAAATTCAAAGGCAACTCAAACTGCAATGACGCACAGAACTGAAAAAAATGAAGTATGTTCCATTAGGACAATGCTCTTGTTCATCGAACACTACAAACACAACTAACGTTGCATAAATTAGAGATTCAATGTCTAGATCATTCTCCTTATTCGCAGATCTAGCTCCGTTAAACTATTACATATTCCGCAAGCTCAAACCATTTTGAATAAGGTGATGATTAGTGCTACAGAACAATTATACAAGGGACAGCCTCTAGAATTCTTTTGACGGTCTGCAAAAATTGCAACACCGTGGATGGAAATGTATTGAACTTCGCGGCGACTGTATAAAATAACTATAAAATTTCATTATTCCGCGTGCAGTTCTTCTGGGTTGGGATACAGACTTTTCAGCAGCTCCTCGCATATTACATTGAGTAGGCTTTTAGTGCTTGCATTTTTCTTTGGACAATACAAACACCGTACGACAATTAAGTAATGAAGTTGATTTTATTGTGACCAAATAATGATAAAGAATAATACCTGTTTATTATTCAAAATACATCCCTCTTGCAGCGAGTGGCACAATCACACAAAAAGTAGAACGACTTTTGCAATTCAGTTTCTAGTATGTTCCGTAATACCATTGTCACAGATACTTGGATACCTTTAATATTGTAAAAAAAAAAATAAAAAAAAAGTAGTCCTTTTAATGCTAACTTCATTTTAGGGAACATAAAATAGACGCAGGAGGATATCTGGAGAATATTGGCCATTGTTGATTTTAATATATGGTGTGTGTCAAGAGCCATGCGTCACATAACCCCTCTTGCGCTAATTTCAAGATGGCGGCTTTTCATATGTCCCCATAATTCACATTGCGTCTATTCAGTGGAGCTCTAAATGCATTCATCATGTCCAACATTTGACCTCAATCTCTCTACTCGTTTCAAAATTAACATGGCATTTCTAGACATTTTCTACTTTTTGTCTTTGCACTTTGACCTCAGTTATCTCCCACCCTGTATACGGTCTGCCACTAAAAACCTTCTTTTCCTCTGTTTATTTTGGTGCTGAATCCAGTGCTAGCAATCATTTTCAGCAATTGAATTCACCAAAACGGAGTGTTCCCTTGTAAGTTTTTATAAACGAAAGTGTACATTATAAATAATGACCAAAAGTCGTTTTTAGAAAGAATGTTTGAAGTATGTTCACATGCAAATTTAGTAGTTTAGCCAGCAAATTATGTTATCAAAATAACTTCTTTTTGCCGTTTATCTAGAGTAATACAAATGGTGAGTTACATTGAACCAGTCATTTTGATCAGGTTGATGGTGTTCCATTAACCCTTTAATTGACAAGCAGTAAAGTAACGTGAAGTTTTGAAATGATTAGTTTGAAACTACATTCGTACCTACAGGGTGGCTAGGAAGGGCCCAGCCCCCTGAAAATGCAACTATTTGTTGTATATATATATGAGTGTAAAGTGAATTCAAGTTACCCCCTCCAAAAAATAAACGATCCCGCCCCACCCAATAAAACAATCATGTCTCTGAACTTAACCATTTCACCCACAACAACACATATCAGCATACTAATGGAAAACAGTAATGCAGCTCAAGGGCATCGATTTCTCTGTAACTTTGGGAAGCCATTCAGATTTCTGTTTGGCTGCAGAAGACATATATGAGGATTTTAAGATAATTTGATTTTAAATTATGCCAAATATTGTATATTTATAAATACAATGCGGGAGTCCACATGAGTTGTAGGGGTCCCGGGTCCCCCGGCCCCCCAGGATATGGCGCCCTTGGTGCAACAAGTCACAGCCAATTGATGCTTTTTACAGAAAAAAGCTATTTTTAGAATGAAAGTATGAAAAAAAGTAAACTATACCTCATCTGAGGTCTCATTTAGTATCGATCTTCGCAAAACTTACGGATCGAAACGCAAAAAAAAAAAAAAAAAAAAAAAAAAAACCATAAAAAAAAAGCAATTGTTATGTCAATTATCGCCAACTAAAATGCAAATTTTACGCTGTCATAGCGCAAACCAGTACACAATAAGGTGCCTGATGTATTAATACTATTCAAAATAGCATTTTTATCTTTATTATTATTATTATTATTATTTCAGAACTTGTTACTGAACCTCAGCTCCTAAGTTTTTCATAGTCTCTCTGTTTTATACTTTCTTACAAGACCGCGTCCTTTCGATTTTGTTTCCCCGAAACACCCGAAAGGCTAGCCTTTGTCAGCTTTGTCAGCATTCGTCCACTTTTGTTGCATCGTGTTGACTTTGAGTCCATCAGACAGGCGGAAGGCTAGCAGGTAATAGCATACAATTTGATCTTACAGAAGCTTCACTTCAAACTCTATTGGTACTCATTTGATATACAAAACAGCGCATTATAAAATAAATCCTTTTTAATAAAATTCATTGTATCAATGTCTAAAATAAACATTTCAGGCTGATATATAAATAAATGGATATTCTAAACCTTAGAGAAGCCATAATGGACACCACGTCCCAGTTGGCAAGCATTGATAGCATTACCATTAAAATATTTAGTTTGCTTTTATGATTGAACTATGTCTTCCTGATCATAGTTTCGTAATTTGTAAAGTATTTTTGCACTTTGGCTACAAAATACAGGGTGTTTATTTCAAAGCAACATTGCCATAAAATAGGTCTTATGTGTAACTACTGAGCAGTATTGCCCTATTATGGTAAAATATCATAAGAATACTCTCAATAATTAGCAGCAGTTTCGTTGAAATATTTTCCTACAGAGCAAGAAACCACAAATAAAAACAATTTAAAAAAGAACTTTTCGCGGAACGTAGGAGATAAAGCTTCTACAGTACTAAATTTGACTGTCCCCTGTTGACGAAGATTAGAAGTACCTAAAGAAACGACCCACAAATCATGTATATGAACATAACGCAATAGAATGCGATGTTGCTTGAGAGGGACACTGCCCAATAAAGAGTTAACTGATCTGATATTTACGTCTTTACTTCGTATATATATATATATATATATATATATATATATATATATATATATATATATATATATATATATATATATATATATATATATTAAGATTTAACACAAATACGTCGTATTTATTCCAAACATAATCCGTTGAACATATTTCATATAAATTCTCACAAGTTATCTTGCTTTGCATTCGTTAATATTTATCAAATTTATACATCGATCAACATAGTCAGTTAAATTCGAAACATTACAACAATGCTTCGTATATTTAGAATGTTGGAATGTCACCGTATGATAAAAAAAGACAGATCTAATAATATGTTCTCAGATTTGTTCCAAGTGATATTCGAAGTTAATGACTGTTCAAATACATAGGGGTGTTCATAATATTGAAACACTAAACAATAGCTTTTAGCATACTACACTCTGTTGTTTCATTTTGAGCTTTCCTTATTATAATTTGTTTATTCGGTTGTTCATATATTATTCGAGAGCAGACGAGTGTTTAATAAATGGTTACAGCTACTTTATAATTTTACTGCTACATCTACAAGCAAATTTTAACCCTTGAGAATTTTGAACTAAATTTTACTTTATTGCTAACAGTTCTAGGACACAAAATAAACACGATAAATTTTATTGAATCTTACCAAGCTTATGGTTAAGGTGACAGACTACTAAATATTTTTCAAAAGCTAACAATTTTTCTTTTACCTGTTTTTCGTAAGTGAAAAGAGATAATGAAAGGCAACTTACTACAATAATAGATAATGTTATTCTACACCCGAAAATACAAATAGGAAGAATAATCAGTATTGCCATCCATAGATATGACAGTGGACAAAATTTGAATTATCCAAAAATCTTGGTTAAGTTAGAGACTAGAAAACTAAACTCAATTGATGACTTATCACGATATCTGTGTTCCTTGTTAACTACTTTTTAAATAATAATTGTATTTATTTTGTAATAACTTACATAAGTTTTTACAAAATAAATAAATTATTACAAAATAAATACAAATATTATTTAAAAAGTAGTTAACAAGGAACACATATATCATGATAAGTCATCAATTTCCGTTAAGTTTATTTTTCTAGCCTCTGATTTAACGAAGATTTTTGGGTAATACAAATTTTGGCCACACTGTCATTTCTATGGATGGCAACACTGATTATACTTCCGATTAGTATTTTCCGGTGTATAATAACATTATCTGTTATTGTGGTAAGTTACCTTTCATTATCTCTTTTCACTTACGAAAAAACAGGCAAAAGAAAAATTGTTAACTTTTGAAAAACATTTAGTAGTCTGGCCCCTTAAGTGTGCACCTTACTATGTGAATCTTTCATGTAGTATGTGTTATATCAGAGAGAAAGATTATTGGTTAAGTAACTAATTTATGAAGGCAACACGACTGTAAAGTATATAATACTGAAGAAATCACATCCAAAAAGAAAAAAATGAACGCCAGGGACGATGTAATATCGTGTCTACTCAGCTTTGCAATTGCAGCGCAACGCAAAATTTTGTTCGTGGTTTGGTATTTTACTTTGCGTAGAATTTAATATACTTATTTTAGTAGCATCGCAAATAATATTTAATACCTTTATCCTTTATGCAAAATAATCGTAAGTATTGTGCTGGGATCACGCAAGTTATTATGGCCTGCTGTCTATGGCATAATTATTTTACAATAGTGTCGTTGTTCAGTATGAATGAGTGGGCTCGGCGTCAGTTTTGGCCACTTAATTTGCGGCTATGCGGAAAATTTTTGGTTGAAGTGCATCAGATGCTACTTTGGATAGTTACCTGTAAAGATACCTAAGATAGGCGAGTTATTTGTGGCAATTTGAAATTGTTCGGTTAATTTCATTCTATTCGATTCATTACAAATAAAGACAACGTGTAGTAGTTTACTGCTCAAGTTTAAAATTTCGTTGAAAAAAGACTCGCTACTCTTTATTGTAATATTACTTCTGCGTAAAAGTAATTCTAATGAAAATGAAATGAAATTTTTGAGTTTTACGTCCCACGATTATGCCGGTTAGGCTAAAGGAGACGGTGATGATGAGTAATGAATGAAATGGTGGAATGAAGAAAGTGGGAGGAAACGGGAGAACCCCGAGAAAACCCACGCACACGGTGTTTGTCCACCAGAAAGTTCACTTGGTAGGAGCAGGGTTTGAAGCCGAGACCACAAGCGCCAGAGGTGAACAGTAATTCTAATGAATTGTACACTATATTGTAGTTCCAATATTGTGCTTTGATTGTAACAACAGAAATTTAGACTTTCTGGAATGCAATTGTATGTATTGTGTATAAAATCATAATCTTAAAAGTATAATGTTATAAAATATAATATAGATAAAATTAAATATTTTCTTTCCGTGCGTTACTACCAACAGAAAAAGTGGATTTAATTTGAAATTCAAGATAATTGATTGCTAGCTGAACCTGCGCTCGCTACGCAGCGCATCATTCCCATATGAGCATGAATCTCCTTGTCATTCCTTACAACATGTGTACATGTTCCTTTACAGAAACATGTGAAAGGGGTGTCTTAATAAAATCGGCAAGGGGTATCTTAAAGGGGAGACTTTTTGGATTATTTTTTTCAATATCTCAAAACGTTTGCAAGGTATGACCCTACTTCTGGTTGCAGTTTCTAATTCGTGTATGATCAGTGTTTTTTTTTTCTTGTAATATGTCATAAGCAAATACATTACACACACAATTTATTATAATACCAGTGTGCCTCAGTGTGCGTTCACCTCTGGTGCTTGGGGTCCCGGGTTTAAATCCTGCTCCCGCCAAGTGAACTTTGTGGTGGACAAACACCGTGTGCATGGGTTTTCTCGGGGTTCTCCCGTTTCCTCCCACTTTCTTCATTGCACCATTTCATTCATCTCTCATCATCAACGCCTCGTTTAGCCTAACCGGCATAATCGAGGGACGTAAAACTCAAAAATTTCAATTCATTTTTATAATGCCAGTGTATATGGTGTTCAGTGAGCAAAACACTCCAAACGATAAAGATTCATCTTAGCCTAGAGAAAAGGTTATCATTCGTTTTTCATTATCATTTGGCCATGAAGCAAACGCCGGAGAAATATACTAACCGAGTATGTGTGTTGTTGGAATGTATAACTCGTAGGATATGATGTTTTAGTTTTTTAAAATTTCAATAATTCCAGTATATCCCTAAAAAATGTAATAAAGAAACAACGGCCATTTTAAAAAAAAATATTCAATTAGAACTGAACAATCTACACAAAATTGACTATCGATCAGTGAAAACGGCATCTTTCTACAGCTTGTGGTTTTCGAGATATCATTGTCAAAATTATTGGCCACAAACATATAAAATTTTCTTAACCCCAAACATATAAACCTAATCTTTATATTAGTGAAAGGTCATTTAGAACATAGCCTACTGGTGGTGTGTTGTATTGTTTCACGGTGTATTTGACGTATTTTACGTGTATAAGACTGAAAGCATACATCGCAACACGAGTTATTTAGAACAGTGGTTCTCAAAGTGGGCGATATCGCCCCCAGGGGGCGTTTTCGTTCTCGAAAGAGGCACTGTAACAAAAAGTGACGTTCTGGGAGCGTTAGACTATGTAGAGGGCGTTGAGATTTCATGACCTAGTAGACTTTTTCTTAGTATTATTGAGCAAGGGCATTCTGCATCCATATGCATTTTACAAATTTTTGACAACGGTCTGGCAACGCTTCACAAGAACGTTGAGTGACCGATTTCACGACAATTAGCTGACAGGGACATTTGCCAATCAACTCTTAATTCCTCAGCCTCTCATGTCTCATTCCAGTCAGCAACTAGCAGTATTCTGTTCTGTTTTGTTCCATTCGGTTCTGTTTTGCAGTGCGGCTCTTTACTCATACGAAGAAATAATATGTACAGTACATTACGAAAGAAAACAAATGTTTCCTTCCGAACAATTGGAAAGTGGTTAGGTAGGGTAGTGGAGCGGAGCGGAGCGGAGTGCTATGAAATGAATAAAGGAATAGTACTGTTGAGTGAAATCGCTTGTGCTTTAGTAGAGGAGAAAGTGCAAATGTGGAAACTCAGTTTGTATTTAATTTATAAAAAAAAGCAGTGAATCGTTAATTTAATCTGGAAAATTGCTTCAAAATGCCTTATAATGTTTGAAATATGGGACCATAATTCGCAAGTCCAAAAACATGTACGTAAAAAATAAAAAAAAAATATTTAGCACATGTACTAGCATATTTCGATTTTTTAAAAACTGAGGGTAATGTGGAAACACCCTAAAATTACAGTAAATCAATATGTAAACACATAAAGTTGTTGGATCATAGTATGTTCCTAATCATAGTATGTTTTTAATCTGTAGATGAAACAAAGACAACAAAGATTTTAAATGATTACAAAGTTAAGAAGTTAAAAGTTACAAAGTAAACAAATTTCGATTCAAAGCTTGGTTGTCAGCTGACAAAAATGTTATGTAGGTAAGTCTTATTTGCAGAAATCACAAATATAAATGTATGTTTCAGCACCGGCACACTCAGAGTGACTCCATTTCTCACATAATTGACACTGAATCCATAGTTCACCATGCATATCTTTCGAAAATAGATTCCCATAAAATATGCACAGGGCGTCTTTTTCGTTGGGCTCTTCTACTCCAACTGGAAGATAGACTGCAATTTTTTTCTAATTGGAGGAGGAACTTTGGGCATTTTTCTAGTTTTCTTACCGGCTGCAGGCGGCTTCTGTTTAGGTCTAGTCGTACACAGATAAGGATTCTTCGAGCTGTTGTTTGTACGGAGACGATGTGAAAACGGCGCAAGAACTCGGCTTACGACCTCTATTCAAAGTCTTCCTCTTCAAGGGGGGTATTTTCATGATTCATATGGTGACACACAAACTTTTGAAGAGGTGTTCGGAACGTTGGGATCCTCTGAAGAGGTTCTCGGTACGCTGGGATCCTTTGAAGAGGTACCGGTACGCTGGGACCCTGTAATAAAAATCGTGGAGACAATTATTTGCCTTTTTTCCGCCTCTTTGTCAGTTTCCACTTTACTTTTCCCCTAAGCCTTACCCCTCTGCCGTACCTCTCAGTTAGGCCATGAATAAAAATTCTCTAACATATACTTGTATGATTCAAATGTGTGTTATCTTCAATAAATTATTTATTAATAATAAAACAATGCAATGGTCTTTAGGGTGAGGAAAATGTGGAAACGTTTCCACATTTCCCTCATCCACATGTTTTCAAGTTACCAGCACTGTAGTCAAATTGGATTGTACGAGTTAAGTTAAAAACACGTTTGCTTGTGATTGATTCAAAGCCACCAATACTTTCCCAATAACCCCCTTTCACAATATTCTGAAATGTATTACACTACATCTATGATACTGTAGACTTAATAATACTACACACTTACCTCCAAAAACTTCACGAAAATGTGTAAACTACAATCGATGCACCACCATTAACTACAGTGGCCGACAGCTTCATAGCTTTGTGCCGTGACAAATGGGGACGAGGGTGATTGTTTACGGCAATCGCCGCTAGGGTAAAGCTCTTTGCAGTCAACATATGCTACGTTTCCACATTACCCTCACGTTTCCAAATTTGCACCCTCTCCTCTATTGAATTCCGTGAAATTTTATTAATTTAATAATGTGAGTAATTTACAGTTGATTCATAATCGATTAGTTTTAGTATGTTTTCTGTAGTTAGTACATTTTGAAGAACACTCGTCAACATCGATGAAAAGAAGTGTCGTCAATATTCGAATGAATGCTTGAAATTTGGATCCATCTCGTCTCCTACAAACGTACAACTTTCTTTCTGCCTTCCTTGAGAAAACACATTTTCAAATGAAGTCATGAATCCTTCGCGACTGAAAGATCACCTGATAAAAATCCACCCGGACAAAACCGATAGAACTCTTTCGTTCTTTCAAAATCAGAAGTTAAAATTTGAAAGCCGAAAGACTATAGGGAAGCTGTTTCGAAAATCTAAACAGAATGCCGGAAAATGAGTCCTTTCTTCTCATAAACTGTCTATTAAAAGTAAAATGTGGATAACCTCACAGGATCGGAGAAACACCATTAAAGAAATACAGGGCCGGACTGTAGGTAGGGTCGGCTCAAATACGTCTTTCCAGTAATGATAATGTTTCCAAAAGAATTGATGAGACGGATGCTGACGTTGAGGAGACACTTTTCAACATGCTGAAAAATACAGAATTTGTAATGCAGATTGATGAATCAACGGTTCATGATAACGAAGCATTGCTGCTAGGTTACGTCAGTTTCATTAACCAAAATGACGAGATTATGGTGGAACTATTGTTTGCCCAAAACTTAACCACTGACACGAAGTGTTTCTCAATATACAAAAAGGTGAAAGATTCTTTTAACGAGAAAAATATCCCTCTAGTAATGTGAATCCGATGGAGCGCATCCATGATTGGACCATATCACGAGTCACGAGTTTATAGCTCATTTAAAAAGAGCTATACCTCGTGTTACGACTGTCCATTGTATCATTCACCGACAGCATCTTGTTACTGAAAATGTGACAGATTGCACGAGTCTTTGCTGTTATATAAGTGCTGTTAAGAAAGTCTGATATTATAAGTGCTGTTAACAAAGTCTCGTTATGAAGTCTCGTTCTTTTAACGACCGTCCTTTTCGTAATCTCTGTAAAGAAAATGACGAAGAATTTGAACGTCTCTTTCTGTACACTAAGGTGACATGGTTGTTAAAAGGAAAGTGTTTGCGGAGTGTTTATGAACTTTTTGATACAGTAGTTGAGTTTCTGCATACTATTGATACAAGTCTAACATGACACTCTTAAATTTCGACGTCCTGATGTGGCCTATTTATCTGAAGTGTGCGATAAACTCAATGAAGGTAACACAAAGCTACAAGGGGACAAGAATGCATTTCGCTAAGTCTAAGGGAATCATCTCCTCGATCATTGCTAAACTAGATCTTTTTGCAAGTAACGTAAGTCATCAGGAGTCATCTATCAATTTCCTACTCTTCAAGCACTTCAAACTGAAAGATAACTTGAAGAAAGAGATTTAGAAGTTTTTTTTTTTACTTTAATCTCAAACGGCTCAAGGCAGACATGGAAATTAGATTTCAGGATCTTTGTACTCTTGAAGTACCAAATTGTATGTTCAATCCTTTTTCAGTATATACCACAGAAGTTAATCCAAGTTCGCAGGAGCAACTCACTGATTCGAAACACGACTGTGAAGCCAAATCACTCTTCGAACAGTCTGGTTATGAGTATTTTTGGCTGAAAATGAAGACATCCTATCCTTTCCTATGGCAGGAACTCAAATTTCTTCTTTTAGCTTTTCCTTCTAAATGTACAGGAGTTTCAGCGCTGTACAACAGATCCTCACGAAAGCGAGAAACAAACTGTAAATATGTGAAAGGAGTGACTTGAGATTACGGCTAAGGAAGTTGACATCAAATATTGCTAGATTGGCTTCAGTTCACCAAGCTCAAAGTAGCCATTTATCAAGTAAGGGAATATTAACATTCCAAAAAGTAATCTTACCCTAATTTCTTGTATCTTTAGTTTGCAATTTTACAGGAAATAAGTCAACAGCTTCTAATTTTTGATACAGTGAACAGTCAGTCCTGATTTTTTTAAATTTCTTTTCGTTAAGAAGAAGCATCTACAGGTAATAATACGAATTATAAATTTGTAAACATGGTAACTCTTCTACTAGCTCTATCACAAGAGAAATTAATTGTTCAAGCTATTGTTTCACAGTGGGCTTTCTATTCCTGTGGTTTTCTAAGAAGAGACTTGTGACTTTTTGCTTTTTTTTTTTTTGCGATAAGGGGACTAAACGTTTTGCTTTTCTCGGAGAAAAATGTTATATATATATATATATATATATATATATATATATATATATATATATATATATATATATATATATACTATATTTGCTTTGTCCAAGTCGTAAATTCCACCTTGTTCCTTGGTGGATTAGTTTAAGATGACGGGGGACGCTCAAAACAATCACATTTACCGAAGGGGGCGCTAGGCTCGAAAAGGTTGAGAACCACTGATTTAGAAAAATAGGAACCGTGTAGCTGGCAGTCTCTAACATTTCCGACTTCCTGCCGCCACACTACTCACTGTTGGAAAGGGTTACTTTTTGCTTATTTTGAGCACATATTAACTCAGAACATATTTGGATATTCTCTTGGGAGTATATCTGAATATTAATGTCCTGGAGAGAATCAGATGTGCACGCATTGAACATTGCTGAAATATGGATGGTGTATGTGGGACTTCCTTTAGGCTGATATGTACCAACACTCCTCGGTTTCTCGGGTTCAAAATAACGCGTCTTGAAATGTAGTTTATCTACACTATCTCTGAAACTACACAGTTTTCCGCACAGATCGATATGAACTTTATTTTATTATTTTGATGCAAGAGATCAAATGTTATAGTTTGTCGGTATTGTTCGTTAACAATATATGTATATATGTATGTCACACTGAATTTTCTCCTTCACAAAAGCTAGATTTCTCCAAATTTTAAAAGAGTTTGCTTGTATCTACTCCATTGGATAATAACAATGTATTTTTAGAACGATTATTATTGAAGAAAATAAACTGTCAGAATAAGAATTCATGGTATTAGTGTAGCATGACTGTCACCTGCTGCTAAAGTAAGAAATGCGTGTAGCAAGTTTACCATGAGTTTACATCCTTAAGAAATACACATAGAAATTCATACGTACCGTTTGTATATATTCCAAGGAAGTTAACTAAGGAATTAGTGATTGCTACATTTATTATAATACCTTATTTACTCAGATAATCTATTGTAACGCATGCAACATAAATATTTTCAACGATATTCAAGTACCAAAGCTAATGCATGTAATGAAAGCGACATAATTTTGTAAGAGAGACTCATTTAATGATATTGGTAGTGGTAGACCCATTCTAGACCACAACCAAAAGCCAGTTCCAAAATGAAAAAAAAAGTCACATCTGAAATTACAACTATATTTTTTGAAAAAAAAAAAAAGAGAGATCCCATTGGGTGTAGCAGAACAGATGGAAAAAGACCAGATGGGATGACTCTTTTCCCGTGGAAGAGAGGTAAAGCGCTAATTTGGGACTTTACATGTTCGGATACGTTCTCTCCTTCCAATCTCCCATTTTTTTCAATTCAGACGGGAAATATAGCCAGCCGAAATGAAATGGAAAAAAGGAGAAAATACAGTAATCTTGTGGAGAAATATCATTTTGTAACTATCCCTGTTGAATCCAGTGGTGCATGGGGCAGAGAAGGTATTAACTTTATAAAAGAAATAGGCAGACGTATCACGCAGTTATCTGGCGATGACAGAGCAAGCACTTTCCTCATATAAAGAATAAGTATGGCAGTTCTAAGAGGTAATGTCGCCTCAATGCAGGGTACCATACCCAAAGGCAAAGAACTAGAAGAAGCATTCCTACTGTAAGGCATTAAAATGAAAGATATGAATGATACAATAAAGCAAACTAAAGGATAATCAATCGTCTCTATACTAGGAACCAATTACTTTTTCTTAAACATTAGTCTTAAGGGGGCAGACTACTAAATATTTTTCAAAAGCTAACAATTTTTCTTTTGTCTGTTTTTCATGAGTGAAAAGAGATAATGAAAGGTAACTTACCGCAATAATAGAGATAATGTTATTCTGCACCTGAAAATACGAATGGGAAGAATAATCATTATTGTCATCCATAGAAATGACAATGTGGCCAAAATTTGAATTAGTCAAAAATCTTGGTTAAGTCAGAGACCAGAAAAATGAACCCAACGGTAATTGATGATTTATCATGATATCTGTGTTCCTTGTTAACTACTTTTTAAATAATAATTGTTTTTATTTTGTAATAACTTATTTATTTTGTAATAACTTATCTATTTTGTAAAAACGTATGTAAGTTATTCATTTTGTAAAAACTTATGTAAGTTATTACAAACTAAATACAATACTTATTCTTCGGATTCGTATTTTCGGGTGTAGAATAACATTATCTCTATTATTGCGGTATTATCTCTTTCATTATCTCTTTTTCACTCCTGCACAACAGGCAAAAGAAAAATTGTTGGCTTTGAAAAATATTTAGTAGTCTGTCCCCTTAATGTATTTGGAAGTGTTTTAGTTGATACTTCCCAGGAGAAATCTGCAGAATTTGTTGGTGAAAGTGTCACTCTAGGCATCGAGATGTTATATTTATTCACTTATTTTTAAATTCCAACATTTATTATTGTATTAATATTGTATTATTGTTTTTGTTAACTTCCAGAAACTACTGTAGTTAAAAACTAACATTATAAAGTCCCATTTCCAGAAATACGACAGTAATATAGAAGTAACGTTTGTCTTTCATATTTTTTCAGGCCTATTCGAAAATATAAATGAATTTTGAAAATGTGCTAAAATATCTTAATTTACTAGCAAGAAAAACCAAGCCTTTTCATTGGGAGATTAAGAGACATACTATTAAAAATTTCTTCCATAATTTTGTAACTTACTCTGCTCAGCAGTTGAACATAAATTGCTTGCACGCAATATTACTGTTGTAATATGATGTAATGTAGAATACAGTGACAAGTTAATTATATTTAATTTTGTACATTTGAATCTAATAACCATGCACCAATGAACAGATTATCTACATTAATTTTCTTTGCTTTAATTTGTTAATTTCTTTTTCTTAAAACGAATATTCTTATTAATGAGAAAACATCTAATGTTGTTGTTCATAATTTTTCGCCACCTGCTGGTTTGATCACAAACATAAAAAACATTTGGGGGGGGCATCCAGATGTAGAAGGGATATATGAGGATTTTAAGACAAATTGCATTCAAATTATATCAAACATTGTATATTCATAAATACAATGTGAGGGGGCCCACACGAGCTTTGGAGGGCCGGGTTCCCCCCCAGGATCGGCGCCCTTGTGTGTTGCTACTAAAAGATATGATAAACTTCGAAAATTAAGTACAACACTATCAAACAAGTTTATCCTTGTTTTAATATTACACATAATATTATATAGGCATTTTTATAACAGTTCCACGAGAATAAATAACTTCTTGTTATTAATGTATAGCAGTGTGGTGAATTATTTTTTTAGCTATCATTCTTGACTATACTAGCAATTATTTAGTCATCATGGTTGAGTTATAAATTATTGCTATACAAGAGCCACTTCATTTATTTCGTTTGTCCCATAGCTTTGTCTTCGAAGTCAGATCTATGACGCAAAGAATGGTTCCGTATTTGTTGAACCAGAACTTGACTTGATCGGAATAACATGTAGCAGATCTCCTGTAATCTGCAAATATGTGGCTAATAGCAGTAAGTTAAAACCTATGAAAACAATTTTATTTTCTTCTTTTTTATAAAGTGTTATGATATTTCTATAGTGTCTTGAGTGAACTGGTGAACTGCAAACAAGAAGATAATGCATTTATTGATTTTGTAAAGGATTAAGTTTTTAAAACATTTAATTAAAATCACGTGACGGTTGAAAGGTACGCGTATTAATTTCATACTAAGGGGCAAGATATACTATCCAATAAAAAACATGCATTTTCTTTTGAGACAGATAATACACAACAGGGTGTTTACCCCCAGGTTCTGGAATCCCTGAAAATCTTAGATTTAATTTTCCATTACGATAATGCTTCCTTGCACTCCTTGATGTAGCTATGTGTGACTTCTGACTGTTCTTTAGCCTTAAAAAGCATTTCCGTGGACTTCGTTTTCATTCAGAAGACGAGGTTGAAGCATTACTCAAGGACTTTTTCAACAACACGATAAAAGTGGTGCTAAGCTTCTAAACTTGTGGCAGCAGATGTTAAATAATTGTATCGTTGCTGGAGGGAATTACTTTGAATATATGGAACAAATTGTTTCAAGAGACCTATAGTTCTCTTGTGTTGTAAACATCGCGTAAAGTTATTGCTATATTAAGTTTATTAAGCAAGTAGTGGTCATATGGCGGACAGCTAGCCCACCTGCGAATATAAATTAAAAGAATGTATTTGTTCTTTTTAAAAATTCAATGTATAACATGAACAGCACAGCTGACTATCATAGAATACCTGAACGGAAACTCCTTTTAAATACAGAAAAAAGTTCTTGCTATTTGGGTTAACAAGTTCATTTTACAAGATAAGGCCGATTTTTAGAAAAATCTAATCTCCTATACTTCCTTCCACACCTTCGTAATTCAAGTCCATAATTGGCATACATACACAAAGCAAAAAACAGAATACGCAATACAAAACAAAGATTCAAATAAATTTATAAATTGTGTAATTTAGTGATCCATTGTCACAAAAGAAGAAAAGGAAAGTGGCCCTCAAGTATGTTTATACAGTTGGATATCGATAACTCGTGCCTCGTTAAATCGAATTCTTTGATAACTCGAGATTTTTTCCCATTCTCTCAAACTCTCCGTAACACTCAATGTTAAAATACCCTCTGGAAATCGAATGTGTAAAAGTTACAACCTCGACAATGTGAATTTTAAGGGTTTCATAATCATAAAAACCTCGGCAGCTCGAATTTCTGTATCCGCGAACTTCTACGAGCCGAAGTTTACCACTATAAGTCGAATTTCTCTTAACGTGGCCTCGATAACTCAAAGCTATAAGTCTATGCTTTTACGTAATTGTCAATGTTTCTACTCTTGTCCTTGTTGCTAAAATGCAGGGATGTAATGGGGTGTGTACGCGAGTATACGGCGTATACCCACCTAAAATTTTTTATAGTCCAGCGTATACTAACCTTAAATTTACGAAAGAACTACCGTGTATTGGGGTTCATATACACCAAGTAGTCTTGCGTATGCGTATACGGTATACTTTTGAAAAGGATCGAGCGTATACCTTGTAACGTTCCTATTTAGATAGGAGCTCGGTACTCGGTACGGGTCTCCCACCAGTGAAAACGCGCCACATTTGAGAAACAATATATATATATTTTCAAATTAAGAATAGTTGCCAGAAATCTTAAGGACCACCATATGCTCAGCTTAAATATAAATCCCATATAACCTTCCTAAAAATTAGGCCAATCGCAAAACCATAAATAGGTCAAGGATTTTAATATTAGTTTCGTTAAGTAATGAGTCAATGATTTAGGAAGCTCTTCTTTATAACAAAATCAATCGACATTACAAATTTCTTTACAAGTCATTAAACTCGCTGCTACTAATTGGACACATTAAATCAAATGCAAGTGAAATGAATATTAGCCCCAATAAATCTCAACTTAATCTGTACCACGACAATCTAAAATGATTTGGATAATTGTACCGAATTTTCAAACATATAGGCTGTACATATATCGAATATAGGAAGTTATAAGTATGGTTGACACAAAATGTCTATATCCCATTTAATCCAACAGTTAAGTCTCCATTAGAACATATATGAATTCGATTTAAATTTAAGAAGATTATTAAATAACTCACCCGAATATTAAGTAAATAACAGACCGCACTTTAGAATGTCAAATTAAATTCACATGTAATATACACACCACTCTTTACTAGAATAATTTATCAATTTTCGATAGATAGAGCTTACTATTACAAGGTTTTACCGAGTACATTTCCAGCACACATCTGATGAGAATAACTCAAGTGCTGGGTGAAGTAACAACAATCGCCACTAGAGGCGCTATATTCAAAATTTGACAAACGAAACTAGTTTATCGAAGACTCGAAATAGAATGAATTTATATATCTTACAACCTTTTTTTTTTTTTTTTTTGGTAACTAACAGAGTGACATGTTACAACCTACCAAGAACTTATAGTACTACACCACTACTAATATGTACTATAACTGTGTTTTACTTATGTGTAGTAAGGCTGTTTTATTTTTACTAGTGATCTTTAAAATAAAACGAAAATACTGTCCCATCCTCCAGTCTTTTGTTTACATTATGCAATTTGTATTACAAAATTCCTTTTTTGCTGTCCACTTTAAGAATTATTATTTGAATATGATCTGCAGTGTCTCTCAGACCGCCATCCAACTGTAGTTAAATTTTATGCTTTGGACAAGAGTGTCTGTGGTACACACTACAAAGTTAATGTGCGAAAATTGAAGGTCTACAGTAGAGGACCACTCAAATCCGAGGTGGTATTAAACTTTTGATCTGTATAACATACAAGTTATCATCTAGTTCACAAAACGTTGCTTTCCGAAGCTGGTTAAAAATGACTACAAACTGCTTGTGTCTCTCATATACAATTAGTCTGAGCTCGAAGTCTCGAGTTCACAAACTCTCGCACGAAATTCGAACATTATTGAACTATGCCGATCATTTTTCCTTCCTTTCTACGTCAAATATCAACAAAGTTGAAACATCTGTTTAATTATTTTAAATGTAAAGTTTGAATACAAAATTTCATGTCTCTTCCCTTAAGAGATTCCGAGATACGGACATCCTATTATTATAACGAGAACACCCATTTGAACCCTTCTACGTCAAATTTCGAAAAAGAGCTCCCGTGTGGTTAAGCGGTTAACTTACACGGTTTAGGCGTGGCAGGTCCAGGTTCGATTCCCGGCGGGAACTCATGTTTTGTATCCCATGTTCAGCTGTACGACCCTAGACTATATTAAATCAAAATCAATATTAACTCAAAATTTCCAAAAAAAAAAATAAATAAATAAATAAATAAAATAAAATAAAATAAAATCCTTAGTGATCTCGTGCCACAAATTCTATTTTCAGTTCAAATTTAAAATGTCTATCATGCTGTTGGGCCGAAGTATTCAATAGTTAATAAGTTAAAACTTCTCTGGAAATTCCACAGTAGCATAGTGACAAATGGGCCAGACACACACCCAGAACTTTTTGATGTGAAGGGTCCAAAGTTTTTCTGGGTGAGTGAAGTTCCAATACGTCTATGTAGTATTAGACCTGTGTTATTCTACACCCGAAAAGTCTTAAGTAATTGTTAATCACTGCTACCTATATTCTCTGAAAATCTGATAGAACTAAATTGTTTTTATAAGGAAAAGAAGCTGTCAAATCAAACCTTTAGGCTATAACAATTGTTTCTCTGTTAAACAAGAAGAGTCATGTTAAGCAAGTATGCAAATGTTAATCGAGTTACGATGTTTTAGGGAGGTCTGGAACTTCCCGCGGGTGAGGTATTCGAAGCTCAATCCTTGGCTATATATTTTCTTATTAGCTTGTGGTGGACAGCATCACGCCCGTCGTTTCCTTGGGGGCAGGGACGTATGCAAGGGGTGGTTCCTGGGGGTCCGGACCTTCACCCGTAATTTCGAGTTGTGTGTGAATTTAGCCTAATTTAAGGGACAATTTTAGGAATTTTAATATAAAATACTCTCATGTTAAGTTTGGACCCCTCCCGAAATAAATTCCTGCGTACGCTACTGCCTTGGGGTTCTCTCTTTCTTCCTACATTGTCATTCCCCTAATTTTTCCACAAATATTCACTTTCATTTAACGTAAAAGTCATTATTGTGGTACAAAAAATTAGCATCTGGCTCAAACCTCTTGACGTTTAAGACTTGGCCTTGTTTTTACAATATCCAATGAAAGTTACTTGAGGTTGTCTAATATTCGATGCCTGAGATAAACATTATTTGCATTCAAAAATGTCTTTGTTCATATAATGTTACTGTATGTTTAGGAGAAAAAGAAAATTATTTCTAAATAATTACGGGCGAAAAACATAATTATATGCACAATGGTTTGTTATTTTATTGTAAGATTGTTTCTTCATACACAGGACAATCTAAGCCAGTGTTAAGGAGGGGTCATAATAATATTGAACCACCCTTAAAACTGTCATATATCCCTTGGGCTCCAAAGGACTCACTTCAACCTTGATCAAGAATTGAATTTAATTCAGCTGCGATTAGATTATTAAGGATTTAGTAATTTGTAATTTAATCGTAAGTAATAGTAAGGGGGATTTGCTCTTTACTTTTGTTACTTTTTTTATGTGCCGGGGCTATTATTCATGGTGTGGTAGGTACTCAAGATATCCGTAGAATGGTGGGACCAAGAATGGTTTTAAATTCCTTATGAAGGGTTAGGGTAATTTTATTTCATAGAATATTTGGTCGTAACGTTTCACTTTATTCTTGTACACGAAAGGCAATGACATCTGACAACGTTGCTCTTAAGCGCCATTGGCTTCAGCCAAACGTCAAGAGGTTTGAGCCGGACAGTAAAGACTTTTTTTGTTCTGTCAAATTCGTGATAGAACGCTGACAATTTTTTCCTGAAGATATATTCTATCAATATTTGTATTGTTGGCGACTCCTATTATTCATCACAAAAATTACATAATTCTAATCAATCCTAAGACTTTGAATACTAGTTATAAATTCTCAATCCAAACTCTATAGTTTTGTACTAGTTATCATCTGGCAACTATGATGAACGAAGCCGTTTTATAAACGCTAAATGAAGTAATAAGCAAAGAAAGGCATGTCCTCAACATGTATACACGGACAGTGCTTCATAATACAATCAATTATTAACGAGACTTTAGCAAATAATTAGGACTTAAACCGTCAACCGTAGTTTCACACAGTCATAAACATTCGAGTCTTTTTTTTTTTTTTTTTTTTTTTTTTTTTTTGGTGAGACACCACGCAAAATATCAGTGGATAGGAAATTAGATTATACTGTTACAAAGTATAGTTTTCCCTTTGTTCTGAACAAAAACCGGTTTTTAGAGTTCACCAGAGAATAATAAAATTCTAAAAATGTCCAACCTAATGATTGTGTAGATGACCACGCTAACGGATAAAGTTGCTTCAATAAATATAAATTAAAAATTTAAGGAAAAAATTCGTTAGAAAAATTGCTAGTAACGAAAAATTCGGAACCATAAGCACCAACCTTAATAGAAAGTTATGTTTTACCCTGTACATTGGTTGCCGTTACCTCCATGGTTGGTTTACGAGGACTGGGAAATTTCAAAAACCATAAACAAGCTTTAATTACTTCGTACCCGTGCTCTGCTTGTGACGTCAATAAACTCTACCAAAAAAAATTGATTACAAACGGTTATGTCTTATAAATCCAAGGCTATGAAAAGTTAAAATTTGGAGAGATTAAGTGGAATGGGATGACAAGTGTTAAAAACAGATACGAAACCCCCTAAGAGAATTTGTAACTTCGATTCGCTTTTGTTTACAAGAGCGTGACATGTTGTCCCCTTTTTCCTCATGAGTGGCGCTATATAAACTTTCATGATACTCTCTCGAAACTTAGGATTAATGTACGATTTTCCTTTACTGCCGTATGTCACGCATGAAACAACTAACTCTCTCACTCACACTCTTCAACACAGATGTGCTTAACAAAACTCAGGGCGATCCCTCTTGTTTCTTCAGCCTTGGATCGACCTCTATTCAATGTTTCATCAACTACAAGAGTCAAGTTACTTTGTGATGTATTATCATTTCATATGGTCGTTACACATCTTCTTGTAAACATTCTTAGCACTGAGATTGCTTATAAATAACTTAAAGGAGCTGCCACGATCTCTATCTGCAACTGAACCAAAGAGAAGCCAAATTAGCTAATGCGAATATGAAATGGTTGTTGGAGATAAATGTATCCTTATATGACATTTCAGAAATGCTGAAATCAGGTTCAAATCGTTTAGAACAGGGGCGGATCCAGGACCGACTTCTGAGGGGGTAGTGGGTTGTCATACTGCTACTTTTAAGGACTCCAAACTTTGGGGTGGGTTTTATTTATATATATAAAATAAGAAAGTTTCCCGTTCTAAGGGGGCGATGGCCCCCCTGGATCCACCCCATTTTTTTTTAGAAAAAGTAGTTTTGTTGACTTTAATTAGATCATTGATACGTGCCGCATCTTTGGTTATTGTTAGACTTCGGATTTTTGCATATTTGCATTTTTTTCCCCTGACATATTGATATGCTCTTTAAAAAGAAATTCGATTTAGGTGTTTTCGGGTAAAAGAGCAGAGTTTTATACTGCATATATTTGCATATATCAAAGGTTAGTGCATGTTTATGTCGTTACTGCATATACATGCATATTTAAAGTAACGACAAAATTGATCATTTTAAACATCCAACAAATTTCCTCATAAATGGAATTTCAGGTTTAGCAAGGGCGCCGATCCCGGGCCCCCCAAAGCTCATGTAGGTCCCCTTACTGTATTCGTAAATTTACAATATTTGACATAATTTAAATGGAATTTGTTTTAAAATCCTCATATATGCTTTCTGCGTCTGAATGGGAACACCCAAATTTACAGAAAAATCGGCGTTCTTGTTTCTAACATAATCAAACTCAAGGGGTGATATCAATAAAACGGAGAAGTTACTCATTACTCCCAATTTTGAAGTAGTTACTCGCATCAGTGGCGGCGGTTGGACGTCAGAAGTGGGGGGGCAAGACATGCTCTGAACAATTGTATATCAATGTTAGATTTCCTGATTGTTTCTAACACTGTTTGATGAAAGGTTGTATAACTAATAGGATACTATGTTTTTTCACTTAAAATGACATATATCGTATTTCTATTTTATTAAGTAAATTCATAAGAGCAATACAGGCAGGTACTAGTCCATTATACTCTAAAACAACGAAAGTGTAAGAAGATATTTGAGTTCTTGCTCATGAACATCTTAAAATTCTGTCTGGAAAATTGTGTGATCAGATTATTTAATAAATTTGCAAAGTAAATAAATAGAAGGGATAATATTAATCATAATAGTAATGAATAATGACGCTTGTTTTTCACAAGTTATATTGAAACTGGGAATTAATGAACAATTTATACTTTTAATTCTACACATGCCATTAAATGAATGTTTTTAGTCTTAGAAAATGAAATACAGTAAGTACTGCAAGCATATGCTATGACATTTAAAGAAATATGCAATTGCAATATTAATTGCTTTGAATTACAATTAAAACGCAATTCCTGTAGCTTTCTTAATTCTATGGGAAGACAAATAACCAATACGTACTCACGCAACGGCAAATATCATATGACACCATTTTTTCTATGATACATACAAAACCTTTACCAGGGTGTCAATATTCTGGAAAATAAGTGAAAGTCAGGGAAAGGTCAGGGAAGTAAAAATGTATCAGGTGAAGTCAGGAAAATGGCAGATTGGTCAGGGAAAGTCAGGAGAAAATCGATTTAGGTCCATTGTTCAATTATTGAATTTATGAAATATTGTTGATTACTGTTACTGGATGCAAAATGTGATGTTCTCAGTGATGATATTGAGGGAGTCAGTGTTCTCTGATATAGTCGTTGAAACTAATTTTCTGCGAAAAACACATATCTAACTGCATCCTGGCATATTTGCTCAAAAGGGTAGACGCTGTTCTAAAAGAATTGCATGGTGCCAGAGGATAGCTGGACAAGTGGCTGAGAACGCGAAGAAATAGTATTTCCAGCTCACAGTGAAAGCTCAGATTGAAGAATTTAAGGAACACTCGAATGAATTCATAGCCAATGATAGAGATGGTATTGGACTTGATGAGTTTTTTACTTAGTCTTAGGAAATAGGAAGAACTTATGGTCAGTTATGAAATGTGTTTTATCTACTTTCACGGAAACGCATTTTTTGAAAGTGGTTTCACAATAAATAAACTTTTCATTGTTGACAGATTACAATAATAATCTCTGGTGGCTCAACGAATCATATATGATTCTGTGATGAGAATAGGTGGATCATCAGGATTAATAATTACAAGAGGTATGATAAATTCAGTGAGAATTTCAATGAGACAATATCAGGTGTATTAGGAAAAGAAAAGAGAAATAAATGCTGGAGACGGGAAGAGGAGAGAGAAGCGGACGATTTAGCAACAACTATAGGAACTGGAGGAAGAAAAGAAAATTAACCTGCGAAGACAAGGATATTCAGATCAATGAGAAGAAACCTATGCGAGAAAATATGAAAAAAAAATTCTAAATTTGTTGCATTTAACAACTGCACCAGCAAAAGTGTGTGTTACATAATGTGTGTGTGTTTTTTGTTTTTGTTTTTAAATAATCAGTAAAATCATGTATGAACTGTTTATTACTATAGGCAATATTATAATGTTATGTAATTGGTATTATAATGTGTAAGCATATAATGTGTAATTTTTTTCATATCTTAAGTACTTTGTATACTGCACACTTTTGTTTGTAACTTTACATTTTGTGTAATATGTTGGCCTAATCAATAACGGCCTATTTGTAATATGTTGGCCTAATCAATAACGGCCTAATGCACATATTGGTAAATTTACATTCCTTTGGAAAGAAAATTGAAAAAGAAAGAAACAGAAGTGGACTATAACAAGGCCAACTATGGGGAATGTGGAGGGTGGGGTTTCTTTCTTTTTTCTATATTATAAAGTTATTCAGGGGTCAGGGAAATCTGCAACTTTTGTCATAGAAAGTGAGGGAAAAATCAAAGATCTTTTCTCCAAGTTGAATGAACACCCTGTTTACATTTCCAAATGAAATTATATAAATTAGGACGTCACTTCAAAAAAGTGGGGGGGCAACTGCCCCCTCTTGCCCCCTCTAATCGCCGCCCATGTTGGTATCAATAAAAAGAGAACTGAGCACTAGTCGTCTCGGCTGACCTCGAAGAAGCCCCGCCCTTTTGAAGTCACTACACCTCTATTCTCGAGCCGAGTAACTACTCCGCGTTTGATATCAATAAAAATCAAAGACTCTTCTGTGATGCTAGTAACTTCTCCAAATTTGTGGAGCAAGCTAAATAGGTGACTCCGTGCGAAATATGGCAGAGTATTTGATTGTTTTGCTATGTAGCAAAATTTATAAATTGCATAGAAATGTTGCAAATGGAGATTACAAAAAACATAGGTGCATGAAAGAAAATGTAGAGTAGTTAGCACAACATTTTTTTTAGGAGAATCTACGGAAATTTGGGGTGATGCACTACTTAATGATGAAAAGATGCGGGTTTTCTTGCTTTACGTGAGTGATCCGGGATTCCAGGTCTGAATGTCAGGGGATTTTGTTGTGGCTCAAAGTACTGTGTCTATGACTACTACAAGTGTAATGGATGTGATTATTGCGAAATCTGAAAATTGATTGTTTCCGGAGGTGTGTGTAATATCCAAACAGCAAAGGCAGAGTGGCAAGAACAATATACATTTCCGGGTGCCATCGGAGCACTTGACCATAAACACGTGACAATAAAGAAACCTAGTATTTTGGAGACGAATACGCTAATAGGAAGAGCTCCTTCGTGGCTAAGCGGATGGCGTACATGCCTTTGGCATGAGACCCGCGTTCGATTCCCGGCGGGAGCTCATATGTTTCGGATTCCAAGTTAATCAGTGGGTCCCGTCTCATATAGCCTCGCTATTGAAAAGGACATTAAACTCAAAATCAACTCAACTCAACGCTGATAGGAAGGGTGTATACATGAGAATGTATATTTTTTTTATACCAAGGTGAAAGGGGACACGTATGGTGTGGAAAACGCAATCAGATGGACGTGACTGGCTGGACTATTTAAAAAAGGAAACAAAGGGACCAAATGTCTGATTTAGTTCTTAAAGCCAAACAATCTTGGACAAGACCTTGGACAACACGTGACCTTGGACAACTTGTCGTGCTAATCTTGATATTACTGGATTCCAACCAACATCCATCAGTTCCAAGAGGTTCGTTCCCGTGGTTTCAGTATTACTTTCTTGTTTCCTGTTTTCTTTTCCAAATTAGTTTTTTTTTTTATTTTCTATTTTTTTTTTTAATGCTCGTTCGGATATTAAAGATTCTCTTTTAGATTTGTGTCTCATTTGTAGATGTATTTGATATTTCGTTGCATTTCACTGTAATTGCCTTCAAAGCTTCGGCTTTCCTTCGTTTACTTTCTGGTAACTGTGACTTTGAAAGTACTACTGGAACTTTTATAATATCCACAAATGCACTTTAATTGAAACTGTCGTTGCTACTTGTCCTTTCCATGGCGTTTAGGATACTGCGCCAGAAGTTACCCACAACAAAATGACCGCCCAACAGATGGGAGCAGGGGTGCCCATCCCCCCGAAAGCTGATGGCGCACTCCCCCCAAAACTAATAATCTCTTTCCTCCTCAAAACTCAAGTCCTCTAAAAACAATTGCCCAGTGTAGCAGTAGTTTTTATAGTATTAGTAATTATTTTTGTTGTTGTTTTTATTTCGTGTAGTAGTATTATAGAATGCTTGTATTAGTAGTAGGGGCAGTAGTAATTATAAAAATGGCATTACTTTTATTAGTAGTCTTCGTAGTGTACAATACTAAATATGTTCTATAAGGATATTGAAGGGTATAAAAACTTCTACACAATGTGTATGGCACAGGTATTCTTTTTTTACAATTATTATTAGGCCTATTATTTTTTCTTTACAAAATATTGATATAATTCCCTTGTACATGAAAAGTAAGACGCAAGTTACAAGTTATTGAAAATGAAATGAAATTTTGAGTTTTACGTCCCACGGTTATGCCGGTTAGGCTAAAGGAGACGGTGATAATGAGTAATGAATGAAATGGTGGAATGAAGAAAGTGGGAGGAAACGGGAGAACCCCGAGAAAACCCACGCACACGGTGTTTGTCCACCACAAAGTTCACTTGGCGGGAGCAGGGTTTGAACCCGAGACCCCTAGCACCAGAGGTGAACGCTCTACCACTAAGCCACCGCGGCCCCTTACAAGTTATTGAGTTTGATACCAAAAGTAAATGTTATCCTTGAAATTAGCCTCGAAACATTCTCTCTCCATTTTAAGTCATAGAGATTAATACTATACAGAGTGCGTACTGAGGTCGTTTTATTGATGTCATTTCACGCAGTATAAAATTATATGAGACAACCGCAGTACCAGGCTATTTTAACCGATCTATTGTTCGGTTACGTTTACATTTATTTATTTATTTATTATGGACGACATATAATACATAACAATATTCTGTTACTACTTGATGTATGATGAATGATCATATTTTCTATAGTTTTCAATGTGTGTGAATGTGTGATTACATTTTCCAGGATCTGCGAAAAACGAACAACTGCCTAGCTGGCTTCACTCTGTACAATACATGGAGCTGAATATATAGAATACTACTGGAGCGACCTCTCACGGAAAGTCTCTATTGTACACAGTGATGCCACTTTTGAGCTGGTTTTCAGTTTACCGCAGGCCCTGGAAAATGTAATCGCACAAACAGAAAACTATACAAAATATTATCATTAATTCATTTATTATACATCATGTAGCAATTGAACAGCATTACTTATTAAGTGTCGTACATGGTATAAATAAGAAATAAATAAATGCTCCCAGCAGAAAATGGGTAAATTACCTACACAAAGCGATAAACCGACCAGCCCATCCTTTCATATAGAACTTGCGCGGTACTTCATTCATAGAGTTTCTAAGCAGGGGGTAGGGGGATTCATTCTCGAGATTTAAAAAAAAAAAAGTTGCATCGTGTTCCAATGTTATTCTGACGACAGCAAAATTACTTATTCGACATTAGAGTAAAACTCGCTAAAGCTCGCTGGAGGCTCCGCCCCCAGGCCCCCGGTCAGGCCTTTGCCATGAGGTGTCATGTTCTAGAAAACTATTCCTTCAGGAATTCACTTCCCTTTACAGAAGACACCTGTTACGAACACATACTTCAATTCAACCGGTATTATTCCTTCCATGTAACTTTGAAAAGCAAACACACAATTTATTAGAAAGAACTCTATTACTACTTCTACTCTGGCAATCATGTGCATGGCTTATTATGTACACTTTGCGCACACCTATACATGTTAGAGACAATAACAGAATTTATATTCTCAAACATAAACAGCGGACACTGTCTTCCAATAGCCTACCTATTAAACCTTGCATTTTGCGAGAACACTCACTGTTTGCAAATATGATTTTTGCAACCTTTCAAATATTTATTCGTAGCATTTTTTAATAATATGTTTTGCAGTGTAATTTAGTACAAGGTATTATAATAGTGTCCTTGTAGTTAATTGTACATATTACCTGCAGGAAAAGTAATTCATATCTGTGATATAAGGGTGGGAATATATTTCAGTCTTCCTGCACATTTATTCTTGTATTTACAATGAAGACTACAATTTACTAGATAATTTACAAATATGATTATTGTTGGAGATTGTTTACATTTTTTTCATAGCATTTGAGTGAACCCTACTTTTGTACTACAATGTAGTACAGTGGATTATAATGGAAACCTTGCGCATAGTTGTACATATTACCTAGAGCAAGACTTCTTGAAAAGTTTCATATATACTGCACAAATTCTTGCAGTCTCCCTGTATATTTATTCATGTATTTTCAATGAAGACTACAATTTGTAGGTGATTTACAAATATGATTATTGTTGGAGGCTTTTTAAACATTTGTTGGTAACATTTGAGAGAACACTACTTTTGCACTGTAATATAGAAAAGTCCCTTATAATGGAACCATTCGGCATAGTAGTACATATTACCTGCAGCAAGACTTTTTGAAATATTTCATATTTACTGGACAATTTTTTGCAGTCTACTTGTATCTCTCGTCTTGTATTTTTATGAAGAATAAATTTGTTCGAATTTACAAATATGAATTTTGTTAAGGCTTTTTAAACATTAGTTCATAACGTTTGACTGAACACCAGTTTTTGCACAGTAACATAGTACACTGTATTACAATGATGTCCTTTGGTACAAAAGTAATTATTGGGCAGCAGGACTTGTTGAAATGATTATTTATACTGCACAATTGCATACAGTCTATCTGTATCTTTACTCTTATATTTTCAATCAAGACGTTTATTTAATAGATAATTTAGAATATGAATATTATTGCAGGCTTTTAAAAAATTTGTTTATAGCAACTTAAACAACACCACTTTCTACATTGTAGTAGAACATTGTACTAGAATCTTGTCTTTCTAATTTCTTATTACAATCAAATAACAAGACATCATTTCCATAATCATCCTAAAAAACACATATATAACACGATTACTATTCCGATTTTAGAGGTGTAATTCCACAGACGCGGGCCCGCTACGTACCAATATTATGTGAGCAGTAAGTAGGAAGTCCAAAATCTAAGGAATTGAGTAGTGTAGGGGTACGACGTGAGACTACTGTGCAGAAGGCCTGGGTTCGATTCCCAGCAAGTATTTCTCTCACTTTTTCTTTCTTTGAAAGTTTATTTTTATAGCATAGGTGATTGAAAATAAGCTTGACTTTATTATATACGGCAATTCATTCCAACCGGACCCGCAACTAAAACTATTAAATCGAAAGGGCACTTTTCCACGTATACAAAAAAATATATTAAAATTATGTACGCTGCCGACGAGACAATTTTCAAAAGGTGCCCATTTGTGTGTGTGTATGAGCGTGAGTGCGCAATAGCGTACGCAGGAATTTATTTCGGGAGGGGCCAATCACAATATCAGTGTATTTTATATTGAAATTCCTAAACTTGTCCCAAAAATTAGGCTAAATTTACTCAAAAGTTGGAATTTTGCGGGTGGTCCGGACCCCCCGGACCCACCCCCTGCGTACGTCCCCTTGTGTGTATTTCCTTAAAATTAATATTTTATACTTTCCATTTGTGGTATTCACTTCAAATTTGGTATACGCATGTATCTTAACTAGGAACATAAAAGGGGAGAGAGATATTTTGCAATCGTTTCCGGTTTGAAGCAGACACTGTTGTTGCGAGACAAAATGTATTGTTGTCTTGTATGGACACTATATCGTGAAAATGATGCCCAATGTTTCTTTCAGACTCTTTTTGGGGGACACTGCCTCCTCAGAGTGCCCCTGGCAAGATCAAAATAATACTTTTATAATACAATAACAAATAGAATGTTATCAGCAGTGCCTCCGGGGTAATACTCCCCTCCCCCGAACATTGCTTCCAATAGAGACACTGGGGATTTCCATTTCCAAAGCTACATATGTTTGATTTTAAATACTTCAGTATCGTCTCGAAACTTTACACGAACATACTGCTAGTTTCGAGACCATCTCAACAGTTAGCGTATAAATATATCCTTTCCGTCTATGTCTGTAATAACGAAAATATTTTGTTCACGCAATGCCAACAGAAACTATTTGGTAAAATGAAGCAATGTGATAAGAAAAAAACGCAAGATAAAATAAGGTCTGCGGGTATTCGAACCCAGATCTGCTACTCAGAAAGCAGACACTTTACCGCGGAACTAACTAACTACGTTGAAATCTGTTTGTTCTATTCTCCTCAATATACCACATAAGAGTCCAAATGAAGGCAATTCAAAAATATGGCAATTTTGAATTCAAGATGGCGACTTCTCCAATGATTTGTTTCTTCGCTTAAACTGAACTACGTCCTTAATAACATAGCGAAACCTGGCTTACCTACCAAGAGCACAACTTACAATTTTCATGGTTACAAATTTTAGAGCCGCCATTTTGAATCGAAGATGACGACTTTTCCAACATGTCGGATTTTTTCCCACACATACGTTGTACTCTACACACTTGAACGCAATTTCGTGATTCCACCATATCTACAAGTTGTGTAGAATTAGACGCCCCCTTATGACATTCCTAGCACTTTCTTACACCGAACATGACTATTTTTTCAAGTTTAAGGGCGGATTCGCAAACTACGCATCAGAATAAACATCACCTCGAAATTTCAACATCCTAGATACAGCCATTAAAAATTTCACATTTTTTCGATTTGCGCCGCGAAACGAAAACGAATTTTAAAGCTCTTTTTTCTATCATAAACTATGTGCCTAGCTTCACTGCCTGACAAAATATGACGTTTCTATGGTGTGCGGAACTACTCTAAAAACCAGCATTTCGAAACGACGAAAAATTTCGACACTTCATTTACATGGAAAATGTCGCCTTTTCCGTGATATCGGAATTTTCCCATTACTCACATCCCATGACGAACATGTATGCAAAATTTAGTGTTTGTATGTTTTGTGGAAGTATGCGAACAATTAAGTGTGTTTCCGACTTTAGAGGTATATAATTCCGCACAGATGCCGGCCGCAACGTACCAGTATCATGTGAGCAGTAAGAACGAAGTCGAAAATCTAAGGAAATCGGTAGTGTAGGGGAGTGACGTGAGCCTACTGGACAGGAGACCTGGGTTCGATTCCTAACAATCTTTTTCTCACTTTTTCTTTCTTTGAAAGTTTATTTTCATAGCATATATTGTTTGCCTATAAGGTTGAGTCTATTATAAAACGCATTTCACTCCAACCGGTCCTGTAAAGAAACTACTAAACCGAAAGAAGCACTTTTCCACGTATCCCGTATATTATAACTATATACGCTGCCAACGAGAAAATTGTCAAAAGGTGCGTATATATATATATAAATATATACATAAATATATATATGTGTGTGTGTGTGTGTGTGTGTGTTTGTGTGTCTGTGTATTTCCTTAAAAGTTATAATCTTATACTTTTCCAGTTGTGGTATAAACTTCAAACTTGGTATACGCATCTATCTAAACGACCAGTATAAAAAGGGAGATTGTTTGCAATTATTTCCGGTTCGAAGCACACACTATCCTCGCGAGACAAAATGTATTTTTGTCTCGTCTGTATACTATACCGTGGAAATGATGCTCAATGTTTTTTTCCAAAATGTTTTTGGGGGGTACACTGCCTCCTTGGGGCTCTTAGAGTGCCCACGCAGGAGACCAAATAATACGTGTATAATAGAATAATAAATAGAATACTATGAGCAGTGCCCCTGGGAATACTAACTGTGATCCTCAGGAACATTGTTTCTGAAAGAAACACTGGTGTTGCCCCATCTCTAAAGCTACATATGTTTCTTTCTAAATAGTTGAGTATCGTCTCGAAGCTTCACACGAACATACTGCCTAGTTTCGAGACGATATCAACAGTTAGTGTATAAATATATTCTTTTCGTCTGTGTCTGTAATAACGAAAATATTTTGTTCACGCAATGCCAACAGAAACTATTTTGATAAAACGAAGCAACGTAATAAGAAAAAAAACGTAAGAAGAAAGAAGGTTCGGCGGGGAATCGAACCCAGACCTGCTACTCAGAAAGCAGACACTTTACCGCGGAGCTAACTAACTACGTTGAGTTTTGTTTGTTTTATTCTCCTCAATATACCACATAAGAGTCCAAATGAAGGCAATTCAAAAATATGGCAATTTTGCATTCAAGATGGCGACTTCTCCAATGATTTGTTTCTTCACTTAAACTGAACTACGTCCTTAATAACATAGCGAAACCTGGCTTACCTACCAAGAGCACAACTTACAATTTTTATGGTTACAAATTTTTGAGCCGCCATTTTGAATCGAAGATGGCGACTTTTCCAACATGTCGCATTTTTCCCCTCACATGCCCTGTAATCTACACACTTGAACGCAATTTCGTGATTCCACCATATCTACAAGTTGTGTAGAATTAGACGCCCCCTTATGACATTCCTAGCACTTTCTTACACCGAACATGACTATTTTTTCAAGTTTAAGGGCGGATTTGCAAACTACGCATCAGAATAAACATCACCTCGAAATTTCAACTTCCTACATACAGCCATTACAAATTTCACATTTTTTCGATTTGCGCCGCGAAACGAAAACGAATTTTAATGCTCTTTTTTCTATCATAAACTATGTTCCTAGCTTCACTGCCCGACAAAATATGACGATTCTATGGTGTGCGGAACTACTCTAAAAACCAGCAGTTTGAAACGACGAAAAATTTCGACACTTCATTTACACGGAAAATGTCGCCTTTTTCGTGATATCGGAATTTTCCCATTACTCACATCCCATGACAAACAAGTATGCAAAATTTGGTGTTTGTATGTTTTGTGGAAGTATGCAAACAATTAAGTGTCTTTCCGATTATAGAGGTATATAATTCTTCCCCAATTTCCCCCCCCCCAATTTTTTTCTCGATGGCACAACTTGCGACCCTTCCTGTGGACGGCCCTTCTCTCTTAAAACGAACCAACCTTTCCTTTCATACGGCTACTTGCGCGGTACTTCATTCATCGAGTATCGAAGCAGGGGGTACGGGGGTTCACCCCGGAAAATTTTTGAAAATTAGCTTCTCAAAATCGTGTTTTAATGCTATTCCGACAGTAAAATTGCTAGTTCGAAAGTATAGTAAAATCCCCCCCAAAATTTTTCTCAATGGCGCAGCTTGCGACATACATCCCCCCTGTGGGCGGCCCTGGATGGGAGAAATGAGTAACTACTTCTTTTATTGATAACGACTCAGTGCTACGTGCAGAGGAAGCGCGAGTAAACGTTCATAAATCTGGAGCGGACTAGACTTGAGTAGTGGCTTGTTTTATTGATACGAAATTGAGGGAGGAGATTACTCCAGGTGTAGTTACTCCGATTCTCGAGCAGACTTCTAAGGAGTAGTTACTTATTTTTATTGATATCATCCAAGATCTGTAAATGGTTCATTGTTCTCGGTTTAGAATATCTTTCAAGGTCATGTGAAAGGAGAATAAGAAAGGGGCGAGTGATTCATCCTTCCGGCAATGATGCATGACTGTCACCTTTTCGGAAGAAGATATAAATAACGGTGTCAAATTAAAATCACTTACGACAAAATTATCACGTTATTCATCTCGGAAGTTAAAGTTGCTACTGTTGTGTGTGTGTATTGATTTTAAATTAATGGTCCTCTGGCAGTATAAGAATACGAAAAGGAAAATCTGGGTTTGAAGTTGTAGTGCGACATCTTCAAATTTGAATTTTAGCTAACTTAGAATTTTATCTAATTTTTGTCCATTTTTGTCTACCCAAGAAAAAAATTTATACCATTCAATTAAACGAGGGAGGGCCACTTCGAACATTTGTAGTGAGACATCTTAAATTTAAATATTAACTAGCTCAGAATTTTGTCCATTTATGTCCACCCAAGAAAGATTTGTAAACTTCAAATAAACGAGGGAGGGCCATTTCAAAATTTCGGCCACTTCGATCACCTGTAGTACGACATTTTCAAATTCAAATTTTAACTAGCTGAGAATTTTGCCTATTTTTCTCCACCTAAGAAAGAAATTTGTACCATTCAAATAAACGAAGGAAGGCCATTTCAAAATTTGTCCACATCGATCACCTGTAGTGCGACATCTTCAAACTTGAATTTTAACTAGCTCAGAACCTTGTCCATTTTTATCCACCCAAGAAAAAAATTCCTACCATTCAAATAAACGAAGAAGGGCCATTTCAAAATTTTGACCACTTCGGTCACTTGTAGTGCAATATCTTCAAATTCTTTAATTAGCTCAGAATTTCAATTTTAATTAGCTCAGAATTATGTCGAATTTTTTAACATTTTTGTACCACCAAGAATGAATTCTGTATCATTGAAATAAACCAGGGACGGTCATTTAAAACTTTGGCCACTTGTATCACCTGCAGTGAGACATTTTCAAATCTGAATTTCAACTATCTTGGTGGTACAAAAATCTACAAAATATAGAGAAAATTCTAAGCTAGTTAGAATTCGAATTTAAAGATGTCACACCACTGGTGATCGAAGTGGGCAAAATTTTGAAACGACCCTCCTTTGTTAATTTGAATGGTACAAATTCTTTTAATGGTAAATAAGACATTGGTTAAAATCCTAAGCTAACTAAGATTCGAATTTGAAGATGTTGCACTACAAGTAATCGCAGAGGACCATTTTTGAAATGACTCTCCCTCGTTTATTTTAATTGTATATACAAAATATTTGGTTGGAGGTACATTAATGCACAAAAATTGAACAAAATTTTTAGCTTGCTAAAACTTGAATTTAAACATGTCACACTACAGGTGATCGATGTGGCCAAATTTTGAAATGGCCCTCTCTAGTTTATTTGAAAGGCATAAAAGGTTTTCTTGGTTGGACAGAAATGGACAAAAAATTGGACAAAATTCTGAGCTAGTTAAAATTCGAATTTGAAAATGTCGCACTACAGGTGATCGAAGTGGCCGAAATTTTGGAATGGCCGTATTTTGTTAATTTGAATGGTACTTTTTTTTGGAGGGGGGACAAAAATGGACAAAAATTGGACATAGATGTCGCACTAAAATTAAATGGACCAGAAAAATTTTCTATAAGTTATCTTCTGAAACAATGGATTGAAGTTAAGAAACATTAACAATTCAAGAAGAAAAATGTATTTTGCAAAATGTATGCTTAACAAGTAATATTTCAAGTAAGCTTCAGAAGAGGACATTTCTACAGCATGGCTCTATTTTTTGGCTTTCTTATACAAGGTGCGGCACGTAAAACCGGCCCGTCGTAATATTCTGGTATATTGTGCAGACAGACGACCCTCTGTCTGCACACCTGAATTAAAGATGCAGGTGGAGGAGATAATGACAAGAAGTCCTCGAAAGTCAACCAGGAGATTGAGTCAACAGGTTCATGCGAGTGAGAGAAGTTGCAGACGTGTTTTAAGGGGACTGAAGTTAAAACCGTACCGGATAAGTGTTGTGCAAGAACTGAAGGAGCCTGACCTGCAGAAGAGGGTGCATTTCTGTTTATGGCTGTTGAGCAATGTTGCCAGTGGTTTCTTGGATCCACTAATGCTCATCATGAGTGACGAGGCGTGGTTCCACCTGTCTGGGTACGTAAATTCCCAAAACAACCGGTATTGGTCGACAGAAAATCCACACGCAATCCACCAGGTACCCTTGTATGATGAGAAGATTTGTGTTTGGTGTGCCATTTCCGCCACACGCGTTATTGGGCCCATATTCTTTGAGATGACAGTGAACAGTGACGTGTATATGGGAATCCTGGAGGAGTTTTATACACACTTGACCGAAGAGGGGCGTCAGTTATGTTACTTTCAGCAGGACGGTGCAACATGCCACACATCAGCTGCATCATTGTCCCTTGTGCATGAGATGTTTACACCAGAGAGGACAATCAGCAAAGGCTTGTGGCCTCCTCGGTCACCAGACTCGTCCACGTGTGACTTTTACTTATGGGGACTGTTAAAGGGAAGAGTATACAAAACAAATCCACACACAATTGAAGAACTCAAGACCAGGATCCAGGATGTCACCAATAACATTACAATACAAGAACTGACAAGGGTATATATGAATCTCCTTAATTGTGCTCACATGTGTGTTGAAGTGGGCGGAGGACACTTTCAGCACCTGCTGTGAAGGCTGCTGTGAAGGTGAGTAGTCACATTCAATACATTACATTTCATTTATGTGTTGTAGTTAATCATATTCAATACATTACATTTCAGTTTATGTGTTCACTTTACGGGCCGGTTTTACGTGCCGCACCCTGTATTTTCATAGCAGCTTCAAATCTGGTAAGGAGTTTATACAGCTATGAAACAACCCTGAAATGTCCTTTTTTTTAGCATGCTGGACCGAATTCATCCCAAAGATACCGTTGATTAATGTATTTCGGGAAGGAATGAACAACCCTTTAGAAATGAGCTCTGAATTTATTAAAATATTTGCCTTACAAACTCTAAAACTTGTCACAGCAGTTACTTTCTGAAACAAGAATATAAGATCTCAAGTTTTCCTTCAAGGAGTTTATAAGAGTATTTAAATATAAGCTTGTGTTGCATTGATATGCACATCGATCTCTCGAAACGTAACTTTCCTAGTAAGTCTCCTGTTAAGCTTTCAATAACTTTACCTTCTTCCCACTCATGCTTCATATCTCGCTCAAATCACTTTCTTCCATTTAAAGTATCAATATTATCAGTGGCGTATTTACGATTTTGTCTCGGGGGAGGCTTTGCCTGAAAATGTGAAAATTCTGCAAGATATTTCATATAATTTACTATAGTGAGTAAGATTTCGGGGGAGGGGGGCTTAAGCCCGGAAGTCCTCCTGAATACTCCACTGAATATTATGCATTGTAAATTATTGCTGTTTGGAACGGACAATGTTACACTAGAAGAAAATATTCTAGGATTTACACATAATTGGATATAAAAAGTAATTTCAAGTGGATTTACCTTCTCTTAAACAAGAACTATATAGTTGTGTATTGTAGCATGAATGCATCATAGTTATACACCAAGTATATGTAGTTCGAGTAATACAACTTTTTTCTGTAAAAGTAATAAAATTCCTCATTTAACTTTAGCTTTTGATTGGTGCATATTTACAATGTTTAGTGCATATTTGCATATTTAAGGATATAATGATACTTACATTAATCGGTAGAACTCATTAAACTGTAAACAAAATGACTCGCATGAAGTTAAATCCTCATGCGTAGTTGTCGAGTACATCAACAAAAACGATATTTTATGCCTTTAAACAATGAATTATATATTTCAGCTTAAAGTCCCAAGATTATGCATTTGTAGGATAAGGGAGACTTATGATTAAGACAAATCAACTGTGGAATGAGAATGCAGAAGGAAAGGAGAGTACCCCCGAGAAAACCTATGGACACGGTGTTGTCCACCACAAACTTGCTTGGCCAAGATTGAACCAGGTACAATATTATTCGCAAGAATACAGCTCGCTGTACATTATAATATAACACATATATAATTAAATATTAATGTCCCAGTTTGATTACAATTACTAATAATATCCAAAACTTCCCACGATAATTATTTCAGTAAATTAAACCATTTTTTATTCCTTTTAAACTTTGTATTTCCTTAATATTTACCCTTCATTTCGCAGAAATTAAAAATACACTTCAATCACCTATGGCTTCCTCCAAGGGCGCCCATGTTGTGGTTTCCAAGGGGGGGCAAATATAAGCGAGGTTTCAAATATAGTTTTAAATTTTGCTATAACTAATGTAAAAATTGTATTGGACTTTCGATATTCCCAAGTATGATTTCCTCTTAGAGGGGGCAAGCGCTCACCTTGCCCCCCCTGATGCGCGCCCTTAGCTTCTTCGTTTATTATATCTTTAACAGCATAAATAAAACAAGTTTAAACAAGTCTGATTACAAGCTTTGTTATCATAAGATACCGGACTATTCTCCTTGTTGCCTTATACTTAAATATGTATAAATGTTATCGTTGCAATATAGTATGATTAATGAGATATAACAATTTAAAATTATCGTTAGTTTTAAATATCTTACATTTAGAGCCTTATGCACAGTCGTTTTGACGCGTGATTAGTGTCATACTAAAAAGAGCTACTAACATAGGTTCTCTGCAGTAGTCGGGTCTTTAGTATGACGCTAATCATACGTCAAAACGACTCTGCATAAGGCAGTTAATGTTTTAAAAGCTGCGGTGAATTTTTAGAATCTTTGTAAATAATCTTTACGTGCTAGAAGGAAAATAAATTAAATAAATGGCTCAGATTTTCCCATCAAATCTACAATACGATAACAAATGACAATCACCGTTCAAAGTTACGAAAACCAGAAATCCACATCGTTTTCGGACTATTTGCTTTCATTGCATGTCTTTGTTCGGTTTCTCCTTTAGTTAATAAATAACAGATCTATTGAATAAGCTTCATTGAGCATGAAGACAAAATAGCAACCACTTATTCGATTTCTGATAGGTTTTCCTTTCTCTCATTATTCGAATTTTTCTTTTCTTTCTTGTTCTTTGTAATATATTGTACTACGGAGGGAAGTGGTGTGTCGAGCAATTTAGTCTTTGACAGCTAAAGGAGAAAAGGGTTTACCTTCCTGGAAATACGTAAGTAACTATTTCAATGTTGCAAACTAATCATATTATTTTGTTTTGTTGAGTTGAGTTCTTGAGTTCAATTGGAGTTTAACGTCCCTTTCAGCATCGAGGCTATATCAGACGGAGCCTACTGACTAATGTGGAATCCAAACCCATGAGTTCCCGCCGAGAATCGAACCCGGGAGTCCCACGCAAAAGGTGCGTACCCTAACCGTTTAGCCACGAAGGAGCTCATTATTTTTCTTTATTACTCATAATATAAAAGTTTTTTTTTTCTTTGCTACAGTAGCATTTTAGAATAGCTTACATATTATATACGCGTAATGTTTATGTTAAACATTCCAAAAAGAAGTAATTATATTTAATGTACGTGTTAGGCTTTACACGCACCACACACAGAAAAATTACTGCAAGGTTTTACACGTGTTCCTAAAACCATGTGCTGGCTGTAACAACCACGAAGAAGACGTCGTCAACCATCATTAATGATAGGAAGATTACTGAAGTCAGCAACATTTCTGGATAAAAGGAGCCGGTACACCACAGAAATCATCAATTTCCACTGATTAGTCATCGCCACTCTTTAGGACGTCTGCTCTCTGAAAGCATCTTTATCCTTACCATTCTCTAGGACATTTGATTTATGAGAGCTCCTTTATCCGTATCACTCTCTACGACTGTTGGTCTCTAACAGCTCCTTTATCCTTATCATTCTCTGATCTCTGAGAGCTCCTTCATCCTTATTACTCTCTAGGATGCCTGATCTTTGGGAGCTCATTTATCCTTACAACTATCTAGGACATCTGATCTTTGAGAGCTCCTTTATCATGACCATCCTCTAGGACGCCTCATCTCTGGCAATAAGAGCTCTTTTATCCTTACCACTATTTAGGACGCCTGGTCTTTGGGAGCTCCTTTATCCTTACCACTCTCTAAGACGCCTGGTCTCTGAGAGCTCCTTTATGCTTACCACTCTCTAGTACGCCTAGTCTCTGAGAGTTCCAATTGTTAAGAAGCCTGATCTCCACAAAACACCTCACCACTCTCTGCGAGGCCTGAGTTTTATCCTCTTCCCTAGAACGCCTGATCTTTGAGAGTTACATATACACACACCCTTGGCCGCAAAGAGCCTTGGATCCTATCACTCTCTTATGCATGTTTTCTGAGTTCCTACTAACAAATCACTACATAACCAAATAAACAAGAGGAACTTATATTGAACTGTAATCGTCATTATTATTATTGTATATAAGAGCTTTTATAATAAAAGGTAATTGGGAAGGTTCAAAATTCCCGTGTACCACTATTTTACTTTTTTAGCTCTATCCTAAGAATTTTATAATAGACTAACCAACTAACTCTATGGCCTGCGGTTCCCGGAACTTCAATGCCACGTTCACAAAAGCGCTTCAATGACTTCTATCTTTAGCTAATTGGATCCAGTTTCTATTTTGTAGCTATTCCTATTTCTGCGAGATCCATCTTAACATTGTCCCCTTATCTGCGCCTAATCTTCCTAATGATCGTTATCCGATTGGATTTCCAGTTAAAACTTTGAAAGCGCTTGTACTATCTTCCATTCTGGTTACATGACCTGCCCATCTGATCCTCCTAGATTTCATGACCCTAACAATGTTTGGTGAACGATATAAATTATGTAGTTCCTCGTTATGAAGTTTCCGGCATTCCCCATTCCCGTTCCTCTTGGGTCCGAATATTCGTCTCAGGATGTTGTTCTAAAATACTTTTAGTCTATGTTCTTCCCTCAGAGTAAGAGACCATCTTTCGCAACCATACAGAACAACAGGCATGATTATCGTTTTATGTATTTTACAACTTTACATTAGACAAACCAAATAAATAGAGTATGAATGAAATATGTGAATGGTTGGCATTCTTGCTTCGCAATTGAAGGTTCAGGGATCAAATCTAGTAGGTAATAATATATCCACACAACAGGAAGCAAAACTTTCTTTTGGTTATATTTTACTTGAATAGTGAGTTTAACCAATAAACTTGTGATAAATATACCTATATTTGTTATCTGTTAATATTGAAAACTCATGTCATATGCCATTCACCTCATACAAAAAGCAAAAACATCATACGTTTCGTATGATCAAAAACATCTGAAAATATGACAACCTTACTGAAATGATATTGACACCTTGAATGTTACCTGCGATTCAATCATTCGCTTTCCCTTCACAGACATGAATGAAGTAGTGGGAGAATTCGAAGAAATTTTTAAAGTAATTACTGCAATAATATTAGCCTCCTCTTTTCCGCTCTAAATACAATTGGACATGGAATATCTGCACTGGACATATCTTTTGACATCCGAAGGGCATCAATCTCGTGCTCTTAAAATAGTCTTCTGTCTGTTAAATATGACAAGAGATTATACCCCAAATATATGAAATTCTTCATATCCAGCAAAATACTGAAAAAATAGTAGTTCATGTGTAAATGAAATCAACTTCACTACCCCTGAATTCTAATCGATCGTAACATTATACTTACCTCACATAAACACATGACAAATATTTTCTTTACTAAGGATATGAACACAAAGGAGGCCGGGAACCTGGTTCCTATTATAGAAATCGGCTACTCAACTTAAAGAACAAGAAATTATTGGCAGATAAAAAAACCTGCTAGTTACATGAAAGATGACGAACTCGTTTAATAAGGAGCTTTTACCCTCTTGATACTGCTAACGTCCTTATCTATGATTGGGCCTCATGAAGCATGACTCGAGAAGCCGACAAATTTCTAGAGTTAGATTTTTTCGTACTCCATTTCTGCAAATTTCAGAAATTTATTGTACACGCACATGTATATTTACAGAGGGAGGTCCAAAAATGTACTCACTGTTTGATAGTCCATATCTCATGACAAATTTGACTTGACATGCCAATTTTTGGCACTGAGAGAGGTGGTATGTGTTGTAAATGAACGCCAACGGCTTGTATATAATTCTCATGGCGCCGAACTGCACAACGAACTACGGCTGTTAATGTATCTGGCGTAATGGCAGCACATGGCTCTACGATTTCTTTTTCACGTATCCCGTCGATTGTTGCTGTTTTTAGCTGATACACGCCATTCTTGACAGACCCCCAGAAATAGAAGTCCAGAATAGCCAAATCAGGAGATCGAGGTGGGTATTCAACAGGACCTCTTCGGCCAACCCGCCACCCGGATAGAGTTTTATCAAGGAACAATTTGATATCTCGATGGTAGTGAGGTAGGACTCCGCCTTTTTCGATATAAAAAAGTTCATCACCATATATGTTATGGATGGCAAGGAAAATCCAGGTCTGAAGCATATGAAGATACGCTTTACCAGTTAATCCAGGCTCTGTCCATAAGAGCTGTAGAAAAGTCAGGGATGACAGCAGATCTCTTCAGAACCTGTTAGAGGGTGATCAATTAATGAAAAAAAATCGAAGGTAACACTTCCGCAACCGGGGCCTTCATTGTGAAATTCAATATTCAAAATGGCGCCCGCGCGCAAGTACCAAATTATATTTGAACTGAAATATCTTCTCACAGAAACAAGCTGGAAACTTCGTTTTTGTACCAAATTAAAGATAATTGATAGTAGAAGTAAGAACACTGGGTATATTGTTTACATGTTGCCACCATATTTAAAAATAACGGTTATTTGGGCCAAAAATTAGTTTTTCTCGTTTCTCTTTTTTCATTTCATGACAAATAACTATGAAGTTATTAAAAATATGAAAACGTAGTCCAAACTAATCAAAGGAGCATAATCTTAGCTTTCTATTGTTACCAATATCTTTAGTCGATCTTAAAAAATGACGGAGTTATTTAAATTTAAGTGGCGGAGGGTGTAGCGTTTTTGGACTGTTTAATGAATTACCGGAGAAGCACTTACTACACGCAAAACTTTCAAAGCTATTACTTTTCAACAAATTAAAATAGTCCATTCATTTTATCGATAAATTAAAGGTAATAGGTTGCTGTGTCGTAGGAAATGAAATAATAATGTTATTACATTTGTCAAATATTATTATTAACATTTTTATTCATATCATATGTAGCTAATGTAATTATTATATTGTTTTATTTTGCAAATTTGATGTCATGAGAATTTACTTTAATTTGATGGTAATATCATGTGTGCTTGTGAGAGCTAGTAATACTTAACTAAGGTTTTCTACAGTTTCAAAATTTTTACGAATATATGACTTTAGCTGTGCTTTAGAGAATATTTACATATTTCTTTTCAGAGCATACTGTAAAATTACTGACACCCAACATGAAACATTCATGTAATTTTTGGAATAATTGAAGAGGCAGTGACAGATATAGCAGGAGTTGCACAATTTTTAAGCAGTAATTCATTTATATACATTTCAAAGAAGATAAACTTTGCTTTTGTGCAGAGGTAGTCTTTTAAGACATCTTGAATTTCAATCTTGTTTTCCGAGAAAGCCCAAAAATCTCTCCATTTGCACCGGTAGGAATGTGTACTTGACATATTAGTTAGTAGTATAGGTGAGGCGGTTACCCTTTGCTGTCTTTCCACATTTTTGACGGAGATGATTAGATAGTCACATAAAACCCCTGCGGGTGCGTGTTTAAACTTGCTGCAGCTCCTGAAGAATACATCAAACACATCAGCAAAACCTTTCACTCGAGTTTTACGAAGTTGGTTCATAACATCAGCAATAATTGTTATATTCATGGATGAATGTCCTTTGAAAACGTACTCAGATGGTCCCAACAACTTTTGCAAAGTAGACAAAATAGACTACTTTATTTACTTGACGAATCAGTAGAAGTTTTCGTCTGTGAATAATCTTCGACAACGGAGTTGTTTTGTACAAAAATCGCTCGTTTCGAAATGCCACATAAGCTTCATGGCTACGTGTCAGGTAGTTCAGGATTTCTTCTGCATTAGAATCTGGTACAGCTTCATGAGACATGAAATGGTACAACTTTACAGGACTGTGAACTTCGTAGGGATTTCCCTGCGCTCCATAAAATTCTACCATTCTGTTAACAGAGTACGAACTTCATCAAGTACATTACCAAGGAATTCATGGTCTGTTTGTGATATACCAAAAAATCTGACTGAAGATTCGGCATGTCGAAAGAACTCATGTTACGACAGTTCCCATTCCGTAATATAATACTTTCTGCGCGTCTGACCCATAATTCCTTCCTATGATTTCTTAGATCTATTTATAATCTGTTCAAATATCATATCAGCACCAACTGCGCTAAATACATTGTTCGTTCTTCTGACTACAAAGTGACCATTTATGAACTGAGCATTTATTTTCGGGTGTTGAGTCTCCAGATTTTTAATTTGTTCAAGATAGAGGGACGTGCACCACAGGAAACTGATTCGATTGAATGCCATGAATACCGGAAGCAACTGTAGTACAATATACAGGTGCAGCGGCCAGTATCCTTCTCGGTCAGCTCTTATAAGGCTTTTCAGCAGAAATAAAAGATGTAAAAAACTGTTCAGGTCAGTGGCACTGCTCTGAGATTGAGCTGACTTTCTCTGAAAAGTTCTGCAAAACTTCGATATTTCATCTGAATTAATGACCAACTCCATGGACTGATAAGAGCACGTTAAGCTTGTCTTTCTTTCATAATAGTCATAGTGACAACAACTGCTGGATGACAGATGTATAATATTCACCTTCTTCTTCCAGGAGAGCCTTCCCTTTAGCACAAACACACCTCTCACTGCCCTAACGTAGATAGTTCCTTTTAGAATACTCTCGGTTACTTTCCACCCAAACATTTTCTATGAAAAGAGACTCCAAACCACTACCAGAAATGTACTTTCCTGTGCAGACAAGAAAGTCATGTGGAATGATCCTAGCATGAGGACAATGGTTGAAAATTCATTACTCGCAAGTTGAATTTCGGCAGCAATGCGATACACCCGTTCGTCACATACTACAGGCATTGAAGATTGGTTTAAGTGTATAAGTAGGCTCTGGAAGTTTTTTTTCATTGTTGTGTATACACTATTATGTTCCGTTACTGAATACGGCAGGAAGAAAGCCAACTTGTTTCTTGGAAACATCTGAATCCGTTATTATTGCATTCACAGTACCCCGCGTTAGAGTGGATTCTTTAGTTTCTAGCTCGTATGCAGCATGCATTTTGTCTTGAGTAAACTCCTTCTGACGAAAATTATCGATGTACAAATCATACAGTTCGGGAGAAATTGATATAGGTTATAGAAATTGATTGTTTTAAATCGATATAGGTTGTACCTTCCTTTCTTATTTCTTCAATTGCTGAGATGAAAGCAAGGATCGAGGGTGACTGGAGGTCTTGCTAATATCGACTTCGACAATTTCGGTTTCGATGGGACTTTTGTTGGCACTTCCCGGAAAAGCACCATGACTGTATCGTGGCTATCACGGATTCCTGACAGAGTTGCCTCTTCACGGTCGAAATCGTCCATAGCTCCCTACCGTGAAACTATAACCCTGAAAGTGGCTTGAAAAAGACAAGGTGGAGGAACAGGTCTTAAGCATATATTGTGCAAGGTTGCTTCGTGCTTGCATGATATCTTTATGGCCAACTTACACACTTAATTTATTCATAGTTGAGATCAGTTGTCTGATTTTGCATTTCTCATGAATTGAATGTGCCACCATCAAATGGATGGAGGTTGCTTTCCAACTACAATGTATATTATAGAATAAAATATGGAAAATTAACTTCAATAGATTCTGAAAATTTAGATTTTGTTGGTCGGAAAATTTTTCAAGATCATTTTCACCTTCTTCGTCAGTGATATATAGATCTTCGCTTGCGTCCCAGATATGATGTTCAACTTGACCACTTATAGCATTTCTGCTAGGAAATCCAAAAGAGGTTTAGGAATTCTAATTGTTGGCCAGGACTTATGAAGTTGCTGACTGTCCCCAAATTCTCCTTCAATACCGAAATCTGTGTGAAGGAGAGCCGATCGTACTTTTTTGGTTGCACTCGTAAGTATGTTAATCGAGCTCAGTTTGTCAGCTACTTCTTCGGCACAAAATAATGAGTTGAAACCTAGAATGCGTTTATTCCTTTTGCAAGGCTTCGAAAACCTTACTTTTTCTCCAAAGTTTACTTCGTTGTTATTAAAAGTCAATTCACAGTTTCCATTAATGAAGTCTCGAATTTCCTACAATGTCAATCCACACCCTCATTCAATAGTTTCTCGATAATTGGCGCCACTTTATTAAGCACTGCTCTTTTATTAGTTTTCTTAGACTCGGTAGTTGTGCTATCTGATTTCTGAGAATATTTATTAAACTTCAGAAGATAGTGCTCAAGACAGGCCTTATGATGATAGAGATCTGCACCGAAAACAGGTAATTTATCCTCCAAATCACAAGTTCTCGTAAATCCGTCATCTTTAAAGAACATGGTTGCGAATAAAAATGTAGTTGCACGATTTGATTCACATATTCTGTACTTTTGCTTAATTCCGTTGTTTCTCTTTCCCACATACTACACATAAAACATTTCTTGCTTTCTTGTTTGAAGATGGTGCTTGTCAAACTGGAATATCTACTCTCATTTTCTTTGCCATTGGCTCAGATTGAGATTTTATTGAACGTTGATCCAGCTCCTCAGTTTCACTACGTTCTCTTTTCTTTTTCTTCCGTAACAACATATTCTTGTTTGAATATAACATATAGAATGCGTGATTACAATGATACACAAATTCTGCACCTCGCTGAAGATCCTTAAGTCTTTTCAGAACACCATCCTTGTGAATTTCAGCCGCAGTTATAACATCTTCTCTCCCTCGGAAAGACAACATTGTTTTACCTGAATATTTGTCACGATTCTGACAAATGACGCAGGCATTTACGTCTAATACGGATGCAGAGGAAGAGGTGTCTCGGGATAGGGAGATGGCAAATAGGTTTTCTATAGTCATTGTCTAGGATATTGGTGTCAACTGAGGATTTTTATTATTCCACTATCCACATTAGTCTGCAACATTAGCTACGTATTATATGACTAAAAATGTTAATAACAATATTTGAAAAATGTAATGACATTATTATTTCATTTCCTACGACACAGCAACCTATTACCTTTAATTTATCGATAAAATGAATGGACTATTTTAATTTGTTGAAAAGTAATAGCTTTGAAAGTTTTGCGCGTAGTGTGTATTTTCCGGTAATTTATTAAACAGTCCAAAAAACGCTACACCCTGCGCCACTTAAATTTAAATAACTCCGTCATTTTTTAAGATTACTAAAGATATTGGTAACGATAGAAAGCTAAGATCATGCACCTTTGATTAGTTTGGACTACGTTTTCATATTTTTAATAACTTCATAGTTATTTGTCATGAAATGAAAAAAGAGAAACGAGAAAAACTAATTTTTGGCCCAAATAACCGTTATTTTTAAATATGGTGGCAACATGTAAACAATATACCCAGTGTTCTTACTTCTACTATCAATTATCTTTAATTTGGTACAAAAACGAAGTTTCCAGCTTGTTTCTGTGAGAAGATATTTCAGTTCAAATATAATTTGGTACTTGCGCGCGGGCGCCATTTTGAATATTGAATTTCACAATGAAGGCCCCGGTTGCGGAAGTGTTACCTTCGATTTTTTTTCATTAATTGATCACCCTCTAACAGGTTCTGAAGAGATCTGCTGTCATCCCTGACTTTTCTACAGCTCTTATGGACAGAGCCTAGACTAAGTTACTATACCCTCAGAAAAGAAGGGACAAATCACCATGCCATCTCTGGTCAAGGTGACCAGAACTTTTACTTTCACAAACGGGACGCATACTAATCGGCGCAGGGGGGAGAACTTCCACATTGCATTTGGGGACTCAGCCCTTTTTTCAATTTACAAAATACACAAGTAAGAATGATAACACAGCATTTCTAACTTAAGTACTACCCAACAATACTTTTAACTACTTCAACACTAAGAATTCCCACTCAATTCCCACTAGAACCACAGAACACTCAATTCTCATTTGAATATTCAGAAATTCTAGGCACGGCTGAACCTTCGCAATGAGTGTTGGTACGGAAGAGTGTAGTATTAGCATTGACCATATATATTTTGAATAATAATTACGGGACACCTGGGTCATGTTTGCTTAAAAACGGGACATTTAGGCGTCCCGTTTGAGAATCAGAAAAAAACGGAACTATCTTTAATTTGGTACAAAAACGAAGTTTCCAGCTTGTTTCTGTGAGAAGATATTCTGGGTTGAAAATAAGGGACTGTCCCGGCTAAAATGGGACGTCTGGTCACCTTGTCTTTGGTAGACACACTGCCCTGTCCACATGAGCGTGAGGATTTTTGGGAGGCGAGTAGACACAATTGTGGTGGTCCACAGTATCGTTAAGTTTGAATTTGTGCCCCGTCCTTCTACAAAAACTTTTCTGCAAATTCCGCATCCTCGCCAACCATGTGTTGAAACCATTCACAGTACTCATCTTTTGATCTGTGTTGTCATGATTTATCGTGTGAAGCAATCTTGAAATGTACACTTTCTACTTTGTTTTCTTCAGAACGCGTCTTACATTTGACTTGCTCATTCCACTTTCGCGCGCTCCCTGTGTCACTAACTTTTGCGGTGATTGGATGAAATGTTACAACACTGCAGCACTGGATACCGGACTTATAGCTGTTCGTAATCTTTCCTTCTGCATGTCTTAACCTGTTCTGTCGGCTTCGGATTTATCGCGAAGGGGGCAATATTTCGACGTGTTTGTTACGGTGTTCCAAAATTTCTCTTCCAATACGTTGTACCTCGTGAATGTTTTCGTACTTCCAGTACCATTTCAATGCAACCTTCCCATAAACACCATCTTTACGAATGCACGTACATGTCAAGTGAAAAAGATTGTCTGCTGCATTGAAATTTGGAGCTATGTCGAGGAAAGTTCACTACCAGAAGAGCCACCCTTACCGAATTGGTCTAAATGGAATAGGCAGACGAAGCGTGTCCTGGGAAAAAGCAGCAGTTATCCAGTAGCCAAATTGCCGGAAATTATAGTGCGAAAACTTGGACATTACTACTAGGCGTGGTCAGAGTGACTGTAGCGGCGGGGATACTGCGAGGTGAAAGGCAACAGGGAACTACCACTCTATTTTTCCCTAGTTTGCTGACAGCAGAAAGAAAACATGTGTACAACGATCTTTTAATGTTCAAAATATAATTCCGGCGATAAAATATCCCCCATTCGGATTTCCGGGAAGGAGAAGCTTCGCAGGACTAATGGACGAGAATGTAACAGTGTGGAGAAGATAAATACGGAAAGAAAGACATGGAAGAGTAAAAAGTTTAAGATAGGGTCATGGAACGTAGGTTATGTTACAAGGTGGGAAATTAGAAAATCTTAAATAGTAAATGAAACAAAATAATCTAGATGTTTTAGGAGTTTGTGAAGTTAGGTGGGAATGTAATGGGATGTTGAACACCTAAGGATATGGATGTTTTAATCTGATAATGAAAATGTTGGTGATGATGGTGGAGGAATCATTCTTGGAAAGCGTGTGAAATAGAAGATAGTGAAAGTAGAATTTGTTGATTATGGAGTTATAAAGGATTTAGTAGTGCTGCAGACATATGCACCGATGACTTCGCATACAATTGAGGAAGTAGAAGAAAACTGAGAAAACAGAATAAATTGTAGACAGGGAGAGGAAGGGTGCTGATTAGCTATATACAGTTTGCAGATGATATGGCTCTTGTTGTAGAATCTGAAAAGAAAATCAATAAGATGTTAGAAAACGTGAGGAAAGACTGAAGAATATGAGATGAAAATAAATGTTAGAAAGACAAAAGCCATAGTGATTGGAACGAAGGGGTCGGTGTCAAATATAGAAGAAGGAGAAGAGAAAATAGAATAGGATATTAGTTTTCGATAGATGGGTAGTATTATTAGTGTGATATGAAGTGTAAACCTGAAATGAAAGAAAGGATAGTATGACGAAAGAAGCCTTTAGAATAAAGAAAATACTATTTTCTGGGATCTTGAATAGAGTTAAGAATAAGACTTATATAAAATGGTTCGAGTGGAGTATTATACTATATGAATCAGAAACGTGAGCATTTCTCAAAATTATGAAAAACGACTGGTAGCTTTTGAAATGTGGGTGTGGAAAACAATGGAGAGAATTAGCTGGTTCGAGCGGAAACTGAATGGCAGGATCTTAGAAATGGTAGGGGAGATAAGATCAATTTTAGACATTATTAAGAAGAGGAAGAGAAACTGGTTGGGGCATTGACTAAGAAAGGACTGTACCATGAGAGACGTTATAGAGTGTATGGTTCCAGGGACGAGAGAAAGGGGAGCGAAGGAGACTAGTTAATGGACGGTATCAGAACAGAAAAATTGTACGTGAAGACTAAAAGGTTAGCGAAAAACCGTAGAATGGAAACTTCTCTGTTGCAGGAAATGGCCTGCCAATAATTTCAGAATATCTATGATGATGATGATGATGATGATGATGATGGTAATGATTACGTTCAACAAACGATAAGCGAACCTCAGTCATTGTTGCTGTTCAACTGTCTTCTATTGCACTGGCTAATATAACTGGTTGTTTCCACTACTAATTACTCGCGTATGAGCGGCATAAATTATGCTTCTTTTGCGAACGCGGTATTGAATTTCTGGATTCCATAGGTCATGGGAAGAGAGAGAGAGAGAGATTTTGACAAGATTTATCCACGTGAGGGACAAGACAGATCTCTCCCAATAGGACGAGATACGCTTACTGAGACTAGACATGACTTTTACGGCATTTCTGGAGACGGGACAGATTCAGCTCTTGTTTCGTACCTAACACGAATTTTGACAACATGTTTTCCCATTAAATTTTGAAATAATATTAAGATTAAGTTGAACATTTGAAGTTCGATATAATTAAACTCTGTGGACTAACTCAAAGCAGTGTGATGGTTACATTGTGTGGGACATTTTGTCTTTTTGTCTTCTGTATTTGGATGCCTAGAATGGAAACGTAGTCATTAGACTAGCAGTGAAGACAATATGATACTGATCCTTCAGAAGCTATATCGTTTAAGGTTAACTGTTGCGGCTTGACAAAGTCTAGCGGTTTGAGAGCGTGCCTTTGGCCCTGGTGCGGAAGAATCGAACGCACTACTGTGTTTTAGATCACACTTTTAAATTGTTGCAAACATCTCGCTGCTGAGAAGATTTAAGCAAAAAACAAACAAGCAATCAAATATGGCATTTATCAATATGTAATCATATCACCGATGCCCTCAAATGAGATACCGAATGATGGGGTACTAAATTATGTACTGAATGGTATTTGAAATGTGTTTTTTTTTTAATGTGAATATTTGTGTCCGATTGCCACAAAGTAAAGTGGAATGAAATTGATGTCCCCCCAGAATAAGCCTTAAATCTGACTGCCTTCCAATGTTGAAGACAGCTTTGCTCCCTGATCCTCCACAGGATTGTTTTTCAACTTCATAAATATTTTGAGCATCGCTTTAAAAAAATTTTAAAAAAACGGTCTTGTCCCCCACCCCCAATGTTGAAGATAGATTTGCGCCGCTGTATGTATGTAGTTTTACGTATTTGTGCCTTTGTATATTTCTGATTGTTCAGAATAGAGTGTGGATTTTAACCAAACCTCATAACAACAAATTACTGCCTGTGAGCACTTTCATCAATTTCCGACGGTTGTTGCTCCTGCAATATTGCCTTTGTTGTATTCCCTCTTTGGGGAATGAGATGTTATTACCACACATTTCACTGACGAATGGTGGTAATCAATTATTATTTCAGAACGTTTCTATAGAATGCTTGAATTATGGCCACGAAAGAGGTGACAAAATTTATCTCCACGCGATTTCCAAGACTATCTAAAAATATTATTCCTTTTTTTTTTTTTTTTTTTTTTTTGAAAAAGAAAATGACCATTGTTTGTAATATGGTATTACGTTTTCGTCGACTTTATTTAATTTCAAGATATTTATCAACTTAAAATCTCTGTTCTGGCTTTGCACAAAGGATATAATTTAAATGAATATTCGTCGCATTGAAGCGGCATCTATGAAACGCTTGTGTAGGCATATTTTTTGTGTGCTGCTAAAACACATTTTGAAAACAGACCCACTAATATTGAGGCTGGCAAATTATCCATTCTTTTCTCGCGGTTCGTGCCATTAACGAAGAAGTTACGTTGAACGTGGGACTTGCAAATCATCGCCTATATTGTGTTTGATGGTCAGTATTGTTTTATCACCTAAAACAATTTTTGCATTTCGTTTTTGCTCTTGTTCTTGTTTTTTTCCGCACTTTAACTTCGAAAATGGCAACCATTTCTGAAACAATTTTGATTTCTCTGGAGAATTTGTATCCAAGCATTGTAGAACATTACGCGTATTGTGTACGGATTTCTGAGCATTAAAAGTATCGAATTCTGATGCAAACTACAAATCTGTACTAACGCACAACCAAGCATTTACGATCTTCTCCGTTTGACGCTAAGTTTATGGGATTGGTATCAATTCGTGTGCATTCATAAATATACTATTTAACAACGATCGTAATTACTGTGAATGTTGTTGTGAGAGAATTATTACTAGTACACACGCCTTCACTTTCAAACTCCAAATGCAGCAGTGTTTTTCATGTCGAATGACTGGAAAAGGCATATATCTTTGATCTCGAAAGACAATTCATGTTCTTTCTTTTAAATACATAGCAGAATTTGCAATGCATCGGTTGACAACATGTAGCATTCGGATTCCCTTGCTTTGTTGGTTTTCATTAGTTTAACATCTCTTTTCGTAGCGTTGCAGTTGCATGAGAAGTGGACTAATTGTTTAACAGACGAAGATGCTCTCTTAGATTGTATGGTTGTCCAATTGCCTACTTTCTAAGCTCACAAAAACTGTTGTTGAATACTGCCATCAGCGTCTCTGAGGTTTTTAATTTATTCATAAGAAACTATTCTTCTTTTCTCTTTGAAATTGAAGGGACTTCTACTGGTTTGAATTGGTTAAAAGGGAGTTACCGTGGCCCATTACTTTTCAACTTTTTTGGGTTTAAAATGTAGATTTCGATTAGCTGTGTCCAAGGGCACCACTTTTGATTTCTGAAACCGACTGCTTCAAGGTCAAATTAGGGGTCAGAGATAAAAAGTGGAACTATTTTGAAAATGCGGACAAGTGACTGACTGGGAGGAAATGGGCGTCATTCGATTCGTATTCACACGTACATGAATAACTGATATCTCAGTTTCCCGAAAATTCTGTTTTGACTCCGAAAATTAACAAACGTCTGTAATTTGGAATCTTGGATTTTCCTTAATTTTTTTGGATCAAAATTAAATTTTCGTTAAAATGTCATATCAGTTATTCATGTACGTGTGAATAGGAATCGAATGATACCCATTTGATTCCAGTCGGTCACTTGTCCAAATTGCCCAAATGGTCCTATTTTTTTTAAACCTATAATTTGACATTGAGGCGGTTGGTTCCAGAAATACAAACTGGTGCCATTGGACACAGTTAATTGAAATCTATATTTTAAACCTCAAAAAGTTTTAAAATAGGGGGCACGTTAACTCCCTTTTAACCGTTTAAATTTACTGTTTTCTTCTTAATATATCTATTTAAATTTCCTTAAATTTCTGGAAATTTTCTGACGGGAGCTCATGTGGTTCGGATCCCACTTTAAGCTCTATGGGCTGGTGCTACAAAATCTGTATTGCTAAGGTATTTAAATAACCTTGTCCCTTCCAAGTGAGACGCTCATTAGCGACAGTCCACTACCAACGTCTCTTCCATGATTTCTACAACGCGTTTCCTGAAAGCAACTGAAATACTTCATCGCATTTTCTTGTGTCTCTGTAGCTATGATTGACTGAAAGTGGGGACTTTCATATTTACGTCAACTACAGAGAAAGAAGTTCCGGTAGGCTAGGTGGGTGGGAAACAAGAAACGTTTTGTTTCCTGAGAGAAAATTGTGAAAACAAAAAGGAAGTGTGAATAATTGCAGTATAGGGGTCTATAGTTCTGGCTTTCTCACTCTGAGCCAAGCATCATGCAAACAACTAAAATATTTCAAAAGAAATTATTTGTTCAATGTGTTCTGACATAACGTCAGCGTTATGCTACACCACCTCAAGATTTCACAATAAAAAAACAAGCAATCATTCAAACTAAGATACCTTATCAATCCCTCTGCACCAGAGCCGGATTTAGATTTGGTGGGACCAGTGATTTATCTACACCCTCCTAACACCCCCAGCACCCCCTAAAATTTTCGGACAACCCCCTAAAATTTTCGGAACTAGGGGGTGCAGACGGGTGAATATTAAAAAGATTCATTCTCGCTCTGCCTAAAGCCCTCCAGGACTTTCTAGAAAATGTTTTAAATAATCTACCTGTAGACAGAACGGGAATTCCCGTTCTGTCTAATCTTTGGGGACAGGGAATTGTATACGAGGAGGGAATTTTTAGGGGAATGCAGCACCGAGAAGCTTGACTCCTAGCGTGTTTGTATGCAGATTGGAACTCATGTATAAAATGGCTGTAGTAACGAGCACGGGAATCAAATCCAAGCGGTCAAAATGCAAGGAAAATTCTGACGAGGTTAAAATCCAAAGGACAAAATTACAGGAATGTATATTGAATGTATCATTGCAATTCCCTTCAATTGCCATATATTCTAAAATGTTATCTGTATTTTTTTCAACTGAAATAACTTTTTCTTTCTTTTAAAATACTGAAACCTCGTAAAATGCGTAAAAATGTTAAATAAAAGGGCAGATTAGGTTTAATTACTTTCACACATACCAATATGAAAAGTTCTGGGTATTCCTATTTATTATACCTTTAATATATTTGAAATACGTTTAGCATATTACAGTAAGACCATTCATTTTAATTACGGAAAGTAACTGTGATGCTACTTGATTTTTAAAAAGTCGTTCTCGTGTAGTAGCATATAGTAGTTGGGTCTTTTATTGGGTTTTTAGCATGTTTTTAAAATGTTATTTCCGTAAAGTGAAAAATTTCAGATAACATTTTATATGCATAATAGTTGAAGAAAAATCAGTATTGTATTAATTTGTGCCTATGATTCTGTCGCTTGAATTTAGTCCGTTTTGTCTGAATTTTCCTTTGGTTTGTCCTCTTGAATTTTGTCCTGTGTTCGTAGTAATCACTTTGGTAATTCTAACAGAGGCTGTAAGAAGAATAACTATTTTTCTAAGTTTTATCATAAATTTTAGATGTTATTCTTCTTGTTCTTCTCGGAAAAATGACGAGGATACAGCCTTCATCAGCAGTGTTATCTACTTTGGTAAAGATGAATGTATTTAAAAAAAACATGCGGGCAAATGGAAAATTGATTGACTCAGTTGCAAGAAAGCCGTTTGACATTGTAACTGTAACAAACATAACATAAACTTGATTCAGGATAATATCAAATTATTTCACATCAAGATTTTATTCACTTTTTCAGTAGTTCATCTCTAACATGCTACTAGTCGCAGTACGTAAAAGGTGTTACAGTTCATATCCTCAAGACCATATATTAAGCAAACAATGTAAGAAGATGCATAAGGCGACTCTTAAGAAAGAATGTTAGTGTTCTACATCACAATTCCTCTTTCGGCATCACCTTATCAGCTGATTTGTCTTATACGGTGTATGTATAATTCTATCCTATATGCAATAGTATCATATATACTTCTATTTTCATATTTATATTTTCAATGTAAATAGCAGTAATACAAAATATCAATATCAATATCGAAATACTCGTATGTTTTTTGTAGTTTCAATTAAATCAAAAAGTCAGATGATCGAGGATATGTGCGTCTTACGCATCCCTTTGCATTGTTTGCTTAATATATGGCCAAACATGTCTTGAGGATATGAACTATGGCACTTTTCACGTACTGCGAGCAGTGGCGGTTTTAGCGGGTAGGCTGGGTAGGCACGGGCCTGCCCAAAAAATTTTGAAAAATATATAAACACTAAAATATACAGTAAAGAGTAAACATATTTTCCACTATTTATATTGATGATAAATAATTATTTAACAAATAGCATCAACCACTACTATAAAAGTAATTTTCTATTGTCATTAATCAATCAAATGTGCATATGTATCCATACGCGAAGGAGCGGGATTACTCAAAATTAAAATCCTAAAGCCGCCCCTGACTGCGAGCCTTAGCACGTTGGAGGTGAACTACTGGAAAACTCAATAAAATTGTGTTATGGAACGACTTGATATTAGACCGAAGTAAGTTTGTGTTATCTTCGTTTCAGCTACAATGTCAAGCGTCTTTCTTGCAACTGAGTCAATCAATTTTCCATATCTATGCAGATAGCATTTTTTAAATCACATTCATTTTTACTGAAATAGATGTGAACAACACTGTTAATAACTGAACTGTATCTAGTCATTTTTGCGAGAAAATCGAGTAAAATAACATCTAAAATTTGTGATAAAACTTTAAGAAATAGTTACCGGTATTCTTCTTATAGAATCTGTTACAATTACTAAAGAAAAAAAATTCTTGAAGAAATCTCTCCCTGGACAGAATTCCTCGTCTCGAAAGATTAGGCAGAACGGGAATTTCCGTTTTGTCTAAAAATAAAATTATTTAAAATATCTTCCACAAAGTGCTGGAGGGCCTTCAGGCAGAACGGGAAAACCCATTAAAAATCTTGCTATTTTGATTTTTAAAAGATTTTGAATTCTTGTTTTTAAGTGCCAATAGAATAAAACAACTTACTTTGGACAATATAAATTTTCAAGCAAAGCCCGCAACGCAAGATTGAATGAAAATCGACCTTTACACGGGTGTGATCGTCACAACAACGTTTGATAAATGGATTGCCAACGATTTAATCTCGACGTCGCACTAAGCATGACAAAGTCGACGCTAATTGTCTCTGGCAGAAGACGAAAATCCAATGCAATCATTCGTTGCATCAACGAATTTTAAAATTAAAAAAAAAAAAAAAATGCAAGATTGCACCTCCAGATTTTTTTAAAATCCCCTAAGTTCAAAATTCTGGATTAACCACTGGGTGGGACACTAGGCTTCTGAAAGTAATGGGACCCTTTATGTGTCCAGATAAACAGAAATGAAGAATCAATGATATTTTAGGCAGTAGGCTAGCAGAAGGGGACCCATTATTACCTCATAGAAGCCTAGACAACAAGAAACACTGTTACAATATATAGATTTTATTTTGTTTATTATTTTTCTTATATTTTCGAAATGTACATCCAGGTTTTCCGTATAATTTTGGGGGACCCTAAGCTATAGCTTGTATAATATGTACGTAAATTCGCAATGGTCTCTACGCGCCAGAAAGCATACAAATGCTAGAAAACACTCTTAGAGCCAGACTTGCCAATCATACGATAACGCTCTTACAATAATAGGTAAATATATGATTTTTTAGAACGCATCGTTGATGTCGATGGTTTGCCCGATCTTTCCTCGTCACATAAAGCGATTCTTTCCTGTTTGAAACGCTCTATCCATTCGTAGATCTGGCTTCGCGATAAAAAGCTGTCACCATATTGCGCTTGCATTCGAAGAATAATTTCCGCAGGTTTAACACCTTTCGTAAACAAAAAGCGAATGATTACCCTCATTTCCTCCTTGGTTCAAATCGACAATGAAGCTGCCATGTTTAACGGTCTGCTATACTCCGACTAACGAGGGGATAAGAGTGACACGTTACGTAGAAGTATTCCAGATGACACTAATTCAGCGCTGGATACTAGCAGTGTTAACAAATCCTAGTGCGAGAAATTGCGTGCCTTTACTTTTTGACTTCCTCTCGCAGAAACACAATAAACCTTTTTAAATATGTATTTTACCCCCTTTATTTTTCTTTCTTAACAATATGACACTAGTTTTTATTTTACACCACATAGATATTTTAATATCTACTTTATTGCTATTTAAACATGAAACTACTGTTTTCTTTATATGCCATGAGCCAGTAATGGACAAAGTTTTTTTTAGAAGGCGACCGAAAAAAAAAACCGGTCGGTCAACATAATTTATTAAAATCAACATTGGTGCATTTTACAAAATTCTTAATTTAAACACTATTAATGATTGAAATTTCTCATAATCTGGTTTTACGTAACTGTGATAAACACATTCTCAAAAGTGAAGTTAAATGCTTATCTGTTAGTCAGATTCTATTACTACTCTTTCGAGGGGCCGCGGTGGCTCAGTGGTAGAGCGTTCACCTCTGGTGCATGGGGTATTGGGTTCAAACCCTGCTCCCGCCAAGTGAACTTTGTGGTGGACAAACACCGTGTGCGTGGGTTTTCTTGGGGTTCTCCCGTTTCCTCCCACTTTCTTCATTCCACCATTTCATTCATTTCTCATAATCACCGTCTCCTTTAGCCTAACGGGCATAATCGTGGGACGTAAAACTCAAAGATTTCATTTCATTTTTACTACTCTTTCGAAGTAACCTTATTCTCCTTTTCATTCGTCAGATTAAGAACCATGTCACGGGCTGGTTAGAAACTTGTAGAAGGCCCGTGGGCCATAGTTTGATCATCACTGGTATAAGCAGTCATTTGCAACTGGCGAATGTATCACGTAAAATCACTCTTGTTTACAATAACGAAAATAACAATATGTTCTTGTTTGCTCAAAGCTAGATTTTGTGAGCTCCTTGTTCTCTCCGTGTGGTTTGATTAGAAGAGGAACAGCAAACTGTAAGGCCAAACAATCCGATTTCAAACGACTGGTATAAGAACATAATTTGCTTTTCTCTACGTTTTCTCTTCCTTGAATGAGGGAAAAAGTAATAGTCCATGCATTCTAACTTCTGGTTTATTATTATTATTATTATTATTTTTTTTTTTTTTTTGGTCCTTCTCTTGTATTCTTATAGAAGTGAGTAAATACATTAACCCTACATTGCATATTGTTACTTGCAGGTAACATAATGTATTTTTGTTTCTAATTATCCGGTAGAATTCAAATATTGTCATTATTGCATGTTGTTACTCTCAGGTAACTTTTGTGATTACATTTTCCGTCACTAGATGTCAGCCACCACTGCGTTGATGGAATATGACGTGTTGTTCTTTCTAGCACTATTTGCCATTGGAAGACATGTGTACTTGACTTTGGTTAAATCTATGAATTCGAAGAAGAAAGTCCACACAAAAATTCAAGCATAATAGATGAAGGTAAGTCTTTCAACTTATTATATAATTTGTAGTACATGTATTGGCATTGGAGTACCAGGCAATGGAATAGATTTGTTACCTCAGTGTTCCATCATGCAAATAAGAACCAAAAGTAATGATTTTTTTGGTTTGTCAAGACATGGCATAAACCAATGAAACTGAAATCATGGTTCGCTTTGGTATTGAAGAAAGTCTTCTGAACATAAGTATAGCACTATCTAAAATTTTCAACAAATATAGTTAGTACGTTTTGCCACATGACCCTCCACCATATTCTCTATCTATAGCAAACCTAAGGTAAACTAATGATAAACTAATGATGCGATGTGAAAGAATTTTGACATTTGTTTGTGGGTGGGGAACCGTGAATATTTAGTTTTTGAATAAAACCGTTATTTTTGTGAAATTATTTGTAGTTTTGACGAAACTAACGTAAACTAAAAATATACTAACATTGTGAGGTGGAAGTTTATGAAGATTTTTTTTAGGGCGGGCTAACTACATTTTTTGGGAACCTTTATTTCTCGAATAAAATCGTTATTTTGCGAAACTAACGATGGTTTTAGCAAAACTAACGTAAACAAACGATAAACTAACGATGTGATATAAAAAAGTTTCGAAATTCATTTGCGGGTGGGGAAACCGTGAAATTGGCCTGCCCATTAATTTTTTGGATATTTTTTTTTTTTGAAACTAACTATAACTTTAGCAAAACTAACGATGTAGATAAGAAAAAACAATTCGTTAGTTGGGCGGGACAACTTCACAGACGTAGACTACGGACCTTACTCGAACTACGCTTTGTATTGGTTTGCGTGCGGTATGGCGAAATAATGTAATTTTAACGGGACTTTGTATAAGTTTGTAAATTTCAATGTATTTACCAAGCAAGTAACTTTGAGTACACTGATAACTGCATAGCTAATTGCCTAACGCATGTAACTTACGTGTAACTAGTTCTTGTTTTCACTATCAACCAATCTTAACATAAAAATTTGTGTAGTGAGTCTAATACAGTGTTATTCTGAAAAAGAATTTGTAAATCCAACCAATTAACATCTCTTTTCCCATCTAGCGAGTAGAGGTAATTAAAGCATCTGTACTGTATTTATTGATGTTTAATTTATCTTCTCATAGCTTTAGTTTCCTACAATCATCAATCGGTATAATATAAATATTGTCGTAGAAACAATCGTCGGATTATCTAGAAACGTCCAAAGCGTATGTAGAGCGATCTTTATATCCCATCTATCAGGAAAAATAGTTAAAACTAAGTACAATTCCGTTGGGAGATATTGTCATTTGAACCCATTACAGTGGTTCAGTCCAGACAGTAACGATGCCAGATGTAATTTCTTAGGGGGGCGAAGGAGGGGCAGATACACTTTTCGGGGGCGGCTATTTTTACATACCAAGAGTGATAATTTTACTATGATTATCTTATATTTCAGTACGACGTGTAATATGTTGTTGTTTTCATATTGTATAAGCATACCGGTATTAAATAAATTAAATTCATTTCAAGTAAAATTTGCAACTAACAAATAAGGTAACCTCTACATATGAAATATTCGATTCCCGAGTTTAATTTCTTGTGAGGGATATTGTCATTTGTACCCATTACAGTGGTTCGAATTCCATATGTCTTCATTTTATATAGTCTCGGTGCTAAGAAAGAAACTAATCTCCTATCTAACAGTGGCGGCTGGTACTATACGTTGCACGGATATGCAACCGTATATGCTTTTTACCTCCAAAGATTTTTTTTTAAATTTTAAAATAATGTTTTCGTAATAATAATCCTTTGCTCTGTAGCACAAAACAGTATTGATGCATCTCTTAAAAAATCATGTCAAAAAACTGAAAGAAAGAGAGAGAATTACACATCCATTGGCAATAAACGTTGCCACTGGATCCAATAGCATTGAGCATACGGCAGAGAGCTCCTATTTCTTAATATTGGAAAGCACATTTATTCTTGCATCGCTCCTATCCTGTTGTATTGTCTCTAGTATTGGGCAAACCGATTCACCTCAGAGATTGCCGCTCAATAGTTCGCTCACTAAAAACAATCGATTCATTTGAACGACTCAGTGACTAACTTATATTTTTTACAACAGGGAGAGGGGGAAGTTAAAAACTAAAATTGTACCTATTATCAGACATAACATAAAATGAATTTAAAAGATATAACTCCAATTTTAGATTACAAGCATGCTGGTATTAGCAAATTTAACTTTAAAAAATCACAGGAAGTTACACTTTTAAATTAATGCAAATTACAATTAACGGATGTAACACACAAAATTGCAATTCAGATACAAAATATACATACAAATTAGACTAAATAAAATTACTATTAATAAGTGTGAAAATACTTCACAAATGCAAGAAAGCTATATGCAAATTACAGCCTAAACGAATCAAAATACGGAATGCCAAATATTACAACTTTATAGACTCAATGCTATAGCAATACAATTTTAGAATTACTGCCAAAAATGTTACAACTTTAAATTCAATGCCAAAAATATTGTAATTTTATTACAACATCGTGAGAAACTAAATTTTTCTTAAAAATGTTGGCCACAACTCCCTCCTTAGAGTACATATTTTAATCAAAGTAACAAGTTCCTCCCGTGGCTAAGCGATTAGCATACGCGTCTTTGGCGTGGGAGATCCGGCGTTCGATTCTCGGTGGGAGCTCATGTGGTTCGGGTTCCACGTTTTCAATAGATCCACGTCTCATATAGCCTCGCTGCTGAAATAACATGAAATATTTTACTTTAATGGCAAACGATTAAGCCCTGTAGGCTAAGGAAGACGATGATTAAAGCAACTGAATGATGATGCAATAATTGGTGGAATGAGAAAGTGGGAGGAAACGGAGTACTTGAGAAAACTTACGGACATGGTGTCCACTAGGAACTTTCTTGGCCGGGGAGCGAACCAGGGACCCCATGCACCAGAGGTAAGCGCTTTACTACTGAGCTACAGTGCCTCGCTACTGAAAAGGACGCTACACTCAAAACCAAATCAAATCAGGCCCGTAGCCAGCCCAAAAATATAGGGAGGCCCGGTGGATGTTAGGGAGGGCGATTCAACCATATTATAAGGAGTGCGATTTAAGTTAAGGGAACTTTGAATTTTTGTAATAACTTTTTAATTTCTTGAGAAATCAAAACATATAATAAACAAATGATAAGCGAAAAAGAAGTATTCGACGCTGTAGACAACTTTGCGGTCGATTTCTCGAAGCTTGAACCGGAAATTTCTGAAAAGCGCTTGTCCACTATTTTTTGCCACTTCTTTTGATATTTCCGACTACTTTATTTGCCTATCTTTCATACACTGAGAAAAAAAATTGTAGGTGGCATACTTAAAAAGATAGGTTACATGCGTAATTCCTGTAGTTTTTGGACTTAACGTACACCAGACGTATAACTGAAAACGCATGTTTTATAATACTTTCTGTATAAGTGTTCCATCTATACGTACTTTCTGTATGAAACAATGTAGGCGGTCAGGATCTCACATACAAATGGACGTATATAGCATATAGCTGACGAAGGTAACATAAGTATATACATGTGATATACGGAAAACTGTTAGATGTCATACATCCTGCAACGGCATGATGTAACATCAAACGGCAGTGCCTATGTATCATACGGATAACGTATGCTCCGTATTGATTTCTATAGTAAGCAAGAGGATACCGTATATTTGTACAATATACCGCTGTCCGGAGAACGGATTTTTCTCAGTGTATCCTTGATGAAAGTATGCCTCCTAGCCATTTTGCGTTTAACTAGAGCGCAAAGACGCTCAATAGGTCTAGCCTGAGGAACTTTCGGGGCAGTCTCGTTCTTGCCGACAAACCCGATACTAGCGTCAGTAAGTGTGTCGTGCACTTTTTTTCAGGTAATGCGTATCGGGCCAAAACACAATGTCGTGTACGGTCAATTCTTTTTCTACGCATGGAATAAACACCTTTTCAATGCACTCTCAATATCGGTCACCGTTGATTGTCCCACTTCGAACAACAGGAGGCGAAACTTTGCCGTTTGCCGCGATCGCTTGCCAGGTCGAAAACTTTTCGCAAACCTGTCTTTAGGTTTTATGAACTTGCTAGGACTAACTTGACGTTTATCAATGTACGATCCATACTTGGAAACAGGCCAGAACGCTAAGTTTTGGTTACAATAAGTTTTATCATCCATGATCACAATATTGTTCGCGAACTTGTTGTCGGAGAGTTTAGAGGCAGTTGATCTTAGCGCGCTTTCTCTGTTCGTCTGTGTAAAATGGTTCACTTTCACATGTTTCAACGTTGAATCCGTGTTCTTTCTTGATTTTCCTTACTCTGAATTCAGAAATTTGATGTTTTCGTCGCAAAAACGGTTTAACAAATGGAGGTTGTTCAAGAGTTCTCGTCTAAATGCACTTTTCACTTTTTGTGTGCATTTTAAAATTGGTAGACCAGATGTCTTCATTCTTGATACTTCACCAGTCTCCACATAAATTTTCAATGCTCCATGCACTGTACTATAAGGATATTTGCACTTAAAATGGTTTAAAGCAGCAGTAAAATAATGCAAGCACTGATTCTCGTAGAATTGGATAAGCCGCTAGTCGACAGCCTTGGCCTGTTCGGCTGCCATTCGCTTCCCTTTGATCGAGCGAAGTAGCTCAAGTGGTAGAGCGTTGACTTCGCATTCGGGAGGTCGTGGGTTCGAATCCCGCTGCCGACCATCCTGACTGTGGTTTTCCAGGGTTTCCCTCAGTCCTACCAGACAAATGCCGGGATGGTACCTACTAAAACAGGCCCTGGCCGATACCTTCCTAAATCCTTTCCATTGTTGTTGTTGTTGTTGCTGGATGTCCTGTGTAAAATGGCCTCTGAGCTGCATCTGGTGATTGTTAAATAAATAAATAAATAAGTTTACGCGCTCACATTTCGCGTACATTCGTGAAATACTATGACGAGCAAAGGGTGAAACTTTCATTGGGATCAAATGAGTTGATTTCGTTTCATGCATGCTTTTTGCCAGTAACCTTAACTCAAATCGCACTCCTTACTGTAGTTTATCACCATATTATAGGTCATTTGCAAGCCTACCGTGAAAATTTTAAGGAAGGCAGTAAAAATTTAGAGGTGGCCCCCCGTGGATACGGATCTGAATCAAATCAAAGTAACATGATAAAAACTGAATTCGAAGTAGGTGTTAATAACTATATCAAAAATTAATTTTAAACGGTTCAACTGTTTTCACTTGGCGTGATTACAAGATTCTTGTCATTTTTATGTAATAGACGTATTGTGTGAATAACATAATATTGCGGTTTAAGGACTGTTTTAAGTACAGAGAACCTTAACAGGGGCTTCGATCCCACCCATCCCAACCGTGTGTGCTTCCGTAAAATTCAGTTATGTTGTAGGTACAACTTACGGGAAATACGTTTTGGATTTTGTACATTACAGTCTTAAGAATTTCCATATAGGCCTATATTATAAAAGTATCTTAAAATACCCTTAAGTAGACTTTCGTTATTTAAGCTGAAATTACATTTTGCAACGACAAAATAATGAACTAAGACAATCGGGATCAATTCTCTCCTATTATAAAATACATTTAAAATTTACTGTAATTATTACGAATTTATTTAAATTACGTATGCTCATTTTAACATACCATTTCCCTTAAGAATTGTATAACATATACTTTTGTTTAAAACTAACAGTTGCATAATATTGATGTACGAACAAACGCAGAGTGACTAATCTCTACTGCTGGTGCGCTCTCGTTTTCATTAATTTCTCAACTGAATATTCAATTGTCTATGTGCGATTGCAAGAGCGGATCCAGGGAACAGGAAAGAACCGGTTCTTACGGGTTTTTAAGTACTTGACCTACACCTCCATTCTGCAGGTTCGATTTTAATTGATAGTTAAAAGTTTACGCTTTATATGTAAAATATCAATGTGGGTCCAACTGCCACATCAGAGTGCTAAACATTTGCAGTGTTGGTACTCTTATTCACGCCAGAAGTACAAATACACTAAGACAACGCACATTTGCCGAACTCAACTGAAGAGACGCTCGCCGCAGTAAGAACTAGCGAAACTACTCCTCCAAGACAGCAACTGACTGAACCAACCAATAAGATTAAAAAGCAAGATGGCAGTTCGCGAGTGAGTGACGTACAAGATTCAAGTTCTCCAAACACTGTCACTCCTACAGAATCGTGGCTTCCAGAGAACAGTAGTTCAAAAAGAACCATGACTCCTGAAGAATCACGAGTCCCGAAGAACAATGACGAACCACGACTCTCGAAGAATCATTATTCTCGAAAAACCAAGACTCCCAAAAAACAACGACTCCCAAAGAACAACGACTCCCGAAGAATAACGACTCTTGAAGAGTAATTACTCTCGAAGAATCGTTGCTCATTTCTAGTGAATAATGACTCACTCACTCATTCAAAAGAGTTAGTCAGAAGAGTCGGCTCACTCGCGAGCGATACATCACTAATTGTCTCCATCCAGTTGCAGACACCTTGGCAACTACCACTCAGCTTCTGTAATAGTAATGAATTCCTTCACTCACCAGCGATGAAGGAGTGAGTGTTACGTGGGTCGAGGCAGTTTGGAAGAACAAACCACAATCTCGCAATAATAATAATGATAGAATAGAGGGAGTGATATGCAGAGTGTGTCCGAGGTTTTGCTCATAATATTGTTACAATCGAAATCCCATTGTGCTGTTTTATTGTAAGTGTATGTTTGAAGAATGTGATAATGTTTTTGTTCTTAACCTGTGAGTGATATTTTTAATATTAAAATATACGCCAGTAACAAAAAACTGAAAATGAATTCAGTTTGCAGTCTTCTCAGGACCCCGTTTTCTCGTAGATTGAAATTAAAAGGTTAGGGCGTCCCACACCAATTTTAACAATCAATCAAACAGTCAAAACAGGTAAGAGATGGTTTCAGCGCTCTTTTAAAATCGAGTATGATAACAACACAGACTGGCTTTGAGGTTGTGAGGGAAAAAATCCTTTCTTTTGTTTTCCTTTTGGAGGTGAACGTGCTTGGACTGAAATAGGCATGAAAGATATTAATCATTTGAGTGAACGAATTAAAGGACACCAGGGTACAAATACCCATATGAAAAAATGTATTACAGTTGGCTTTATTTGGTACTGCCAATATAGTTCAGCAGTTAGACAGTGGGTATAGGCAAAATATAGCTTTGCATAACGAAAGAGTGAGACATAATCGTTATATTCTAAATATTATAATTAATTGTGTACGTTTTTATGGTGCATTTGAATTAGCGTTGCGGGGTCATGACGAGACAGAAGGGTCTTCAAACCCAGGTGTTTTTCGTGGCCTCATTGATTTCAGTGCAGAACTTGACACAGCCATGAAAACTCATTTGGAGAAAGCTAGTGTCTTTAAGGGAACATCTAAAACAATTCAAAATGAACTTTTAAGTATTATGTTAGAAGTCTGTCAGAACAAAATCTCACAAGAAATAAAAGAATCAGAATTTTTAGCTGTGATCGCAGACGAAACTAGCGATGTGGCTAATACTTTTCAAATGGCCGTCATTTATCGACATTTAGTGAATGGAAAACCAGTTGAAAGATTTTGGACTTCCCTCGAACCTCCTAAACACGATGCCAAAACTTGGACGTCATGCTTGTTAAAAGAACTTGAAAAACATAGATTAGAATAAACCCCACAAAAACTAATTGCGCATTGCGATGGCGCATCAGTAATGTCCGGAACATCTGGAGGAGTACAAGCAATTATTAAGGTGGATCATCACCCGAAAGTGAGTACATATTTTAGCTCATTGCCTTAACTACTGCGCAATGACACGTTACATATTATAAATATTGTACCTTAAGATAGAGTAATGTTTCAGCTACAGCACAAGACACTAATTCATTTGGTTGTGTCTCCTGATATGGAAAAATGTAATAAATCACCATTTATCGTAAAGACCGCATAACTCGTGGAGGTGGAGTGATGATTTGTGTAAATAATAAGTGGAAGAGCAAGAGAAGACTGGATCTAGAGCGGAATTGTGAACTCATTTGGGTGGAAATGTTTATTCCAAAGCGTCGTTCTATGTTTATTGGGTGCTTCTATAGGCCGCACAGGAACACCCTCCAGCACATCTTAGAAGCTTGCCATGACACTGTTACATGCGTTGTCACACGGTGACGTCATCCTATTGGGTGATTTCAACCTTTCCATCGCGTGGCAGGACAGCAAACATGGCGTCGCTAAAGATGGAAACGACAGTTATTTCATGGACAATTTTATTCATGGACTTGGTCTAGGTCAACATAATATGCATAATACCCGCAATAATAGCAATCTTGACTATATTCTCTCTAACTTAGAACCTCGTTGTGTTGTCCCATGTAGAAATCTTTTTCCCTCGGATCATGATTCCTTGGATATTTCTTTCGATTTCCTCCCCTCCACTACTACAAACCAGCCCCTCAAAAGTAGGTCACAACTTCTTTGGAAGAAAGCCTCCTGGGGTGACATCTGCCGTGCTATTGTTTCTTTGGTGTTTGTTAGAGGTAGGAACTGTTGACGACGCTGTGGACTTATTCACATCTGTTGTCCACTCAGCCATAAAGGACTTGGTGCCGGTGAAAGCATCAAAATCGAACAGGTTTCCGGTCTGGTACGACAATGAACTTCGTGAACTTCTTAAAAACAAAAGGCTTGCCTGGATTCTATGGAAATCACATCCGAGTGACTACATATACAAAAACTTTGCTAAAATTAGAAGTCTTGCCAAGAAAGTACAGCGGCGTAAGTATTTTGAATACATGGACTCAATTGGTGATTTTACTGTTAGTAACCCTAAAGTCTTTTGGTCTGTAATTAAATCTAGAACAAAATCTCCGGGGATACCGGCAACAGTTCAAGATGAAAATACTGAAGCGAGTGATCAAAGTCCCGACCTCTTCAATAACTACTTCTGCAAAACATTTACGTCCCTTCCCTCTACAACCCATCTTCCCCCTCTCCGCCTCATCTGTTCGGAAACCTTATCCAATCTCTCTACCACCCCAGACGAAGTTCTGACTCTCTTGCTATCGTTATCTCCACATAGATCACTCGGATCTGATAAAATTAGTCCTCTCTTTCTAAACAAAACTGCTTCAGTTATTGCGGTTCCTCTATCTATCTTATTCAACAGATGCTTCAAGGAAGGGTGTTATCCCACCAGTTGGAAACTAGCTCACGTGACTCCAATATATAAATCAGGACTTAAAGATCATGTATCCTCCTATAGGTCAATATCTCTTCTTTCTGTAATATCAATTATCTGCGAAAAAATAATCAAAGACAGGATACTTAAATTCACCTCACCTTACATTCACAGTTCTCAGCACGGCTTTCTACCGAAAAGCTCAAGTCTCTCAAATTTAAGTACTCTTCTCTCCTGTGCAGTCAAATGTATGAATAACAATACTCAATTAGATGTTATCTACTTTGATCTCTCGAAGGCCTTTGATTCTGTCAGTCACATTCATCTTCTTCATAAGCTCTCCAATAGATTTAATGTACATGGTAAATTTCTCTCTCTAATCACAAGCTACTTGAAGGACCGTAAACAGAGAGTTGTTCTTTCAGGGGTGACTTCTAACCCCCAACCCGTGATCTCAGGGGTGCCTCAGGGGAGTGTACTTGGGCCTCTGCTGTTTGTCCTGTATATGGATGTTCTCTACACGCACTTATCAGCTCAACCTAGTGGTGGCCTTCTGCTTTTTGCTGACGATTGTAAGTTATACAGAGAAATATCATGTCTCCATGACACAATTGCTCTACAGGAAGACATAAATAGCTTATAAGCTGGTGTGAAATGTGGCACGTGAAACTCAACAGTAAGAAATGTGACAGTATTACTATTACTTTCAAAAAGTCTCCAGTTCCCTCCACATACCATATCAACGATTCCCCTATCACACATTCTGCTATCACGATGATCTTGGTGTCATCTTTGATTCAAAACTCACATTCTCTGACCACATCTCCTCAATACTAAAGAATTCAATGCGCATGTTGGGACTTCTTTATCGATTCACCGAACTACGCACTGTTTCTTCATTAGCAACTTTTTATAAAACTTTAATAGCACCCAAGATCGAATACTGCTCTCCCATATGGGCCATGGCAGCACCTACACATCTCTCCAGACTTGATTCTGTTCTCAATTTCTTCCTCGCTATAGTCCGTTTTCGTGTTCCTGCACTTCGATCATTATCTAAGAAGGAACTCTTGCGACATCTTAATATTCAGACTCCTGAAGTACGCAGAATTATCTCTGACCTGAAGTATCTACATAAAATGGTCAATGGAAACTTAAGATCGAACATATTACTTCAGGAACTATCCTTACGTGTCCCTTCCCGCATCACCCGGAATACCAACCTATTCCATCTTGCCCGTCCTAGGTTGGCTATTATACAGAGGTCTCTTTTTTATAGAGTGTGCGTGGGTTTTCTCGGGGTTCTCCCGTTTCCTCCCACTTTCTTCATTCCACCATTTCATTCATCTCTCATCTTCACCGTCTCCTTTAGCCTAACCGGCATAACCGTGGGACGTAAAACTCAAAAATTTCATTTTCATTTTCTTTTTTATAGAATACCGAACTGTTATAATCAAGTAACAACTGATGTGGACACTTTTTCGAGCTACCCAGTGTTTGAAAGAAATTAAACGAGTTTTGACGGAATAGTTTTACTTTTACACTCTTTTTTCTATGTTATTGTTTTTGTTGTCTTGTTTTTTTCTTTCTGTCTTTTGTTAGCATGTCCCTGTGTAAAATGGCAAAGTTAGCTGTATCTGGGAATTTGTTCAATAAATAAATAAAAATAAAATAAATAAAAGAAAATATTTGATTTGTTTTACAATGAGCACACAAGATGGCACTTTCTGTTAGATCTTACTAAGAGTTCTGCGTTTTATGAAATGTTTATTTGTGTGTGTAATATATTTTAAAGTAACGATCTTGTCACGAAATAGATATATTGTTTGACCGTTTTTCGTGTTATGTTTCATATTTTACTTAAATATTAATTTACATTTAAGGAAATAGATTTTGAGACGATACTTGCGCAGAACATCATAATGCGTTGTTGCCAAATTTGCACGTTTACTGTAGTAGTCACAATAAGAAAATTCCTGGATTCTAGCGTTGCAGTTCGAGAAGCGGAATTGCGGTAAGTGTCAAAAACTAATTTCTCTAGTAAGTATCCAAGCAGAATTCCATGATTGTTCCTTTTATTATCTGGCATCGGTAAACACTCGACACTATCTGGCAACACCGCACTATTCAAGCACCGTTTGGCATGGCACTGGGAGCACCTAATGATCCACCTTAAACAACAGTTTCCAAACGCCGAGTACGTTTATTGTTATGCCCACCAGCTGAATCTAATTAGGCTCAATGCTGCTTCAGTGGTAAGAAATGTTTGCAGAGAGTATGTTCCTTCTTCTCAACAAGTCCACAGCGTACAAAATTACTTGATGATATCGTAAAGAAAAGACTTCCCCGGTCTGTTCCTACGAGATGGAACTTCAAATCACGCAGCGTTAAGAAATAATTCAATGTTTGAGAGATATTCTAAATAATGAAGACATTAAAAATTCAAGCACAATTGAGAAGGCAAGAGCGCACATTGACACACTTACAAGATGCAGCTTTGTGTTTTGGTTAACCCTGTTCAACAAAATTTTACATGTTGACATCTTGTATGGACAGTTCCAAAGAAAGGATTTTGATGTGGTAGGTGCTCAAAACTACGTTTCATGTTTTGTAGAAAGTGTTGAAAAAAGGTTGAGTGTTGAAAAAATAAGATGAAGAAATCAATATTGAGCCTTTAGTTTCGTCGGAGACACCGAAAAGAAGGAAAACTGATAACACACAACTAAACATGGAAGAGAAGGAAGTATGTGATGCGATTATTAGTAACGTTAAACAAAGATTTAGTTTTACTGGCCATCTTGTGGCGGGCATTTTATTCTGTAATGAAAAGTTTGGAGAATACAGGAAGCAATTTCCAGAAGAAATTGTTCAAAACATTTGCGACTTCTATCCATTTGTCAACGCAAAGCAGCTTCATTTCGAACTTTCCATAATATATAACACTGCCGAGTTTTCATCAATATCTGCACCAGTTAGTTTATTAGAATTTTTTCCAGCACAATAACACTGAGAAATCCTTTTCTGAAGTAACCAAACTTCTGAAGGTTTTGCTCGTCATTCCAATGACTTCATCGGAGGCAGAGAGATGCTTCTCTACCTTAAAGAGAATAAAGACTTTTCTACGGAACACCATGACAGAAGAGAGACTATCTGCGCTGGCAATGTTATCTATTGAGAGAGACTTGGTGAGCAGCATTCCAGATTTTAATCAACAAGTAATAGAAAAATTTGCAGCTCGAAAAAAAACGAAAGATGGACTTTCTTTTTAAATAAGGTACGATTTATTTAATTAAATAATTTTGTTTAGCTTTATTTTTGTGTATATGTATATTCTTTCTTTTTATTTAATGTTTCCGTAATGCTCTCATGCTGTTTATATTTCCGTGCCTTACAACACATGCTACATTCTATTTATCTCTTGTTTATCAACATCTTTGTATAAGTATCGTAACTTCTCATTTTCAAAAAAAAATGTGAAAGTAATAATGATAATTATACATACTCATCTTTTGATTTAAAGTATTTCGAAAGCGACGCAGAAAATCTGGAGGAGCTGATTCAGTATAAAAGACCCAATTTTAAACCAAAAATGTTGAAATTATTGTCTTATAATAAGCGTATCCTGTATTTTACACGGTTAGGGTGGATACTGTGTTCGATTAAAAGTACAATTATCAAAAATAAAATAAAATTACTTCTGGACCGGTAAACTTGACAGTAGATCTTTCCCTCATTGCTTGCCTAGTTGTCAATTTGAAAAATATGTATGAGTTGAATTATTATTTAACACCGATACTAGAATCCCAAATCTTGGTGGAACCAACAATACACTCGAGTATTTTGTTTCTGCATGTATGCACCACGAACTTCGATTTAAACAAATGCAGATTTTAGATCACTATTCCTTGTGATTCGATCGATCCGAGATAGTTTATTTGTAAACCTTTTCATTAATATTCCCTAACACAGCAAAATTGGTATTTCGGTAACTATTCGATTTTTAAGGTACATACATTGAGTAAAACGCAAAGTAAGCGTATACGAACTTCGATTCACTCAGCTCAATTAAGGTACGTAGAATATTTATTACAATGATAACTTCTTAATAATCAAAGGATGAACACAACATCATCATAAGTAACTATATGTTTTATCATGTTTACTCATAAAAACATTTTCCCTAATTGAAGACTTTGGGGCCAAAAACCCGTCAAGTCCAAAACGTGAAAGTATAAAGGAGATAGCTCCACAAGGGTTTCTCGTAGTCCGATTTTCTTCAAACTTGGCACATAACTAACTAACTAACTAACTCTATGGCCTATGGAACCCGCAGGTTCAATGCCGCGTTCACAAAAGCTCTCCACTGACTTCTATTCTTAGCTAATTGGATCCAGTTTCTACTTTGTATTCCTATCTCTGCGAGATCCATCTTAATATTATCCTCCCATCTGCGCCTAGGTCTTCCTAATGGTCGTTTTCCTATGGGTCTACCAGTCAAGACTTTGAAAGCGTTTCTACTTTCTTCCATTCTAGCTACATGACCTGCCCACCTAAGCATCCTAGACTTGACGACCCTAATAATGTTGGGTAAACCGTATAAACTATGTAGTTCCTCGTTATGAAGCTTCCGCCATTCCCCATTCTCGTTCCTCTTGGGTCCGAATATTCTTCTCAGGATCCTGTTCTCAAATACTTTCAGTCTATGTTCTTCCCTCAGAGTAAGCGACCATGTTTCGCAACCATACAGAACAACAGGCATGATTATCGTTTTATATATTTTAAGCTTCAAATTCCTCGACAGAATTCGCGACGACAAGAGATTTTGAACCGAATAGTAACACGAATTCCCTGCTTTTAGTCGACATTTAATTTCTTCGTGAATATGATTTTCGTCTGTTAATATTGATCCTAAATATTTGAAAGTATCTACTTTATCAAAAGTATTATTTAATATTTTAACGCCTCCACAATTTGCCGTATTACGGTCCCGACGCACTTCCATGTATTTAGTTTTCTCTGCATTTACTTCTAAACCCATGTCCCTGCAAGCGTTTAATAATATCTCTGTATTTATTTCTACTGTTCTCCTATCATCCCCTATTAAATTTAGATCATCAGCATATGCCATAACCTGGTGAATATTGTTCAACTCTAGGCCCTGGTTGCTATCTTTGATTTTCCTTATGGCGTATTCCAGCACAAAGTTAAATAATAATGGCGACAACGCATCTCCTTGTTTCAGGCCATTTTCGACGTGGAAGCTCGTGGACAAAAATTTTCCTACCCGGACTTTACTTTGGGATTCACTTAAACGTATCTTAATTAATCTAATTAGCTTTCTCGGTATTCCAAGCTCTGTAAGAACGTTGTATAATGTTTCTCTCCTAACCGAGTCGTAAGCCTTTCTAAAATCAATAAATAGTTGATGTACCGGGGTATTGTATTCCCACTTCTTTTCGAGTATTTGGCGAATGGTAAATATTTGGTCGATAGTTGATCGATTTCTTCTAAATCCGCACTGATAATCTCCAATAATTTCATCTGCGTATGGGGTCAATCTTGCTAACAGAATATTTGAAAGGATTTTATAGGATGTTGACAGAAGAGAAATGCCTCGATAATTATTACAGTCAGTTTTGTCGCCTTTCTTGTGAATTGGAACAATGATTGACTCTTTCCACTCTTGTGGCAATTCTTCCTTGTTCCAGATAAGGAGAATGAGTTTGTGTATCTTGTTCCACAATTTTTCGCCTCCAGCTAAAATTAACTCAGCCGGAATTTCATCTACACCCGGAGATTTGTGTTTCTTTAATTTCTTTATAGCGGCTTCCACTTCTATTTGATTGGGTTCTGGAATATACGGTTCTGAGGTGTGTATCTCCTTTTCTCCACGCACATTAGTTTTTGGCTGCGTGTTCAGCAAATCGTCAAAGAAACTTGGCGCATACACGTATATACTAGACGGAGAATAAATTGACACGTATTTTTTTATTTTATTTTTATTTTTATTTTATTTTTATTATTATTATTATTTTTTTGTTTCTTTCGGAAAATAGGTTAAGGAGGACAAAGGGCCCCTTTTCGGAAAAAGTATCCTCTTGACTAAAAGGACCACATTAAAGAAACGAAACTCTGTCGATGTAAAAGAAAACTACAAAGTAAGAAATACGGGTTTTGTCGTTTTTGCGAGAAAATAGTTCCAGGGGGCATTGGCTCCCTTCCAAATAACAAAGGACCTCGCACAATCATAACGGAAATTAGATTCGGTGGAATTGCTTGAAATCGTAATATGTTGTAGATACTGTGTACCTGAGAAAAAGTCTCAATGGAAACAAACAAATTCACTGACCGTTTGGCCACTGCAGGGCCATTTTTCTTAAACGGCTGAAGATAACGATTTTCTGGATTTCGGCAAAAATGACTGAAACCGTGTCGCAATATCCATAATATATCACAGTTTCAACCAATTTCACCGATATCCAGAATACCTACCTTCTGTTATTGTCAATAAATGTGGTGTATAAGTGGTCAAACGGTCAGTAATGGGTGGTTGTACCTATTGAGACTTTTTCTCAGGATCCAATATTAATAAGATATAGCTTCAAGTAATTCCAACGACATTCAGAATACAGTTACCTTCTATTGTTTTCAAAAAGTGGCCTCGTAGTGGCCACACGGTCAGCAATATGTCATAGTTTCAAGCAATTACACCGAAATCCAGAATACCGTTACCTTCTCATTTAACCTTTGTAGGACGTACGGCTCAAGTGTTGAGCCAGCAGTTTAAACCTCCATCACTTCGGTCCTAATTAATCTAAAGAGATTATTTAGGTGTCTATCTCTTTAGAAAAGAATCAAACTTCCCAACGGTGTGCATTTCGTCTACATCGGGGAACCAGCAGCAAAAAGGTAGGGAAGAATGTGGATGTTTTTGTTCCCCCTCAGCATTTGGGGAAAAGAGACTCTCCCTCCAAAGGAGCTACAAGCATAAAAAGTGTTATCAATAAAGATAAATAAACATCCTAACTAATGATACCCTGTGTATGGCCATTCTTGCGCACGGCAAATAACATGTTGCCAGCTTCGAGAAAATGTATTTTTTATTTCATTTTTTAAAATTTTTCTTCTTCTTTTACGGGTTGGGAACGAGGGATAGAAAAGTTACCTCGTTGGAATCTATATCCCATAAGCTTTCCAAGGAGGTATGGCTTATAACCAGGCCCGTATCCAGGGGGGTCTAGGGGGGTCTGGGGGGTCTAGGGGGAAAAGTTTTGCTGGACCCCCTAAAATTTTCACAGTAGGCTTGCAAATGAACTATAATATGGTTGGATCGCCCCCTAACTTCAGTCAGCTCCCCCCCCCCGTAAATTTTTGGCTGGCTACCGGCCTGCTTGTATCTCCGTGACGATTAGGGGCGTCAGGGTAGACGAAAATATTTCGAAAAATATATAGAAGGCGATTTGGACACATGTTTGAAATTTTCTCTCACTTGGCACTGAACTTTCGCCACTCGCTTTTCTCCATGATTGTACCCAATGTACGATAAGTAACAGTGTTGCCAATTTCTGACAAATTTCCAAAAACAAAAAATATTTTTTACAAACCTTTCGTCGTCTTCTTCTTCTACGGGTTTGGCACCAGGGGCACATAAATTAGCTCGTTGGAATTTGTGTTCCATAATCTTTACAACGAGGTATAGTTCATGTCCCTGTGACAATTAAAAGGGATTCTAGGGCCACCAACGTAAATGTCTACGATTTTCTTGAAATCCCTATCCGTCCTGAAAAAATGGCCCTATAGTGGCCAAACGGTCAATGATGGATGGTTGTACAAATTGAGTCTTTCTCAGGATCACAATAACTACAACATATCACGGTTTCATTCATTTTTACCGAAATCTAGAATACCATTACCTTCTGCTATTTTCAAAAATGTGGCTTTGTAGTGGCCAAACAGTCAGTAATTGGTGGCTGTGCCTATTTTTTTTCTCAGGATCGCAATATCTATAACATATCATAGTTTCAGTCAGTTTCATCGAAATTCAGAATATCACTATCTTCGGCTGCTTTCAAAAATGTTGGCCTGTAAGTGGTCAAACGGTCAGTGATTGGTGATTATGTCCGTTAAGACTCTTTGGCCCTGTAGTGGCCAAACGGTCAGTGATTTTTGTTTGTGCCCATCGAGACTTTTTCTCAGATACACAATATCTACAACATATCACGTGTATCTTCAGAATATCTTTAGTTATAATATTTTATTTAAAGAGCCAAACTTTTATGTGAAAATACGACAAGTAATCAGGATCTTTTACATAGAGGATACGAAATTTTAAGCAAGGTTGACTCATTCTTTAAACGATGGTTAAATGAAGCATTAATTTCCACAGTTCTGTAAGTGGTATTTTATGATATTGACTGTTTCTATTTTAATATTGTTTTATAATCAGCTTGACTCACGTAATTTGAATATATTAATCTTGTGACAAGGGCCTTGACCTGCTCTAATATTTATTTTATACTACAAATTTTCTGGTTTGTTTTAAATAATTGTATAATGGTTTTAAAATAGTGCTGTATTTTTGTCAATGAGCTATTCACAGTACTGAAAATAAAATAATAATAATAATTATTATTATTATTATTATTATTAGTAGTAGTAGTAGTAGTAGTAGTATTTGTGTTTTGTGTCTGTGTTTTGAATGGTCCTTTTCTTTGTCTTGCTCCTTAGGCCAGCGGAGTTCGACCTTTTCTTTTCTTTTTGATGAGTGTGTTTTTTATTTGTCATTTTTTAATATGCCACCCTCAGCTGAAAATTGTCCATATTGTGATCTCCCAGTTTACGGAAGACCAAAAGCTGTTAAATGTAAGAAATGTACAACTAAATGTAATGTATCATATATTTCAGTGGAAACTGAATTAAATTATGTATGTGAATATAGTATGGAACAAAACGACTATGATAACACTGGAAATAGTAGTGAAATGAATAAACATATTAAATTTAATCTAAATGAAAATCCTTCTTTGGCTACTTTTCAGCGGCTCATTGATAACTCTTTAGATAAAATGACTCAAATTTTCTTGAGAGAAATAAGAGCTCTCAAAGCTGAGATAACTTCCTTACGTGATGAAAATTATCAGTTGAGGTCTCTTTTACAACAGAATGCAATTATGTCCGATCATGTATCTAATATGAAATTGCAATTAGAAAATAATCGCAATTAGAATAAATAATGAAGTAATTTCGAGAAATCAAAGAAAAATGAGAAGTGAACCTGTTAATAAAGACAATGTAAACCTAAATCAAAATCCGAAAGTAGGTATAGGAGTAAAGAATAATTTGCGCAAACTGAATGTTGGTCGTGGTAATACTAAAACAGAATTGGTTTGTAATGCAAGGGAAAAGGGCTTTGTTTGTTACAAGATTTAGCCTATCCACTTCTGCTGAGAGTATTGAAGAATTATTAAGTAAATATGTAAAATCTGTCAAATGTACTAAACTCAAAACCAAACATGGCTCTTATTCCTCATTTCATATTGAGGTCCCTGAGTTTGATTATATTGTTATAAGTGATCCTGAAATTTGGTGTAAAGGTATTTTAGTTGGTCCGTTCTATGGAAAATTAAAGAAATTAAATGGTACAAATAATACGGAAGAAATTAATGAAAACATAGAGACTCATCATGAATAACATTGACTTATGGTACCAACATGTACGTGGAGTACGTACTAAAAACAAACAGTTTTATAGTTCTGTGGCAGACTGCAAATACGATGTTGTTTCTGTCACTGAGACTTGGTTAAGTAACACTTACATTAATGATGATTATTTAACCGACACTTACTCTTGCTTTAGATCCGATAGACACTATGATTTTCATATTTGTGAAAGAGTACAACTATACTTGTATTTATACTCGTATTTCTACCCTTACTTGTATTAGTTGGCAGAATTTACTTTTAAATTATGCACAAGCTGTTTAAGAAAGGAAGAAGAAATGCATGAAAAAAGGATATATAGATATAATTTCTTTGCAGTTGTTATACGTTGCTATTTTTGTTAATATAGTAATTCGACGATGTGAAATTAGTTGTCATAGCAACACAAAATAAATAATGCATAATTGCTGATCCATCTTGTGAACACTATATGTACAATTTTTAAGGTGTGTAAAAAGTTTAATGTGTCACATCTTACAATAAAAGGTAATATCATGATGCCGTGTGTAAATGTTTTTTTTATGAAAATCAGTAGTCTTGTAGTTATATAAATATGTGAACTGTGGGCATCGTTATAAGAAGTGGTGGTGTTCTCTGTGCAGTGAAGAAAAACATTAAAGTAGTGAGGCGAATTGACTTTGAATTTTTTTTTTAAGGAAAGTGTTTGTTTAGAACTTCCAAGGAAACTTGGAAAAAAATCTTTTATTATTTTGTGTGTATTTCCATCCTAATTTGCAATTGAATGTATTTAGTGAATTTTTTAGGCCTTTTCTAATAAAATAGATATTCTACATTATGACATTTTAATGGTTTGTGATTATAATGTACCTAAAGTGGATTGGGCTAAGAAACATTTTTTAACAGGTATTCATTATTATGCTAAATCTAAAGCTAAAATTTTATTTACATTTTTGGATGATCTTAATCTTAATGTTAATTATAATGTATCTGACTTAGATTTGGTCATATCTAATTTTAATTTATGTGCTTCCAAGAATGTCCAACCGATTGTGGTGCCTGATAGCTTTCATTATCCTATTGAAATTACGTTTCCTTTTTATTTCAATACTCCGTTAGGTGGTAATTCTTCTCATTATGCTTATCATAAGGGCGATTATTTATCCCTTTATCAACAATTTCTTGTAGCTGACTGGACTAATATTATGTTGAATCCAGACCTGTAGAAAATACTGCTGCTGTTATTGCTGTAGAAAATTTAATAAAATCCAGTATGACTAAGAACATTCCTCTAAATAGACCTAAATCTAGAAAATATCCTTCTTGGTACTCTAGGAATCTGATCTCATTAACTAAAACGAAAGAAAACGCTGATACGAGATTTAAACTTATTGGTTCAAATGAAGATTATAATGTTTTTGCTTACATATGGAAACAATTTAAAGAAAGGTTAAGGTTGGACAAGCTTGCTTATATACATAATATGGAGAGTGCATCAAGTAATTCACCTCAAAAGTTTTGGAAGTTTGTTAATAAAAACAAAAGTCAAATAAACCAAGCCACTGGACTTATGGTTGATGATGTGTATGTGTCGAATCCTAAAACTTTAGCTAATTCATGGGCTCAATTATTTGAGACTATATACCAAAGGCGTCCTTCTTTACATAATATTGACTTATCGGATTTGGCAGGTAATGATTCTTTTTATTCTATTATTACAACTGAGCAAGTAACTAAGGCTATAAACAATCTTAATGCCAAATCTTCTTCTGGTTTAGACGGTATACCTGCTTTTATACTGAAGGTCACTGTGTCCATCATTGCGCCTGTCTTAACATCTTTGTTCAAGCGGAGTTCACTTACTTCTGTTTATCCTGAACATTGAAAGATGGCCGTTGTTGTTCCTATACCCAAGACTGATGGGAAAAAATTATCCGACTATAGACCTATTTCTCTCTTGAGTATCATACCCAAGGTTTTTGATAAGTTAATAGATAATTATTTGTATAATTATGTTCATCCCAATATTACGATCTATCAACATGGCTTTATGAAAAATAGGTCAACTACAACTAACTTGACATGTTTTATGGCTGATACTCTTCCTATCTTTAAAAGCAATGGTCAAATCGATGTAATTTATTTCAACTTCTCTAGAGCCTTTGATAAGTTACCACATGACATCTTAATTTACAAATTGAAACATTATGATCCCTCCATTTTATTTATGACTTGGTTAGTATCATACTTGTCCCAATGAAAGTTTGTGGTTAGGTATAAGGGTAATCTTTCAGACGTATATAACATATACTTCGGTGTTCCGCAAGAATCAAATCTCGGACCACTTCTATTCCTTATGTTTATTAATGATATAACTGAAAATTTGGATTGTAAATGTTGATGTATGCAGATGACCTCAAAATCTACAAAAATTGTAAATTTGGATGATTGTTTGGTGCTCCAAAACAATATTAATAAAACACTACTTTGGTCTCAAAACAATGTACTACCTCTAAATTGTAACAAAACCTTTTCAATAAATATTACGAATAAAGCAAATCCATTTTTTTCATTTATAACATAAATGATACTCCAATTAGAGTTGTAGATACTATTAAGGATTTAGGTATTTTTTGACAGCAAATTGCTTTTCAAACAACATCTTGAGAATATAACTTCCAAAGCGAGAAGGAATCTTGGAATTCTTAAATGGATGTCCAAATATTTTGTCTGTTAAAGCATGCCTTATTCTTGATTATTCCAATGTTAGAAGTCATCTTGAATATTGTTCAATCATATGGAATAGAAATATAGATTATATATCTACTACTCGGGAGACCATTCAAAATCTTTTTCTTGCTTGGTTATGCTGGACATTTAAGTGTTATGAAGTTAGGATGTCCTTAGGTATGTTAAGGTTGTCTGAAAGAAGGATTATTTTGGATCTTAAAATGCTACATTCAATTCTTCACGGTAATTTGAAGTTTTTATCAATAATAACTCTGTATACAACATGTTATCATATAAGAAATCCGAAAATATTTAAACCCATTCAGTTTCTCAATGATGTTCATTTGTATAAAATGTTATCAGTAGGCAATGATTTTGCCTGTTATTGACATTTTTTATCACAATTTTAGTAATATACAAAGACAGTTATATAATCATTTCATCAGCCGAGAGTATTTTCTTTTATATAACAGCATGTTTATTTTATGGATGATTTTTTTCCTTTTCTGTGCATGTATCATTTGTGTTTAATAATGTATTATGTTTATGTTTGTTGTTTGCATTTTATTTGCATGGAAATTGTAAGTGGGCAGTTCTGTATGCGATTTCCAGTATGCAATAAAAAAATATTATTATTATTTGCAGAACGGGAAAGCATAATATGTTTCATCTCCTCCAAAAATTAAACTCCTGGGGCTCTCAAATTAAGTTGTTATAAGCCCATTCTATGAATATTGAGTACCGTAAATAATGATTCAGGAAAAAATAGAATCTTTAAATAAAGCAAAAAGGGGAAATTGAAAACTTCAACTGGATAAATATACCCGAGTTATTTAATGTATATAATATAATATAATTAATTGTTTCTACCTTTCTTTCGTTTTTAATCGAAGTTGATCCAATGATGCGAAGAAAACAAGTCGACCAACTCCACTATTGTTGTTCACTAGGCACAGTGAAAACTGTTTTCAGTTGAATCGGATCTACAATGTAGCTATTTTAATTCTCCAAAAAAGAAAATTGTCCATTCTCATTGTTGGAAATTAAAATTCATAAGAAACAACTAAAACTAAAATTCACCGGAAAAAGCGCTAAACTAGAAAGCAGAAATATACGTAAATGACATTCAAAGAAGAGAGCTTGAGCAGTAAACCGCGGAATAGTAAATGCATGGAAAACTCGATCTGATAGTGAGATTGGCTATGATACTGACTTATAAAATACCATGTTTAAAATGTTCTAAGATTGTAGGAGTCTGGGGGGCAGTCAGGGAGCAGGAGCAGTAACCAGGAGGCGCTCGCCCTCTCTGGCGTCATCACTGAGTCCGGGGACAATGAACAAGAAACAAAGGTCATTTAACCACAAACATCAGGACTAAAAACTAGCCGAAACAGTTGTGTAACGATGGCAAGTCTAGATGTTGGGAATAATTAAAATGAAAACATTATGTAGCATTAAGAAATTATGCAAATGGCTGGTTACTTATAAAAAAATCTCGCTTTTGAACCACTAAACACATTTAGAATGAGAATCATTGTGGGTCTGTATACGAGTATCTGCATGAAATCTCAATAATTGTGGGTCACTGAAATCACTTTCCGGAGTTGCTGTTCATCGAAAAAGGTCCTCAAAGCAATCCACTGTTCTTCTTCAGGTTGGATGTTATTGATGTCGTCTACTTATGGATGTTTTCAGTGCGATTTTAGTCCGTCTATGTTCGTGTTTCTTAGTTCTATATACTCTGCATGAAAATAACAAGGCTTTTCCATTTTATGTGGAAGCTGAATGGTAGTTTCTATGATGTAACTTTCTGTGAGTTCATCTTTGAGTGCCAAGCGCCCAACGAAAAGAAAAATTCAGAATATACTTCATTAAACGGCTATAGAGCAAACGAACCCAGAGTATTCTGAGAGTTCTATTTGTGTCTTCCGTTGATCTGTTGATAGCATCTCTTCCCACCATTGCCCTAAAATCGTCATGGCTTAAAAGATAGGAAATTACTATGATCAGTTAGTGTCGTTCCGGCATTGATTTCTATACGTAAGCACACATTGCATTTTATTTCATAATAAGAAAAGGTAGCCCGCTGAAAAACAATGCAAACTAACATTTTCATAGAGAATGCTGGTTGTTAACCTTTGCATCGTTTGTCTTTGTTTTAAAGAGCAAAACAGATCTAAAACATACATGCAATAATACATTTCACTTTTTTCATTTTGCATCAGATTTTCCCTAATATTTCTGGAAAGTATTGTAATTCATTTTGCAATACTGTATAGAATTAAACATTACTTGTTAGAATCTATATCATAGAACTTAAGCAGACTGAAAGAAAAATTAAGTTAATTTATTCAGAGACAAAAATATAAATAAACCACTTTTGTGCTAACCTTTCTGTACCTGCATCTCATAATTCTCTTTCTGATGGGGGGCGCAGTGGCTCAGTGGTAGAGCGTTCACCTCCGGTGCTTAGGGTCCCTGGTTCGATCCCAGCTTGCGCCGTGTGGACTTTGTGGTGGACAAACACCGTGCTCGAGGGTTTTCTCCGGGTTCTCCCGTTTCCTCCCACTTTCTTCATTCCACCATTTGATTCATTTCTCATAATCACCGTCTCCTTTAGCCTAACCGGCATAAACGTGGGACGTAAAACTGAAAGATTTCATTTCATTTTTTCTCTTTCTGATAACAAAAGAGACACAATCAGGAATTAGCTGACAAACAAAATTGTGAAACCAAGTTCGCTCCCAATAGATTCATTTCCAAGCGGAAAATGAATCAAACACTTTGCTTGTTTGTGTAAATCCTATCCGATTAACATCATGAAACAAGTTGAGTGGGTGGAAATCAACGATCAAAGTGATGAATAATATGAGGGTAAAAGTGTCAAATATTGCTACACTAAGCAATTTCATTACAACGAGAGATTTCTGGTTCATCTACCTATGGAACCCAAGCGCCAAAGGACGTTTAGGAAACCCTTAAAGACTTCGCCTTAAAATTAGATTGGAATAGAGTGATGTAGCAAGAAATAACATAGCGAGTGTACCAAAGCCAGAGACAGATTATGTCCGTTTTTAGCTACCGTACGTTGATCTAGTGCTAACTCTCATCTGAATCTCTGACCCATGTGTTCTGAGGGAATTTAATTGAAAAAACACCACCTTCCAGTGCAAATGTGAATGATTTAACCTGACCACGTCACTTCAAAGAACGAGATACTATCGGAAGTATCTCGAGAACACCCAGAATAGCAAGAGATTGGACATTGAGTATGGGTAAAAGTTTCGCCAACAAGTCAATGTCGTCTGTATGAACAGAAAATTCCTACCACCAGCATGTCCTCGAGAAAGTGTTGAGTAGATTTTATGAAGGAACATAATCCATATCATTACAATTCGTCAATATAAAGGTTCGCTACTTCACAAAACGGAGTTTTCTATACCCCAATAGTGATATTATGCCCTAATACTTAATTTTAAACAATTATTAATAAATAAGCTAGATAGTAACTACTCTTGCACAAAGTTATGACAGCTAATTTTAGTCCTTGTGTCACTAAAAAAAAAATCCAAACTACTGATTATATTCTTTAAAGCCCTCAAGTATACCGAAATATTGCTTTATGTATACATAAAAAATTAACAATTATTCCTCGTCCATACTGACAAGGGGAGAAGATAATTGTTTTGCATAAGTATTATGTTTTTAGACTAACCCAATCCTTATGAAAATATAAATAAACTGAAACATAACTCCGTCTTATATCATCAAGCCAAAACGTCTGAACCAATTTTGATGAAATTTTATACTAACGCAGATGTTGCTTTTTAAAAACACACTGATAAGCAGGCAACCCGCGGTACAGGTATGAACTGTTGGTTGCATAACAAAGTATCTGTCGAAATAAAAAATATCAGGCCCGTTTCCCAATTATTTTAAAATCTCATTGTTATAACTTTAAATTTGCGCGTTTTTTTAGTTTTTAACTTGTTTTAGTTTTCAACATACTATTTTTTTTAGTTTGTATTCATCTCATATATATTATTTAACTTATTTTATTGCACTATTTATTATGTTTCACTTACTGTACTTCTTATTTGTCTAATTGAGCTAATCGTGGTTAAGCGGTTAGAGTAGGCGCCTTTGGCGTCAGAGACCCGGCGGTAGCTCATGTGGTACAAATTCCACATTAATCAGTATGTCCCGTCTCCTATAGCCTCGCTGCTAAAAGGGACGTTAAAATCAACTGATTCTTTTTTTTTAAATAGCATTATAATTTAGTTTTAATAACTGTATATTAAACCTATTTTGTTTATTACAAACTAAATACAACTATTATTTAAAAAGTAGTTCACAGGAAACCAAAACAACATGATACGTAATCAAATGCAGTTGAGTTCGTTCCTCTAGTCGCTGCCTTAACTTAGATTTTAGGGAAATTGTTATTCTGTCAACACTGTAATTTCTATGGATGGCTACACTGAAAATTCCTCAGGTTCATATTTTCTGTTGTAGAACAACATTATCTGTGATTGTGGTAAGTTCCATATCATTATCTCCTTTCACTTATGAAAAACAAGCAAAAGAAAAATGGTAAATTTTGTGTTATTTTGAGTAAGGCAGGCTCGTCGTTTTCTCCATTTGCATACTGTGACACTGCTTGAAAATCATCGTTAGTTGATTGAGACATGTGATGATGGTGTCATGGAAATTAATGTGCGTTCGTGGGTGCAACAGTTGAGAGAACGAAGAACGTCGTGTAACAACAAATCAAGACAATTTAGGCTTCCCACAAGCCGTTCTGAGACATGATCGAACGAGTTGGAAAAGTTGTTTCGAAGGATCGCCAAATGAGTGTGGAATACATCGCCTCCAAAATTGACATTTCCGTGGGATCTGTGCACACTGTCGCCAGATCAGCTTGTGTGAGGTCGAGATTATTTTGGTTTGTTGGCACAGGAACACACATTAACATCCATGACACCATCATCACACATCTCACTCAACTGGTGATAAATTTCAAGCGATGCCACACCACGCAAATGGACAAAATGAATGATCGCACGCTCTTCTTGTAATGAAAACGTCGCAATTTTAAGCGTTGGAGAAGTCATAAGTATCAAAACCAGTCATCACCTAAACCTTTGCCTCTAGATTTCTGTGTACCGTATGGTTGATATCTCTGTCACGCATTGACAAGTAGTGCTCGCCTATTTCAAAACAAACACCACGTTTCTATCTGTTACCAGTCCTGAGAGGAAACAATTAGAGGCGTTATAACTTGAATTCACCTCGTAGTATAACTATTTTCAAATTTTTCATATATCGTACTTTCCCTTTGTTTAATATTTTTAATCCTACGTTTAGCTTGTAACGCCCCTGTATAACTTATTTACAATTGTATTACTGGTACAATTTACAAAATACTCCTTGTAACCTTTTTGTATTTGGCAACCCTGTTGAAACATCATGTTCGCGGGTTCGCGCAAGGAATTCTGGGTACTCAATCAGGGACAAGAAGACGCAATGGTAGTAGTAACCTTTGTCTGCTAACAAAATTTTGTTATATCTCACTCGCTAGTGATCATCATAGTATTTAAAAATGGTTTACGTTACCTCGTAACCTGGTGAACAATTTCTCACATCTACTCGTGTGCAACTAGTTTGAATAACATCAAATTTTGAATGGAGTTGGGAAATAGTCATTCGCCCTAGCTCACACGTGAGCCGTCTTTGTGTGTGTGCATGTTTCGAGTTTGCATTCACTCTGTTATATTATCATTTTGGATATCCAGTGTGCGTTCTGTTGGAGTGATTTAGTCATCATGTTAATCTTGGCACGCATTTTTAACTTGCAGCTTGAGTCAAGTAACTTTATGTGCCGCTAAACTCTTAGCAGCGGGGCCCCCAACCCATTCACAATGTCCGTGAAGCAAGGCAAAATTAAACATTCTCTTCGTCTGTTCTATTCAGTTATATCAGTGCAATTATTTACTATGGAAGTACCAAGAGTGTATAGTAAACTCACCAGTAATAATATAACCTTCTGTGAATGGAGTCCAGCAAGTCGCTACCGCAGCATGTTACGTGAACGGCACGCATGGCTGCAGGGCTACCGTATGTTCATAATAATTTTGTACGTACTGTTCAGCCACTTAATCGTATGTAACCTTTTAATCAATGTGAGCAATCATCTTTCGTGGCTATTCAAGAGGTTAAAAATGCAGCATCACGTCAAGTAGTTAAAGTGGAATTTTGTGTATATACTCATATGTAAAGTGTTAGCCAATGAGAGTCACTTTCATATACTTTCATTAATCATCTCTTTGAAATATCAACAAGGCGTCCAGTCTCCAGTTCATTGCTATAGCCTTATGTTCATTCTACTTACCAGTTGGATTTAAGTTTGTAATCTTAAATAGATGTATCATCATCATTATCCAGACTGTCTAGTGACCTCCAGGAGGGGGATGCACACCAGCTCCTACCTGCCCAGGCCGGATCGTGTAAAATGAAGATGTCTTCTTACGCTTAATCTCCTATGCCAAATAATTTAGAGGAACAACTCAGCAGCAGTGATTATTTAATTTATCCAAGCCTCAGTGCCTTGTGTGTGCTTAAAGCAGCAGTTAGTGTGCATATCGTGTAATTTGTTTCCTGTTGGAAATGTGTTTCGTTAATTTCGAAAGTGCATGTGTGAAAAGTATAATAATTTATGTTTATTCTATACCTGCCAAAAGGGTAAGTACCTTGTGTTATAAGAGCCCGCCTTCGTAGCCGGCTAATAATTCTGCCTCGTACAGGATTGTTGTCTTCACTATTTGTGATTTGTTGAATTACGTGTACATATTGCACCCTCATGTGGATTTGCTGGTGCACGTTTAAAGAATGTTGTTCTGCAGGTATTCATTTGCACTTATCAACGTTTCAGCCATGTTGGAAGTATTCTACCAGCAATATAAGTGCATAGTTAATTACTATCCTTTGAGTTTATCACTGTCTAAGTCACGAGCACGTCTCTCGCATTTAAGAGTCACTTGGCTATCTAGCACGAGTTGGTCAAGAATGTTGTCCCTTTAGCTTATTATGTTTGTGTTACCATTGAATTAACTTTGGCCAGTTCACGTTGGTCTCTTGCTAGTTCTTTCCTCTTAATCTTTGCCAAAGTGTGTCCAAGCCACAGCGGTGTCCTACTGTGAAAGGATTACATGGGTTTTATTAAGCATGTCACTATGTCTATATTAATATGGCAATCTACTATGTCCAGCATCAGGATACGTTTGTTTGTTATTTTTTTTGGCGATCCCGCATCAGGATCGGAGCATGGTTGTTATCAACCTATTTGTCAGGACTGGTCACTATGTCTTGCATCCATATCTGTCCAATTTGTCCACCTTTTGTCCACTTTAATAGCCTTATTCAATTAGGGTAGTTCATTTATTTTATGGCGACGTATAATGTAACGAAAACTAGACCTAGCATGATGTTTCCGTGGGGTTTATTAGTATTTTATTAATTACTTACTGTTATATAATGGTTGAATTTAAGCACTACTTATTTATGTGTACACCCGACTAGTCGTGGTCAGTAAAGCTTACCTCGCTCGAGCTATTTGTCCTAATAATTGTAAAAACCATGGTGAACTCCTTAGCATGACATTTTTCCTATAAGCTATATTATTTGTGTGTATGTTTAATTGCTTATCGTATGTCCATTTTACCACCAACGTATAGTTGTATCTAGTATGATTTTGTTCGGTCATGTACCTGTATAGGTTATAAAGGAAAATATCGTAGAAAATTCTCAAAACTGGTTTCAGTCTTAATTTCAATATAATCACGTTGTTCTATTTACCAGTGTATAATGAATAATCTTAAATTGTGAGAATACATTTAGCCAAATAAATATTACAACACCATAACTATAAGTGTTATATTCCACGAAACCAAACATTATAGGTTTATTTTTCAGCAGCTGAGTTCTCTTGGAATGCCTATAGGTAAGGAAATCACTACATGAGAAAAGGGCTGTTCTCTGTGCACTCGTAGAGCGTATAGGGTGCAGTTTCGCACAGGTTGGATTCGTTTACCGTTGCATAGTCATAGTTTTTTTTTCTTTTTTAGATAATTTTAATGCAGGTTTATTCTGTTCTTGGCGTTTGTTTACTCATTTCCTGTGTTCCGAGCAGATCACAGGTGGCGACCCCTTTTCCTATATCTATCAACTCTGTGCCCCGGCACTGAACATCAAACTTAGCTGTAGCCTGCCAGGGATTAGGGCCCTCTGGGGCGCTACAAGCTCTTTAGATATCTGGGACAGTTGTAAAACATGGATACAACTGCTAGTTACAGTATATTCTTGGAGAACACTAATTGAATAATAGGTATTTAGTTACATTTAAGAACACTAGATAAATCATTGTAAGCAATAATGCTGATAAAATTTCAATAATTATTTTCTCGGATAATTTATGCTTCGAATATTCATAATTAAAATATTTTACTAAAATTCGTTATTCACTATTATTAGAATAACATATACTTATTGGAATGATTTATCTAATATCGAAAACAAATATTCGAAAACTGGCCGGAAAAAAAATTTCGAACACTATGATAAAACAGAAAAGATGTCTTATATTTGATTCTTGAAGGACTTCAGATCGAATATCTAATACTTAGATTATATACTCAAAATAAATAGCAGACAAGATATAAACTCTATAGGCCTTATACAGAGTCGTTTTGACGTTATGGTTAGCGCTATACTAAGAATTTAACTAACTCATCGTTATCAGAAGTGTATTCAGAATCTCTGATTAACATGTAGTAATTGACGAAGTTAATCGCATTTGACTAATTAGTTTAGAGCGGATGGTACCCAGCTTTAGCCACAATATACTTACATTATGAGAATAGAAAGGCTATTAACTACTTGTCTTTCTTTCTTTCTTTCTTTCCTTGCACCTCATCAGGTGAATTACGTATGAAGTCGCTATTTAGCCGATTGTTGTTTTCGGCGACCTGATCGCCAGGATATCAGCTGGTGCCTTTTGATTTTTCTTGTGTTTTAGTGATTTCTATTCTTATTTCTCTATATAGGATTTTGTCGGTATCGTATTACAATTTTTGTTTATCAGTATCTTGTATATTTTGTATGTTTCTTAACTTCCGAAGATGGATACCGTCATCCCTGAATCTTCCATAAAAAAAAAAGCCTTACTGTTTTAAGTCAACTTTCATTGTAGGTGAGGTGCAGTGCTCTTTGTTGACAATGTCGGATTGGGTTGGGGACCCGCATCATATATCAGTGAAGTAAAAGTCAATTGAGTGTTTAACGTCAAATAAAACTATTTTTCAGTGTATTCTTTTAATTTTAGTGCATGTGTTAGAATGTTAGTGCCAGAATGAACAAGTCTAAGAGGAAAGCTTGTCAGTGTGGCCATTCAGGCACTTTATTAGAGTGTACTTCCTGTAATACTTGGTACTGTAAGCAGTGTTCAGGATTAAGTGATGAAGCTTTTGCCGAGAAGGGCAAGCCCAATGTTTCGTGGGATTGTAATTCATGTTTGGTACAATTCCCAGGAGTAGTGGATAATACTATTGAAATAGATGATGTAAACGCTGGATCTTTAGTAGAAAAGAGTCAAAGTGGAAGTAGTAGTGGTGAGATTGGTGTTGCTTCTAATTTCTCTGAGCTCTTAGCGCAGCTCACTACCCAAATAAATTCTATAAAAGTGGCAGTAACAGAAGAAGTTTCGCAGGTTAAAGCAACAGTGATTACTGAAATATCTGAAGTCGTAGAAAAGGAAATGTCTGAGTTGAGGGACACCGTGGGTCGTCACATCAAAGAGCAGCCTTGAGCAACCAATTGGAAAATAATACGGCGGAATTGAATCATTAGTTGGAAGTGGTGAACGAGAATTTAGCCTCGCAGGAAGAAACCTTACTTAATTGCTTAAGGGACAATAGTGTGTATAAGCGTCAGTTGGAAGCTTTGTCTACCCAAGTGAAAGAAATCCATCAGACCAGCAACTCCTGTCTAGGACTACGGGACGAACTTGAAGCCTTGAAGGAGAAGGTTGATAGCCTTTTTGATCAGGACTACGATGAAGGAGTGGAAGAACAAAGTAACCAGCTCCATTCTGATGTTGTTAATGTGGAGCGTAGACACTTCACAGACTTTGAAAGATTTTTAGGTCTTGTTAATCCTAGTACTTGTGAGAGCAGTAGTCATTCTGAAATTCCAGTGGTTGTTTCTAGTCCGTTGATTGGAACTACCTCAGTAACCACTACCTCTTGTCTTCGCCCTGCTAAAGTCAATCTGTCCCAGGTGCAGCATTTCTTTAATAATGTTAGTTGTGTTTCCACTGCTTCTTCTCATGGTATGCCACATAGTCATTGTACTCATTCTGAGCCTAGTCATGACAAAGGTTGGGATGGTCGGAGAACTGATAGTTTTCCTAGTTATGAGCGAAATAATTTATTCAACCCTTTTCCTTCTCAGCATGCTAAGGATAGAAATAACTTGCCATGTGTTTCGTCCGTCAATATTGGTCGAGGTGACTCTGCCTACCCAAGAACTTCCACCTTGGAGCCAGATGTCCCCTCTTTCTTGTCCAACGGTTGTCCACTGTCTAGCATTAACGATAATAATAATAATGGTCATGGTTTAAAGTCGTTACGTTTGTCAGATTTGAGTCATTTCCCTGAGTTTACAGGCAATGTGTTGGAGATTTCTCCACTTGATTTCTTGCAACAATTAGAACAGAATTTTAAGTTGTTGAATCTTGATCCCGAATACCAAGTGTTAGTTGCTATGAGAGCCATGAAAGATTCTGCTGCTTGTTGGATTTCGCAGGTCTCGGATCAAATTCATTCATACCAGGACTTTAAACGTCTTTTCTTGTCACAGTATTTAAATTCAAAGGTTTGTAGGGCTCAGTGGAGATATTTGCTATCTACTAAGTATAACCCCAGCATTCACGGAAAAGCTTCTGAATTTGTATGGAAACTTTCTAAAGGTTTGAAAATGCTTAAGGATAACATGTCACAAATAGAGTTAGTAGATTATCTAATTGATACATTACCTCCAGAATATCAGTTTACCTTAAGTCAAGTAGAAATCACTTCTGTTTCTGAACTCGCTGAGCGCCTAATGAGGCTGGAAGTACCTGACAAAACCAAGTTACTAAACAGTCCTCTAGTGTCTTTAGAGTCCTTTAGTTTTAAACGTAAAGCAGGTAATGATAACGAACCTCCTAGTAAGAGTAAGAAACGCAATGTCCATTTCGATGTTAACCTGGCCACTACTATGATCAATGAAAATAATAATGAACCAGGTAGCTCTAGTGCAAATCCTAATTCCGAAAGTAAGGTAACTACTAAAGAGAAATGGGCTCAAGTAGGATATGCCAATGTAAAGGATTACTTAGGTAATAATCCCCCTGGTAATAACAATAACAATAGTAATAACAACAATGTTAATTTCAGGCGTAATAATCGAAGAAGGTTTGGTTTTGGTAATCGTAATAATAACAATAGTAGTAATAATTTCAGTAATAGTCAAGGTAATAATGGTTTTCAAGCTAGACAAAGTAATCGCAATGTCCGAAGGGTTAACGTTAGAAATCGTAACATTAATAATGGCTTTACCAGAAACACTAATAATCAATCAGGAAATTCTTGTGAACAGGCTGAACCTATTTCTTCTTGTTGTAATTGTAGTCATTGTCCTAACTTTAGGAACAACCACGAAAGTATGGGTGTAAATTCACAAACTGTCTCTGAGCCTTATGCTCAATGTAATGCAACTTTAAATTAGCAGGGCAGACTCCTGATCGGTCGCCTGGAGCCCACCAAGATTGTAGTCAGCGACCAGAAGCTATGTTATCTAACAGAACTAATGGTACCTGGTTTACTCAGTCTCCTCTCCAAGTTTATTTTATTTTGAATGAAAATTCACATGACAGCGTTAGTGAAAATAGGGCTTTCGTAAAGTCACCTTATCTGTCAGGCCAAATAGCCGGTTTATCTCTATCTTGCATAATCGATAGTGGGTGTGAAGCTAACCTTTTGTGTTATGATAAGTGGAAAAGGATTGTAGAAGTGTTGCCTACCGCCAAGCTAGTGCCAGCTAAGCATGTAACTTTGCAAGCCTTCGTGGGTGATAATAAACACCGAGTTAAAGGCCAAAAGACTTTATATCTGGAATTCTCCGGTCATGTTCTCAAAGTTTCTTTCTTCATTGTGGAAGGTATGAAGTCAGACGTCCTCCTAGGAACTCCTTTCTTGAGTAAATACAGCTGTGTTGTAGACTTTGCTAACCGTATCCTTACCTTCAAAGACCTAGATGGCAAGCCAGCCAAATTGAATCTGTACTCCTTATGGATAAGTTCAGTGGAACCAGAACCTTTAATACAAGAAGTGAACCAAGAAGATGATTATTTGGTACCAGTGAGCGAAATTCAAGATACCATCTTGTCCAGAACTGACCAAACCGAGGACGTTAAGTCCAGATTGGTGGATTTACTAGTTCGATATAGGGAGTTATTTTCCGAGCGACCTAGACCAGTAAAAATAAAGCCTCTGAAGATCGAGCTCACTGATAACGAGCAAGTGGTGTGCAAGCCGTACCCGATAGCCTACTCAATGCGAGAACCATTCCGAAAACTCTTGCAGAAGTGGCTGGAATGGGGAGTAATTGAAGAAAGATTGTCACCTTATTTAAACCCTGTGCACTGTGTCTACAAGGCAGACAAGCAGTCTATTAGGCCCACGTTGGATTTAAGACACCTAAATAGAAAGGTAATAACTGCTAATGTGCGCGTGGAGCCCATACAGGATATTTTAGCTCGCCTCAAAGGTTCTATGGTGTTTTCCTCATTCGATTGTAAAGATGGATATTATTGTCTACCCTTGGAAGAAGAATCCTACGAGAAGACAGCTTTCTTGTTTGAAGGAAGACAATATTGCTTTCGTTACCTAGTGATGGGACTGAAATCTGCTACAAGTTTGTTTCAGTTCGTTATGAACAGTATCTTCGACCTGTCCACAAAACATTTTGTCTCTTGTTATTTAGACGACCTTCTTTGTTTTTCACCCTCTATAGAACAACACTTCAAGCATCTGGAATTTATCCTGTATACGTTAAACAAGTTGAACTTCTCTCTAAATTTTCGTAAATGTAGATTTTTGTTTCCAGAACTGTCATTCCTAGGACACATCATATCTGGCCGAGAAGTTAAGGTCAACTCCAAAATGAATGAAACCATCAGGAATTTTCCTGTACCAAGAACTCGTAAGCAGTTACGTCAATTTCTGGGTATAGCCAATTGGCGTCGCAAATTCATTAACAATTACGCCGAATTAACCGAAGATTTGGTGCATCTTCTACGCAAGGAAGTGAAATTTCAGTTCGGTCCAAAGCAACTGAAAGCTTTTGAGTTATTAAAGCGAGAGTTAATTTCTCCTCCTGCCTTAGCATTGCCTGACATGGGTAAAACTTTTCACATCTTTTTAGATTCCTCTGCCATAGCCATTGGCGGATATATTGGTCAGTACGAAGGTGACGAATTTAGAGTTATTTCTTATGCCAGTAGACGTATCAAGCCCACTGAAATGTCATTGTCTATTTTCCAGACAGAATTATTAGCGGTAGTATTTCTCTGTGAGAGGTTCGCAGATTATATTCTTGGTAGAGAAACTGTTGTCCATACAGACAACAAGACTATAACACTTCTTAAAACTATACGCAATCTAGACACTAGAACCACTAGATTATTGTTAAAACTTCAGGATTATAACTTGCAGTTCGAACATCTGTCCTCTGGTGAGAACTACATTGCTGATGTCATTTCACGTAATCCCCCTGATGAGGATGAGTCTGTTAATGCTATGTATATGGTGAATGTTGTGTTCAGAAATTTAACTCAATCCTCTTTCTTACAGCTAATGTCTAAAGAACAGCAAAACGATGCTTTTGTCGGTAAATGTTTAACTAAATTGGGAGAAGGTAATTCAAATTATTGTAGACATTCAAATTTAGTGTATGTTAAGCAATCTAATGTTTGGAAATTAATTATTCCTAAAAGTTTAGTGCATATAGTAATAGACGAAATTCATAAGGAAGCACATTTTGGATCCAGGAAATGTTACTTGCATTGTAGAAAGCTTTTCTATTGGCCGAACATGAAGCGTGACATTGCTAAATTTATAAGTGATTGTGAGATTTGTGCAACAACTAAACCATGTTCGCAGGCCAAGGCACATCAAATTTGTCATGTGGAGGCAGACCGCCCACATTGTAAATTAAGTGTAGATTTTATAGGGCGTTTACCAAAAAGTAACTCTTATTCTTACATATTATCTGTCTTAGATGTTTACAGTAAATTTCTTGTGTTGTATCCAGTAAGGAATGCTAATGCCAAAAAGATTATTACTATTTTTTACTAAAAGGTATTTTTACCACTATCCGATTCCCCAGGAACTCATCACTGATAGGGGAGCACAGTTCGTTTGTTGTTTGTAGCGTCGTTTTTGCCGCCGGAATGGCATTCAACATTTGTTGTTGAGCCCGTACAATCCAAAATCTAACCCTGTGGAAAGGTACCACTCAGAAGTTTCTCGTTTGTTAAGGGTATTTATTAACAAAGATCATACTCAATGGAGTCAAAAATTATCAGAGGTTCAGTCACTGTTAAATAACTCTGTGTCTCTTACTACTGGTTACGCTCCTTCAGAGCTTTTTCTCAATTTTTCAGCGCTAGATAATTTCAAGAAAGAATTAGATTGGCCTTCAGAGTTTGGTGAAGTAGACTATAAGTTTAAACATCAGTCAGTATTGTTAAATACAAGGAAAAGTCTCAGGAAAAATAATTCTAAAGTAAAAACCAAAGGTATCGAAATTAAAATTGGTGATCTTGTTTTTGTAAAGAATCAGAAGCATAGCTCTGTGATGGATAAGACTATTAGCAAATTTTTCTTGAAATATTTAGGTCCATTTTTAGTCATAGGTGTGGAGAATAACGCAGTAAGTTTGGTAAATTTAAATAATGAATGGATTGGTACTCATAATTTGGATAATATCAAATTGTTTAACTGTTCCCTGGAAAAGCGCCAGGAACTTATGGTGAACACGTACTTATTAAAAAAAACTGTTTGGTCAAAGTTTTTTTTTCTTCAACTAGGGCGAGGTTGTAACGCCCCTGTATAACTTATTTACAATTGTATTACTGGTACAATTTACAAAATACTCCTTGTAACCTTTTTGTATTTGGCAACCCTGTTGAAACATCATGTTCGCGGGTTCGCGCAAGGAATTCTGGGTACTCAATCAGGGACAAGAAGACGCAATGGTAGTAGTAACCTTTGTCTGCTAACAAAATTTTGTTATATCTCACTCGCTAGTGATCATCATAGTATTTAAAAATGGTTTACGTTACCTCGTAACCTGGTGAACAATTTCTCACATCTACTCGTGTGCAACTAGTTTGAATAACATCAAATTTTGAATGGAGTTGGGAAATAGTCATTCGCCCTAGCTCACACGTGAGCCGTCTTTGTGTGTGTGCATGTTTCGAGTTTGCATTCACTCTGTTATATTATCATTTTGGATATCCAGTCTGCGTTCTGTTGGAGTGATTTAGTCATCATGTTAATCTCGGCACGCATTTTTAACTTGCAGCTTGAGTCAAGTAACTTTATGTGCCGCTAAACTCTTAGCAGCGGGGCCCCCAACCCATTCACAATGTCCGTGAAGCAAGGCAAAATTAAACATTCTCTTCGTCTGTTCTATTCAGTTATATCAGTGCAATTATTTACTATGGAAGTACCAAGAGTGTATAGTAAACTCACCAGTAATAATATAACCTTCTGTGAATGGAGTCCAGCAAGTCGCTACCGCAGCATGTTACGTGAACGGCACGCATGGCTGAAGGGCTACCGTATGTTCATAATAATTTTGTACGTACTGTTCAGCCACTTAATCGTATGTAACCTTTTAATCAATGTGAGCAATCATCTTTCGTGGCTATTCAAGAGGTTAAAAATGCAGCATCACGTCAAGTAGTTAAAGTGGAATTTTGTGTATATACTCATATGTAAAGTGTTAGCCAATGAGAGTCACTTTCATATACTTTCATTAATCATCTCTTTGAAATATCAACAAGGCGTCCAGTCTCCAGTTCATTGCTATAGCCTTATGTTCATTCTACTTACCAGTTGGATTTAAGTTTGTAATCTTAAATAGATGTATCATCATCATTATCCAGACTGTCTAGTGACCTCCAGGAGGTGGATGCACACCAGCTCCTACCTGCCCAGGCCGGATCGTGTAAAATGAAGATGTCTTCTTACGCTTAATCTCCTATGCCAAATAATTTAGAGGAACAACTCAGCAGCAGTGATTATTTAATTTATCCAAGCCTCAGTGCCTTGTGTGTGCTTAAAGCAGCAGTTAGTGTGCATATCGTGTAATTTGTTTCCTGTTGGAAATGTGTTTCGTTAATTTCGAAAGTGCATGTGTGAAAAGTATAATAATTTATGTTTATTCTATACCTGCCAAAAGGGTAAGTACCTTGTGTTATAAGAGCCCGCCTTCGTAGCCGGCTAATAATTCTGCCTCGTACAGGATTGTTGTCTTCACTATTTGTGATTTGTTGAATTACGTGTACATATTGCACCCTCATGTGGATTTGCTGGTGCACGTTTAAAGAATGTTGTTCTGCAGGTATTCATTTGCACTTATCAACGTTTCAGCCATGTTGGAAGTATTCTACCAGCAATATAAGTGCATAGTTAATTACTATCCTTTGAGTTTATCACTGTCTAAGTCACGAGCACGTCTCTCGCATTTAAGAGTCACTTGGCTATCTAGCACGAGTTGGTCAAGAATGTTGTCCCTTTAGCTTATTATGTTTGTGTTACCATTGAATTAACTTTGGCCAGTTCACGTTGGTCTCTTGCTAGTTCTTTCCTCTTAATCTTTGCCAAAGTGTGTCCAAGCCACAGCGGTGTCCTACTGTGAAAGGATTACATGGGTTTTATTAAGCATGTCACTATGTCTATATTAATATGGCAATCTACTATGTCCAGCATCAGGATACGTTTGTTTGTTATTTTTTTTGGCGATCCCGCATCAGGATCGGAGCATGGTTGTTATCAACCTATTTGTCAGGACTGGTCACTATGTCTTGCATCCATATCTGTCCAATTTGTCCACCTTTTGTCCACTTTAATAGCCTTATTCAATTAGGGTAGTTCATTTATTTTATGGCGACGTATAATGTAACGAAAACTAGACCTAGCATGATGTTTCCGTGGGGTTTATTAGTATTTTATTAATTACTTACTGTTATATAATGGTTGAATTTAAGCACTACTTATTTATGTGTACACCCGACTAGTCGTGGTCAGTAAAGCTTACCTCGCTCGAGCTATTTGTCCTAATAATTGTAAAAACCATGGTGAACTCCTTAGCATGACATTTTTCCTATAAGCTATATTATTTGTGTGTATGTTTAATTGCTTATCGTATGTCCATTTTACCACCAACGTATAGTTGTATCTAGTATGATTTTGTTCGGTCATGTACCTGTATAGGTTATAAAGGAAAATATCGTAGAAAATTCTCAAAACTGGTTTCAGTCTTAATTTCAATATAATCACGTTGTTCTATTTACCAGTGTATAATGAATAATCTTAAATTGTGAGAATACATTTAGCCAAATAAATATTACAACACCATAACTATAAGTGTTATATTCCACGAAACCAAACATTATAGGTTTATTTTTCAGCAGCTGAGTTCTCTTGGAATGCCTATAGGTAAGGAAATCACTACATGAGAAAAGGGCTGTTCTCTGTGCACTCGTAGAGCGTATAGGGTGCAGTTTCGCACAGGTTGGATTCGTTTACCGTTGCATAGTCATAGTTTTTTTTTTTCTTTTTTAGATAATTTTAATGCAGGTTTATTCTGTTCTTGGCGTTTGTTTACTCATTTCCTGTGTTCCGAGCAGATCACAGGTGGCGACTCCTTTTCCTATATCTATCAACTCAGTGCCCCGGCACTGAACATCAAACTTAGCTGTAGCCTGCCAGGGATTAGGGCCCTCTGGGGCGCTACAAGCTCATTAGATATCTGGGACAGTTGTAAAACATGGATACAACTGCTAGTTACAGTATATTCTTGGAGAACACTAATTGAATAATAGGTATTTAGTTACATTTAAGAACACTAGATAAATCATTGTAAGCAATAATGCTGATAAAATTTCAATAATTATTTTCTCGGATAATTTATGCTTCGAATATTCATAATTAAAATATTTTACTAAAATTCGTTATTCACTATTATTAGAATAACATATACTTATTGGAATGATTTATCTAATATCGAAAACAAATATTCGAAAACTGGCCGGAAAAAAATTTTCGAACACTATGATAAAACAGAAAAGATGTCTTATATTTGATTCTTGAAGGACTTCAGATCGAATATCTAATACTTAGATTATATACTCAAAATAAATAGCAGACAAGATATAAACTCTATAGGCCTTATACAGAGTCGTTTTGACGTTATGGTTAGCGCTATACTAAGAATTTAACTAACTCATCGTTATCAGAAGTGTATCCAGAATCTCTGATTAACATGTAGTAATTGACGAAGTTAATCGCATTTGACTAATTAGTTTAGAGCGGATGGTACCCAGCTTTAGCCACAATATACTTACATTATGAGAATACAAAGGCTATTAACTACTTGTCTTTCTTTCTTTCTTTCTTTCCTTGCACCTCATCAGGTGAATTACGTATGAAGTCGCTATTTAGCCGAGTCCTCTACAATAGCAGAACTGTTTCTTAAAGGGAACAATGACGGATGAGTAGAAGATTTCCAGTTTTCTGAGGGATACGTACAAATGATTGGTAAATTATCTTCCCTTATAATTACAACATAATCTTTCTATAACGCTAATGTTAATTCACTGCTACTTATTTCTGCCGTAAATACATCCCTCAGAAATCATTCAGTTATTTATAATCCGATTTCATAACTATTTGTAAGTTGTGATGTGAAACCACAAAGAAAACATTTCGAATTTCATATATTTCCATTGTTATAGAGTACGCATGCGCACATCTAGATTCCCGTAGTTGCCATATTTATGTTTCTCACCCGGTTTTGTTATTAGTTAATCATAACCAAATCAACTTACTACTTGAACTCCAAGTAGACTCTCAATACCAAAAAGTACACCCTTCTTAGTACGGAACTAATACGACACTAACAAATCGCGTGACCAACTTGTTTAACTAATTCTCTCTGAATACCGCCCAATAGGTTTCGTGTTTGTTTAGCAAAGCTTAATCTTTCAATTGGTTTATATGGAAATTATAAAAAATACAGTACTGTTTACATTTTCTTCAATTAACATGCTGAATTCAGTAGAGTTTCGGATTTGAGCCCTTATGGAACACCAAAATTTTAAAAAACTGAACCTACAATTAACATGGTTCGAATGGGGACTTGAATTCAGTGTAATTGGCAGGTGTACAGATCATTAGAACCAAAATCTTCTCTCAGAATGAAGGACATTTTCCGTCACACTCATTTGTCTTAAGAGAAGTTGATTATATGAAGACTAGAACAACACTACGTCAAGATTAAAAATTAATAGCAAAAGTGCCCGCTCTTTTGACAGAAAGATAGAGTTAAAGCAAAAAATAATTCTGAAATTTATACAATCTGCAATACAGAAGAGAAGTGTAAGTTGCCTACCTCATAGGCAATAGGATCCCAAACATCTTAAAGTTATGCAACCTGTAACACAGAATCGTAGTGTAGGGTACCTATCTCACAGACAATATGATCGGCAATACATATTATTCATATTTTAAATTTTTACTCCCAATTCTCTTCGAGTCGAAAATGAATAAAGAAAAATGACTTCTTGTACAAGATTTTGGGACTCTAGATGATTTTTGTATGCAAAAATCTGATGACAAACACACACACACCCAAGTAGCACAGTCACGTCATAAACACGTCTTTTTTTGGGGTTCGAATTCAAAATGACGTCTTTTGAAAATTTGGAACGTCTTTATCACGTACCAAAATGGTAACAAAATTGACGTGTCAAACATGACCTAAATTGTACGTGTTTATCACGTGCCAGAATGGTACAAACAATCACGTGTCGAACAACACCAAAAATAGACGTCTTTTTTAGGTGCTAAAAAGCGCGGACGTTCCCCGTACTGTAACTGCAGTTTGAGCAGTGCATGCTGGGAATCGTGAGCCATTTGCAGAATCGTGTTTTGATTGTATTCTTTGTGAATATAAATAATGTGTTTTGTTAAAGACACCTGTGATAAAGGTCAGCTTTAAGACAAGTAAGTATAATTCCTATCTAGGTGCATTCTGTGTAAAATTCAGCAGATTGAGCATTGTAATTGTGAAGATTAGCTCCTCATATAGCGTTGCCTACGGTTTCTTATTACAGTGTATTAAAATACCGTAGAAAGAACGAGGATACCTACATTAGGTTAACATTTGCAGACGCCTGTATCAAATTAAATATTTTAGGTAAAATACTATATAAAATATTAATAGTGAAGGTAGTAAAATGATAATGTATGTGTTTTTATTCTCAATAAACAGTATATGGGAGTGAGTATGCATGGGAAAGTATGTCATTCTGTTGTGCAGTTTTACTAAACAGATCCATAGATTGTAAAATGTACGAAAAAAAATTGGACAAGTCTTTAATTTGCCTATTTCGTGTCGAGAACAGGACCAACCAACCTCCGCGGGGCTTCTAACCCGTTCCTACAACTACTATTTATACTATGAATCCGTATAATAAAAGCTGCACGCATTGTGGTACTATTTGCCAAGGCGAAAGACTGCTAAATACAAGCAAACAACGAGATGACAGTAAGTGTATGCTTTTAGAGGCATTACTGGAACAGACGGTTCTACTAACGTTAAATTTTGATACATTTCTTACATTTTCAGGTTAGGTTAGAGCATTGTATTTCCTATAGCAGAATATGCACTAAATGAGGAGCTCCATTACTACTTGCAGATTGACTTCACGGGGGTTAGTATAAATATAGAGTAGACGCATGGGGCAAGGTTCTAGAACACAGTTCCCCCTTTCCACTTAATTGTAACAAAGACAGAAAACAACGTGCCGTGCGGGGCTCTAACCCGCCTTCACTCGCTGACGCTCGCTCAACAATACTATGTGAATTAAATGTTAAACTTTGGTACAGAAAAGAACCAATCTAGCTGTTAACCTATATGGGGGGACTTGTGTTCTAGAACCTTCCCGACGCGTGGCATATTAAGTACAGTGCATAAAACACGAAACAACTTTTGCTAGGTGCCCACTAAAAAGCACAAATGCATTCTATTGGAATCAGTGCAGGAGCACAGCAAGAGGGCCCGAGCGGCAACGAGGGGGTGCGTTCGTAGGGAACAGGCACGTCAGCGACGGGGACTATGCGCGTAAAGAAGGATAATGGAAAAGCACACTTACGCTTACAATGATTTCACTATCACTCAAAATGCGGCTTCACTCGAGCAGCCGGTTCTACCAAATAGAAAATTTATAGGTAAAATATTATAAGAAACATTTTTCGTGAAGGAATGAGAGTGTGAATATAAGTAATTACTGTCAGTGTACAGCATATTGAAATGAATTTTAAGTGATCAGTGAAAGTATTGCATATGTAAGTGTGGTCTTCCACTATTCTCTTTTAGACGTATATTCCCCGTCGCTGACGCGCCTGCTCCCTACGGATGCATCCCGTCGCTGCCGCTCGGACCCTGTTGCTGTGCTCCTACCCTGACTCGGTTATATAGTATTCCTGCTTTTTAGTGGGGAGCTGATATAAATTGGATCGTGTTTTATTCACTGAAATTGTTACGCTTTACGTCCACGCTGTATTTGTACTGAGGCCTGAAGTCAATCTGCAAGCACTAATGGAGCTTCTCATTTAGATCATGCTCTGCTAAAAGAAATGCATTGTTCTAATCTGATATGAAACTGTAAGAAATACTGTATGTCAAAATTTGGTAGAACTGTCTGCTCGAATAATGCCCAAAATTCATTTCAATTTGCTGTGTACTGACATTAATTACTTACATTCACACTTTTATTTCTTCACAAAAATATGTTTCACATCGTATGTTACCTATGAATTTTCTGTTAGGTAGAACCGACTGCTCGAGTGAACCTCTTTGGGAAATGACCCTCGGCAATTGTTGCAATGCCAATCGTGTATGACTTCAAAGTTAGAAACAACGAGCCCTATGGAAGTTCTAACCCCTTCGCTCACTCAGTTATGTTTTGTTTAGCCTTTTGTAGCACTACTGTCTTAAATCTAGTGAAAAAATCAACAAAATCGATGAATATTTGGTAGACCCGTTTGCTAAAGTAGTGCCCCCATTGTATATGTGCATAATCAGTGGGAGGATATTACCCCAGTTGAGAGCACTCTCAAACTGCAACCATCGCCCTGCTGCACCTACACACCCTCACAAGACACTTGGCTACCGTAACTGTGCTACAGAATTCGGTGTGGAAATCATAATAATGTAACGGATTTTTGACTGTTCGAATATTTTGTTCATTAATTGAGTAGACAGCTCCCTCGCATTTTAGATTACAGTACTTACTCCAGTGCCAGCATGTGATGATGGATACTTATCAATGTTGCCACTGAAGTTCAAAAAAATATATTCCAGCTCAATTAAGTATCCTCTACATGACTATATTATGATTTCCACTGCTAATCGTGAAACGATTGAAAGGAAACCAAATGTCTTATTAAGGGACCGTGGTTGGGGGCTGGTGGTGGTTCCAGTCAGATGTGTTTAAGAGAGCTCTTGACATAGGGAATATCCTCCTAATGTTTATGCGCAAATTAACAACGGAAGTCTCTTTGGGTCAAAAACCTGCTTTCAGGTGGAACACCAATTCCTCATCATTAAAAAGAAATGAAATTAAATATTTAGTTTTTCACGCCCCAGGAAAAGCACCGAGCCTAAGGAAGATGGTGATAATGAAATGTGAAAAATGGTGGTATGAAGAAAGGGGGCGGAAACGGGAGAGTGTCGAGAAAACTCAGGCACATGGTGTTTGTCCACTACAAAGCTCACTTGGCACGAGCTGGGATCGAACCAGGAACCCCCCGCACTAGAAGTGAACGCTCTACAACTGAGGCACTGCAGCCCCATCAGTAAAAAAAAAAAAAAAAAACATACCTCATTGCTTCGGGGCTTACATATCTGCTGCCACCAAAAGGAAGGTGTGTACACAACAGGGGCGGATCCAGAGCAGGATATTTTTTATTTTTTTAAAAAAAAACCTACCCCAGAATTGGAGCTCTTGATTTTTTCAAGCTTGTATTATAAATTTAAAATAAAAACTTTTTTTTTACACGTTGCAGAATTTAAATGAAACAACACTTGCAAGCAAGAAATTACTTGCCTTGGTGTTTTTGGTCAGACAATGTCCGCGTTCGAAAACGCAGGTAGTCATTTGTGTTCTTTGTGTTCAAGATGCGATATTTTACGCTGTCACTCCGTTCTCAAATCCGATCCCTACTACTTATGGGGCCGCGGTGGCTCAGTGGTAGAGCGTTCACCTCTGGTGCTTGGGGTCCCTGGTTCGATCCCAGCCCCCGCCAAGTGAACTTTGTGGTGGACAAACACCGTGTGCGTGGGTTTTCTCGGGGTTCTCCCGTTTCCTCCCACTTTCTTCATTCCACCATTTCATTCATTTCTCATCATCACCATCTCCTTTAGCCTAATCGGCATAAGCGTGGGACGTAAAACTCAAAGATTTTCCGATCCCTGCTTCTTGTTAACAACGGGCAGACAATAATCCATAAAATCTATCTGTCCACAAGTTTGTCAATATTTATTTTACGTATCTTTCCATTTAAGAAGTGGCCATTCCTGCACCGAGGTTGGGACGATTTCGGACTCTTCTTCACACCGTCCTATACGCTGAAAATATCCAGAACAGAAAGCATGTGAAATTTATGGCTGATATTTTCCTGCGAACTCATTTTTCTTTCTATAAGCTCTTTTTTTTATGATACAAAATGTAGTAAAAACTCACTGCTTCATTTCATGTTAAATGTATTTAGTCGTTGTAATAAGCCTAGGTGTAAATACATGTTATTTCCCAAAATAAGCCTTGCATGTACTCCCACTTTCCAGAGCGTGTGGCCAATGCTCCTGCAAATGATGAGTTGATCAACAGCAAACCACCTAGCACGGAATCTTTCTTAACTGAACTTGAAGCCGTTACCCTGACCCCTTTCTGCTCGTCGAGCTGCTCTAGAAATATCACTGTGGAGGATGATATACATACCAAAGATGCGACGGGTGAGTTTTTGACATGTTATTTTATAATACCCATGTAAGAAAATGCCGAGTAAGAAGAAAAGAAAGAAAGTAGTAATATTTTATTTGTACTTAACTAAAATTAAATAATTGTTGAACAAGGCAATACTTTTATGTAAATTAAATATTCAATTTAACGTTCCACGATCAGGCACTGAGCCTAAGGGAGTCGGTGATGATAAGAAGTGAATTAAATGGTGGAATGAAGAATGTGGGAAAAAATTGGAGAACTCCAAGAATAGCCGCTTGAAGTGAGCTGGGATCGAACCATTGGCCCCAAGCACCAGAGGTGAACGTTCTATCACCGAGCCACAGCTGCGCCAATTTTATTTAAATGTAACTGTTTCAGCAACTACCTTTGTCTTCTTCAAATACACTCTATTTATTTATTTATTATTTTAGATTTTTAAAGATTTCCTTGTTTATAAAATTTTATTCCTTCAGCAATTATTTTATTTGACTTGAGTATTTATATATAAGCAAAGCTTTAATATGGAATGTATCACATGTTATAGTGTTCGCGCTTTTTTTTTTTTTTTTTTCAATGGGTAAAAGTACTCCTCCCGAAAATATTTTTCTCAACAGAGGGGTAAAATATAATTTTCACCAAAGAGAAGTATTATTATTATTATTATTATTATTATTATTATTATTATTATTAATAATAATAATAATAATAATAATAATAATAATAATAATAATAATAATAATGTCTGCCGCAACTTCTAACCCTGCTCAGAACAAATAATGTGACGATTTTCACCCTACTGCTTGTGACAGAATTCTGGTTCTAGAAGTCTTATTTTTTAAAAATACTCCAATAACAACTAAGGGGGCGTTTGCTCACAATTTTTTATTTATCGGAATACATAAGTTATGCACCATTTTGTTTGTAATTTTCACTTTATTTTTTGTCATATTTTGAAATGCTAATATATGTTTCGTCTTGCATCATAAATTTAACATACTAAATCGTATCCAATCAGGATGAAATTTCTTATGACAGTAGAAGGATAACTTTACTGGTTAGTTCCACCTGTTTGCAGCTTGTCAGATTGCTGCATCCGATAGCGCAGTTCTGTCACGATATGTAAATGCGGAATTTTGACTTCATTTTGGGGGTTACATAGCAGTAGTGAAAGATAATACATGTAATTTCTATCGTTGTCTAGTTGTGTTTGATAAATGAATAGCTATATTATTTTATTATTAGAAAGTTCTTTGTTTCATACCGTAAAAACTATTCTTACTGCATGAGTCTGCATCAGTTATGATCCCAGTCCCCGCAAAGTGAACTTTGTGGTGGACAAACACAGTGTGCGTGGGTTTACTAGAGGTTCTCCCACTTTCTTCATTCCACCATTTCATTCAGTCTTCATCATCACCGTCTCCTTTAGCCTAACCGACATAACTGTAGGACGTAAAACTCAAAGTTTTTTTGGGGGGGCGCGGTGGCTCAGTGGTAGAGCGTTCACCTCTGGTGCTTGGGGTCCCGGGTTCGATCCCAGCCCCCGCCACGTGAACTTTGTGGTGGACAAACACCGTGCTCGTGGGTTTTCTCGGGGTTCTCCCGTTTCCTCCCACTTTCTTCATTCCACCATTTCACTCATCTCTCATAATCACCGTCTCCTTTAGCCTAACCGGCATAACTGTGGGACGTAAAACTCAAAGATTTCATTTCAAAGGTTTTTTTTTTTTTTTCATCAGTTGTAATATCGTATCAATATACTTGATCGTCACTTTTAGCTCACATCTTAAAGTTGGTCTTGGAGTGTCATTTTATATTGTGAGCACATACGTAATGTAGCCTTCTATGAGTGTTTCAGAATTATTTGTCATGTATCTGTATATACAAAGTTTTATATCCCCCAACTTGTTTGATCCTCCTGAACAATCAGAGTTAACAACTGCAATAAAATCAAAAGTTAAGCTATTACAGAATAACTAGAATTAATGGTAGTTTAATTTCGCTGTATGGAAGGCCGTTAAAAGTGGGACTTCATGCAAGCAAGTGCAGTAACTAATCGTTTTATTGCGTATTGATTGTAGTTACACATGACGTATTGTAATTATTTTTTAAAATTTTCTCCCGACCTGAAAAATTGCACTATGATTGTTCATGATTTTTTTTTCTGTTTCAGTGTTCCTATCTGTCATCGTTGGGAGGAAAAGGGACCTTTCTCTGATGCTTGGTTTCCAAAGAGCTGGCGATGAAATTTAACTCCCGCGGAAAAAAGAGCATACTTCACGTTGTGCAAACTAGCCTTAAAGACACTTATCATTAGTGAGTAAACATAAAGATCTTCAAATGAACAATTGCCACACAAATCTTCAAAACGTTAGTAGAAAGATATTCACTTCCATCTGCCTTGTTGTTTGAGGATGAAAAGGATTCGGCATGCTTGAAACATGTTGACCTGTTCCTCCTCGCTTTGTTTGGAAATCAATGTAAAGGCATCTCTTTCGAAAACTAAAAGATGGAAGAAACTGCTACTGGTATAATAGATGAAGAAGTGGGATACTTACCGCAGTCCCCATTTTTAACCTACTTAAGCACGTGAGGCTTTTTTGATATGATGCTGCATTTCTGTACTTTCAATAACTATGAAAGGTGTTTTCCTTCATACGAAATTTATAGGAAAATTTAATTCTTTTTATTTTATATTATTAAAAGATCTCTGTAAGTTTTAGATTATAACCAACAGATTTGCATTGTCTACATATTTCTTGTTTGTATTACAAATAATATAGACAATCAGTGTTTCTTGTTGCATTACAAATAGTATGAATATTATTTTAAACGACAAACCGTGCACATTGTACATATAACTAATAAATGTAGAATTCAAATTAATGGTTATGTGTTTTCGCTTTCATCCCTCAGAGATTAATTAATTTTAAAATGTACTTTCTTTTTCGATTTTTCACCTCCAAAATAAAGGTTTCTTAAATTGGAGTTATAAAAGTTTAGTCCTAAATTTTGCACTGTCAATAAAACCCATTGTTCTTCGATCTTGTGTATCTGAGTGTGTGTTGGATGTGGGTGGTTGTGTTTGTGTGTATGTGTGCGCATATTAGCGTAATAATGGATAGCTATAAAATTTATGGAAGCACGTGTTGTACCGTAATTTCATTAAGAAGAAGGTACTAGTAAATGCACATGAATAAATTCCAGTGACGAAATGAGTGGATTCTTCTTAGTACTAAGGGCCGCGGTGGCTCAGTGGTAGAGCGTTCACCTCTGGTGCTTGGGGTTCCGGGTTCGATCCCAGCCCCCGCCAAGTGAACTTTGTAGTGGACAAACACCGTGCGCGTGGGTTTTCTTGGGGTTCTCCCGTTTTCTCCCACTTTCTTCATTCCACCATTTCATTCATTTCTCATTATCACCGTCTCCTTTAGCCTAACCGGTATAAGCGTGGGACGTAAAACTCAAAGATTTCATTTTCTTAGGACTGTAAGTACAATGTTCCTTTATTTTTCCATTTCATTCTTTGTTTTTACCATGTTTATTCGTCTTTTTTCATTCTTAAAAGTTTTGTAGGGCTTTTTTTTTCGCCAAGGGTGAGTCTTACATTCGAGGGCTTTTTTTTTATGTTTTTCAAGTCGATCCAATGCGTCTCGGTTTTCTTTTTAATGTATGGCTTTAAATTTATCCTTTCGCGGAGCAAGCGCTGCCGTTTCTTTCCTGTAGCACTACGTATATAATTATTCCTTGACAGCTATTGTATATTCGCTTCTTAATGTGTAGGTAAATATACCACACATTAAGAGGCGAATATATACTCTTCAATAGGTTACTACCCAAATACTAAAAAAATATAAATCAACAACACTAGAGGTGGTCAATTGGATATGGAAATCCCCAATCCATAGATAATACGAACCTTCGGAGAAGCGAAATTTCCAAATTCTTGGTACAGACCAATCAAATAGACCACAATACTTTGACGTTCCCCAATGTTTGCTTCCGAGAGAGGGTGGTGATGTATTTCGCTGTGGCAAGATCTAGGGTTCTAGGGTCGATCCTGATCAGTTATTTATTACAATAACCCAGTGGTCTTACTTATCTGGTATAGGAGCTTGTAAATTATTATGCAAATTACAACACAATGGTGAAAAATCAAGCAGCAGCCACAAGGATAAATTTATTTTCATATTATTGTTTTTACTTATAATAATCGTTGTCAAGTTGCTATTCGTAGACTTTTTTTTACCCAAGAAAAGTGTTGCGGCCAGAGATCAGTTCAGAACTGTCAAGAAAAAAAACGCAGTTAAGAAAAAGTATGATTTTCTCTTTTTATCATTTTTTTAAAAAAATGTGTTGTAAGCTGTGTGTTTTAGAGTAGATATTATTATTATTATTATTATTATTATTATTATTATTATTATTATTATTATTATTATTATTATTATTATTATTCAGTTCCATATGTCCAAATAATCATAAATTGATGTGTATCCAGTGTTGACATTAGGAATCTCAATCTATGTATAGTAGGATCTCGATTATTCGACACAGTTTCAGGGTTATTTGTTTCAACCACTATTCAACCGATCTATTTCAAAATTTACGGGGCCAAAACTAGGTAGCCCTAGTAGCCTAACCCCTAACTTTGGTGCAAAACGATTGAATAGGGGCTGATAAATAGCCTCAAAAGTGTGGCGAATAATCGAGGTAGTACATGGATTGAAATTCCTAATATCAAAACTGCGGATGCACATCAATTTCTAATGGTTTTGACATTTGGAACTGAACAATCCTGTCAGACTTCCATGACATTTGAGGTAGCGAGAAGCAAAGGGGTGTAAGTGACATTTTCAATAGAGTATGTATGTCTCTAAAATGGATTCTGCATTGCAAAATATACAAACTGCATAATGAAGTTCGGAGTAGAGCATTCATGGGTAGACTTTCTATTGGACTGCGACGAGCTTCACCATCCAGTTTGTATATTTAGCTGTGCAGAATCCATTTTTAAGACATCCATACTTTATTGCAAATATCACCTACACCCCTTTGCTTCTCGCCGCCTCATTTCGAGAACGCCCCCTCCCCCCAATTCACATGAAGGGTGTGAAAAAGACGTGATTTACACGTGGAAATCACGTAAAAAAGACGTGAGTTACACGTCATTTCTATGACGTGTAAAAGACGTCATAAAAATTACGTCATATTCTATGACGTGTAAAAGACGTCATAAAAATCACGTCATATTCCCGGACATTTCCACGTGGGAAAAGACGTGTAAAAAACGTCATGTTCGGTGTATTTAACGGTGTTTTACACCAAAAAAAACACGTCTTTTCGACGTCGGTGTGCCGCTTGGGCACACACACACGTTCACTCATTTGTTAGTATAGAACAGTGCTGTCCAAATCGCGGCCCGTCAAACCATTTCCTGCTGCTCACAAAGCTCTCACGATTTCTACTATTTTCATTTATATTAATTCATTATTTTAATGTTTCTACTCTTCTTTCGAAATAAGGCACTCATTTAGCTATTCTGTACAACAAAAAGGTGCGGGAATCAACGGTAACACCTTTCCCTAAATCTTGTTTTGTCGAAAAAGAGTGTCAACATTTGATAGTTCTTATTTGTGTGAAAGTACATTTTCCACCATGAAAATTGTGAAGAATCGCTTCAGAAGCTGTCTTGGAGATTCTTCTCTTTTACATCTGCGGCCAACAACAACAAGAATGAATGTAGATATTCCAGCCCTTGTAAATGCTGCTAGTCACCCTCATTTGTCACATTGAATAGGTATATAATATTTCAAATACATCTTTATATTTTTCTTTTCTAGCGTATTATTATTATTATTATTATTATTATTATTATTATTATTATTATTATTATTATTATTATTATTATTATTATTATTATTATTATTATTAGCTGCGGCTCTCTCCTTTACTAGTTAAGACGGTTGTGGCCCTCAGGCTCATTATAATTGAACACCACTGGTATAAAGTATAGATACAAAATTCTCTCCGCAAAATCAGAGGCAGCAACACATAGTACTGGCAGCTTTTCTTCCCGTTTTTAATGAGGTAGGTTTGTCAAAACTCCTTTATATTATCCACCTTGCCTATGTATACATCCGTCCAGGAGGAAAAAAATCTTAAGACTTACTCGATCAATCACAACCAAATTTGATCATGATCTAAAGGATGAAACTTTAGGAATCGAGTTCGTTTTTGGAACCAATATTCAAACCAAAAGGGGGTATGAATGAACCATTTTCGGTTTCAACGTTGCTCACTATAAAGAAAAAGACTGTAATAGACAGAAAAAAAAAAACAGTTTTCCTCAATCGGTTAAGCGTCTCAAGAATATATTCTATCTCCACTCTAGTATCTCTACTAAAACCGAAAGGATTAGAAATCAACCACTTCCGGTCTTAACGTTGTTCGTTTTAGAATAAAAATAGTGACAGATAGTGAGAAGCAGTTTGTGTTTCTGCAATCAATTTCTGTTACGCATCTCAACAATATATTTCGTCTCCATTCTAATCTCTACATTAAAACTGCAAGTGATAAAAAATCAACTAATTCCAGTATAAGCAGTGGTCGCTATAGAATGAACAGATAACAGGTAGAGAGAAGCGGTTTTCTAATTTCAATTAACCGTCCGTAGAATATATCCCATCTCCATTCTAATATCTCTTCTAAACCGGAAGTGGTTTCTACCTACTACCATTTCCTGTTTCTATATTAATTGAGACAATGCCATACTATAGAAACCGAACTCCTTTGCATGTTGCACTCCTAACCAGGCCTGTAGCCAGCCCAAAAATGTAGGGGGGGCCGGTAGAAGTTATGGGGGACCCGACCCAACCATATTATAGTCATTACCATATTATAGTTCGTTTGCAAGCCTACCGTGAAACTTTTACGGGGCAGTGAAAATTTATAGCCCCCCGTGGATACGGGCCTGCTTCTGACAGTGTTACTTGGTTCAAAATTGCTGTTCCTTTAGCCATTTTTAAAACTATTGTATACTTTCTACATTCTCTAAACGCTTCTACGACAATGCATTAAATAGCTACTTAAATAAAACGCAAAATGAAGTCATAATAAGTCATTAATATTGAGTACCGGCTCTTTCTAATCCAGAGGAAAAGTTCTGCGCAATGTATTTCCGTTTCTTGTCTTTCTTTAGTTAGAAGTAAAAGACAGAAACTAATAAAGTGAAAATAAAATAAAATAATGTAATCTCAATGAAAAAAAAAATCAGAGAGCTGGAATCGAATTGACGCTAGCGCTCTCTGTGGACCTTACAGTGCTAATTGGAATTGAGAGAAGAACCGTGAAAATTTAATTAACAGAATATTTAAGACGAAGAATAACATATCCTGAAAAGGGCTTTAAAAAAGAAAAGAAAAGAAAGTGGAAAAGAAATAAAGAAACTGAGAGTTGCAAGAACAGTCCAACGGAGGATAAGAATCATATTATGAAAGGGGGAAAAAAGTGAGAACGTTTAATACATAAAATTCGCATTAACTTCTTTTAAGAATTCCCTCAGGGCAATGAAGATACAGAAAATGGAGGGTATGGTGAAAAGAAAGGGGAAAAAGAGGAAAATAAAGATAAAATTTCTCTCTTTAAATACTAGTATCACGTTTCGAAAATAATGACGTATGTTTCTTTCATTAGTTTTATACACATAACCAGGGACGTACGCAGGAATTTATTTCGGGAGGGGTCTAAAGAGTTTCGGGGGGTCCAAATACAATTTGAGGCTAAATTATATGAAAATTTCTAAAAATTTCCCCTAAAAGTAGACTACATTTACAAAAAAGTCGGGATTTCGGGGGGAAGGTCCGGACCCCCAGGATCCAGCCCCTGCACATAACGATTTACAATTATGTCTCTCTCTCTCTCTCTCTCTCTCTCTCTGTGTGTGTGTGTGTGTGTGTGTGTGTGTATACAGAATTATTTGACTTTTTTAACGTCACGTGATTACTGTATACTCCGGAGTTAAGGGGGGCAGTGATGATGATATTGAACGAAAGGGTGGAATTAAGAAAGTGGAAGGAAAAACGAGAAAACATCAAGGATACCCACATACACACACAGTGTTTGTCCACCAGAAACTCTACTTACTGCAAGCTGGTATCGAACGAGAGACCCCAATTCACCAGAGTTGAGCGTTCCATCACTGAACCACCGCAGCCCCTAGGATGATCTGATACCAACGTTTAAACGTTTTTCTTAACAGGTTTTACGGTGAAGGTGAAAAGTGCCCCTATACAGAGACGACTGCTCCCACAATCTGCAGAACAATCCCACTTTTGGGTTCTCATTTCCGATTCTTCCATCGTATTTGGAGCGAGCGGCACCTTTCCATTATTATGTTCCTGCTTTGTAAGCTCCTTGATATTGTTTTTATTGACTTGGCCTTCCATCATTTTGGTTGCTCATCTTTCTTTATCCAGTACTTATTTTTTTCTTTAATGTCCAAACTGACCAGAGTAATACTCACTATAGTATTATAACTGCTGGTGTAGATATTGTCCTGTAGGTGGGGGCCTGCACAGAATCTTCAGAAAATCGCGCGTACTGCTGGACCGATCATTTCCTGTTCTTTTTATTGTTTAAATGGTAGGCCCAGACACTAGCTCCATAGCCTAATATTGTTTTGAAGATGGCGTTATTATATGTATTTTTTTTTTCATTCGTGGTATTACCTGAGCAAGATATTAGTGACGGAGGGCGCTGCTGTTGTGTTTACAAGTTCTATTTATGCGTGGTGGGATAAGGGAGCGGAGGGCGTCAATCTGCAGTGTATCCAAGATTTTTAAAAGTTGCAGTTTACATATTATAAGTAGTCTAATCTGCTTGCGCTTAATGATTTTAAATTCCGGTTTTTTTAAAGGTAAATTATAGACTTTCAGTCAAGCGGCTACAGCATTATCCCTATTTATCGTAGGATGATGGTTCATTCCTCGTTGTTTTTTACAATGGAGCAACCTTTCAAATGGTACCATTCACATTTCCCTATCGTGTCCCAGGAAATTTTCAGAGAAATCGGGATTTTTCTCTGAAAATATATTTTTTTTTAATTTTGAGCCCCCCGCACTCCCTGTGTTAACACAGAGACCTGAAAATCAACTGAAAAATACTAATGAGTGTGCTAAATTGCGCACTAAATTTGAAGCTTCTGTCTTGAATAGTAAGGAAGGAAAAATATTTATCAATAAACCCCGCAACGTCCCAGATTACCGCAAGAACCCCTGATCTCAAGTAAAAAATTTCCTGAGACATCCATATTCATCCTAGGATTAGTGATGGGCAGTGGGAATATTCCCGGTGGGAAGGAATTTAAAAAATGGGAATATTCCCGGGTTTTTTCCCTGGCCTATAAATTCCCGGGAAGAAATTTATTTCCATTTCTTTACTTTATCTTCCAAATTATAAGAACAACATGACTAACTACTTTATTTTAATATATTATGATTTAATTCTAAGTTTTAAAGAATTTGGAGGTAAAATTTAAAATTCTTTGACTGTACTTTATATAACTAATAATTTAATTTTTTGTTCCATTTTCATTTGCACTAAAAAGTATGGTAATTGTTTAGAATTGGGGGGCCAAAACTAGCAAAAAGTAGGGTGATTTATGGAAGAAACGAGTTGATAGTGATGTTTAAGTAGTCAAGAAAGTATTGAACATATTTTTTTAGGGCAGTAGGGGATTTATACAAAACGGAAAGGTAAGTGGAAGTGATTTATGTGAGAAAAGAAAGTGAATTGTTGGTAACGAAGATAGAAAACAACGTGCCATGCGGGGCTCTAACCCACCTTCATTCGCTAACGCTCGCTCTGCAACGCTATCTGAATTTAATGTTGGTAACGTAATTCAACGTATGAAACCATAAAACAACCGTATCGGAATAGAATATCGCAAAAAAGTAGGTGCCAAAGTGGCCCCCAATGCTAAAGAACAGCCAAAATTAGGAAAGTACTAATTTACAAATGATCAAAAGGAACCATTTTGTAAAGTAATTTAGAATTATGTAGAAATAAAGATGAAGTACTATTAATAAACCCTGAACCACCATTAGTAATAGACGTCGGTCTGTCTCCTCTCTCTGACTCGAATTTTTGAAGAGGTACTCGGACTTCTTTTACAGGTGAATTAACGTATGGAATTTCGAGAAATAGGTAGAATGAAGGATCGTGTATGGCAATGTTACGTGCTAACATATAAAGATAAGTAAGTATCTCGCAAATTTTGTGAACATAAGTATGTATGCGCAAATGTTGATAAATTGGTGAGACATGTATCTTCTAATTACAATCTTACTTACTTCTTACTTCTTTATCCAATCTAATTAGTTTATAACATTTATAAATTTAATGTGTTTATAATATCAGCAATAGAGTCAAGTTAAACAAATCCACTTACATATAAATTTAAACTGTTACTATATAATTTACTATAATTTTTTCACACATATTTAATTGATAGGACATATTGTAAATAAATATACATTTATGCGTACTTTCTAAATATAGTAAAGTGTTAATAAAGTAACATGGTACCGTTCAGAATATACATTTTAAAGAATCCTCTGTGGACAACAGTAATAATATGCTGTGATATAAAAATTAATTCAACTTTGAAATCATAATATAGTAATAGAATGCAATTTTCTTTCTGATTGAACATAAATTCCCGGATAAATTCCCATTTTGGGATTCTTCCCGGGAATATTCCCAGGGAATATTCTCGAAAAATATCTTCCCGGGAATTTACCCATCACTACCTAGAATCATGGTTCGCCCCAGGGGTAAATGTGGATCTGGAAAGTCAGGGGGACTGATGACATCACGCCATTTCCCGTGCCTATCTATACCCATTGTATTTTTTGGGGAAATGGGGGGCACCATAGAATTTTTTTTCGGAAGTGGATTAAAGGCATCCTCCCGCGTTCCCCCTCACTTTTACCTCCTGGTTCGTTCATCGTTCTCTTTAAAATAGAACTGTTTTTCAAACGGTATCAATCACACGTCTCTATCTTGTATCTGAGGCGGGAAAATCGCGAAGAAAGAGATTTTTCAATTAAAATATTCCTTTTTTTTTTAAAAAAAAAAAAAAAACATTTTGCCTCTCTGGACCAACTGTGTTAACGCACAAGTCTGAAAAAAAATCTGATAAATTCTACTCGGTGGACGGAATGTTTGTGCAAAATTTCAATCTTCCAGGTGCAAAAGTAAGCCAGCCATATAAAACAGGATCTTGTGTAGAAATTTACTGAGACATCCCTATTTGTCCCAAGATCATGGTTCGTACATCGCACACAGAGGTTAAAAAGAAAGGAAGTTATAAGAGATCTAGGGGTTTGGTTTGACATGAATTTGAAATTCAAACACCATATAAATGTAATAATTAATGAAACTTTTAAAATGCTCGGTTTTATAAAGAGGTCAAGTAATTATTTTAAAAATACTAGAACTATATTATCGTTATATAATGCGATCAAGATTAGAATATGCATCTATAGTTTGGGATCATCTTTGTCAATGTCAGAAACAACAAATAGAGAAAGTTCAAAACAAATTATTGAAATATACTGCCTAGAAAATGTTTGGTATACAAATACAATATATTTCTTATGAAGCACTTCTTAAAAAAATTAAATTGTCACTAGAAAATAGGAGGTTTGCATATACAATAGTGTTATATCTTAAAAAATTGATTGATAATGGGGAAGATAATGTTTTTATTAGGCGGATTACCTTTTTATAATCCTCGACAAAATCTAAGAGAAAGAAATACTTTTTACATGCCTCATAGTAGAATAAATACTATTAAAAATTCTCCCCTGTATAAATTATGTGATGCGGGTAATAGAATTGGGATTATGGGTTTAGATAGGGGAAGTCAGTTGAATATGAGCATAGTTAATGAAAATACTAGTATAACTGAAAAACGATGAATTACAGAAAGTACAAAGTCTCACCAAAAGAAAGCCTGATCTTTCATGTACAAACGCTAAAAAGTACAAGGCTATACATATTTTTTTTCGTGAGTAATAAACAAGTTAGTAAGGTAGGTGTGCAGTGCTCATATTTCCCGTAGTACAAGGGTAATATGAGCACTTCATAGAGCAAATATGATCAGTGTTACTTTTATTAATACTTTTGCGTAAAACATAAGGCACATACAAAAGAAATGTACAAAAGAAGAAATAAAACGTAAGTGATTACAATAACGAGCAAAGATAGTTGCACATACACGTAACACAGTTCATTTCAAGAGTCCTGTCTATTGGTGTGACTCAAATAACTGGGCATTAAATCTGCTATAATAATCACCAATAAAGAACTCAGGGCACTGAACGTTCACACAAAGGACATGATACCAGTATTGACACATATCGCACTTGATCCATTTTCCCCTTTGGCGTCTTCACTAAATTTTCCTTCACAAATATGGCAAATACTATCATTCTCCTCACACTGTGTGGATGAGCCTGTCTTCTTTCTTGCCTATCATTTCTGGCGTTTTCTTCAATGAAACAATTATTATCCACTTGTGCTTTAGATTTATTTATGGATGTCTGCTTGTTCACCTCCGCACACATAGACTGTGACAACATCCCCTCCTACACAGAGCTGTCGTGATAGACTGGAAATGGATTATATGTATCCAAGTTGATTATGAACTTGAAGATTGTGGCTTCAATTGAAGATTGTAGATGTGATTGAAGATTATGAACTTGATCATCCATACTATTATAAATTATACTATTATTATGGAATGTCTACCTTATTTAACATCTGCAAAATCTCCTAATGTCCATTTCTCTCATTACTTTCAAAAAAATATGTGTGCCCATATTAAACTGAATTCAAAAGCTCATATTTCACCGACTGCTAATGAAATTTTAACGTGTTGTAGTTGGCAACTCTGTTTATAGAAAAGAAGTGAACGAAAGACTGGTGTTAAGTTCCTAGACAGAACTGACTATAAATCCAGTGTCAAATTATATACAAAGCATAGATACCAAGTTTTAGCTTATTATCTATTACCCTGATTTAACAATAGCTCCAAAAAGCTACATTTTTTTTTTAACTCTATGTACCTCTAAACTTATCTTTTATTTCGCAACAACTGCAGCGAACGAACTTGGGCTACTATCTGCAAATTCATGAAACTCCAAACAATGCTACAAACTTCGTTGTTTTCCTCTTGCGCAAGGTATGTGTGTGCTGTGTGAGTTTAAGCTTCGTGCTGCTCATATTTTCGGACTGCTCATATTAAACTGACTTCCCCTACATTTCAGTAGAAATTTAAGATTTTCAAGCGAAAGTGTTTTGAGATGTTAATTGATAAATTGTAGATTTGTTTTTTGTATATTATAACCTGAAGAAGGAAAAAAGGGTATACTTATTGTAATTACCATGTTTAAATACTAGCTATATGTATGTTTGGTGTTGCACATCCTTTGATGATTGTATATGAAATTATGTACTTTGTAATTGCCTTTCGGTGTTAAGTACAATATAATATAACTAACTAACTCTATGGCCTATGGAACCCGCAGGTTCAATGCCGCGTTCACAAAAGCTCTCCACTGACTTCTATCCTTAGCTAATTAGATCCAGTTTCTACTTTGTATTACTATCTCTGCGAGATCCATCTTAATATTGTCCTCCCATCTGCGCCTAGGTCTTCCTAATGGTCGTTTTCCCATTGGTCTTCCTGTCAAGACTTTGAAAGCGTTTCTACTTTCTTCCATTCTAGCTACATGACCTGCCCACCTAAGCCTTCTAGACTTGACGACCCTAACAATTTTGGGTAAACCGTATAAATTATGTAGTTCCTCGTTATGAAGTTTCCGCCATTCCTCGTTATGAAGTTCTCGTTCCTCTTGGGTCCGAATATTCGTCTCAGGATCTTGTTCTCAAATACTTTCAGTCTATGTTCTTCTCTCAGAGTAAGCGACCATGTTTCGCAACCATACAGAACAACAGGCATGATTATAGTTTTGTATTGTATATTTTAAGCTTCAAATTCCTCGACAGAATTCGCGACAACAAGAGATTTTGAACCGAATAGTAACACGAATTCCCTGCTTTTAGTCGACATTTAATTTCTTCGTGAATATGATTTTCCTCTGTTAATATTGACCCTAGTATTGACCTTAATATTAACAATATAATAAATTATATTATATATCATTCTCTTCAGAATAGAACTGTCTTTCGAAAGGTACCATTCACATGTCTCCATCATGTATCTAAAGCGTGAAAATCGCGAGAAAAGGATTTTTGGTTAAAATAAAAATAAACCTTTTTACCTTTTCGCCCCTCTGGACCCCCTTCCTGTGTTAACGCAGAGATCTGAAAAAAGTCTGATAAATACTACTCGATGTTTGTGCTTTTGCAAAATTTCAATTTTCTAGGTGCAAAAGTAAGCCCGCCAAAAAATAATAAAAATAGGCCTAACAAACAAATTTTTTTCAAAGTTATGACCTCATCATCCCCTATGTCTCGACGCAAAAAGGCGTGAAACTACACGTAATGTGTTCTACAATGCCTCTAGGCTTAAAAAAACAAACGAACCGAAGTAAAAAGTCTTATTGATGTTTTTAATTGAATAACGAAGACACTACTTTAGTGCTGAAAATAGGTATTAGAACTCCAAAGTGTAGAACGCCATAAATTATTAGTTATTAAATGCAGGAATGGTTCATCGTTTCTGCAGTAATGCGGATGTATTGTAGATAATGACATATGCATGGAAATTAACAATTTAAAAACAACATAGCACGTAAGTGAGTTTCTACCGTGTATTAAGCAGATTGTACAAAAAATGGATTACTTTTTATTCGATTTCAATATAAAACATCATATAGTCTCGCTGCTGAAAGGGACGTTAAACTTAAAATCAACTCAATATAAAACAGGAGGAACCTGTAAAACGCAGGAATGACGATGCCAATGACTAAAAGATTAATTAAGGGTTGATTGCTTAGAGACTTGCGCAATACCTTGTGACTGTAAGTGTAAATCAAGATAAGGTTAAGGATCACGATGCTTGTGTTCGTTTTAAGTGTATGTTTATCGGTTGACAAATAAATTATTTTCTCGAATTTTAGCCAAGGAAGAATTCCGATATGTTTCCACTCTAGAACTGTGCAAGTTCTCTTCGTTGGTCTATTGGCTAGCGCATGAGCCTTTGCTTAATGTAATTCTGGGTTGAAATTTCAGTGAGAGCTCAAAAATTAATTTTATAATCCTTCTCTTTCATTAATCATCTGTCTCTTATAGAATAAATGCATTTTAAATAAAGTTTTCAAATATGGCAGAAATAGTGAATTTTTAAAATTACCAAACCATGCTAAATAATGGCAGGTTAGACATCAGAGAGAGTTATCTTTACCTACCATCTCAATCAGGGAGGGGGGATCCAAGTCTCCTTCGGTGGTGGTTAGAGTATGGCGGTGAAAGATTATCAGTTTCTCTCTCACCGGATTTTTGCAGCATATCCGAATATGATCTCACTGCAAAAGTATTTTGTTTCTCAAGACACAGCTTAGACAAGCGATCGGAGATCGCATGGTCCAACTTGGTCGCAATTTCGAAGATTTTTTATCTCAAAACTACACATTACAACTTGCTTTAAACAATGAAAGTGCAGTTGCCAAAGTATAACTTTGACTCACAAAGATAAACTTCAAGGTTTTGTTAATAGAAGAAGCAAAAATTCCTTACACTTAAATGCTACGAAGTTCTTAGTGTTTCTTTGTACAACACTGAGGTTAGTTTATTCGCAAGTTATTGTCAAATTAAGATAAAGGGTGTATGTATTTTGTTCCACGTCCCTTAAAATTTTCTGGAAATAACTGCTATAACTTTTGAAACTGTGTTTGTCTTAAACATATGGTGACGTGATTTATCGCGAACAGGTCAAAAAGAATTGTGATAGATTAATTACAATTAATCCGCTTAGAAACACTGTTGTTTGTATTTTAGTTACAAAACCGGCCGCCCGCACTCGTTCGCTGGTCAATGTGATTTATTTTGGGCTATGTTTATAATTTTATAAGTTACTTTTTTTGGTTTTGTTAATTATCACTTATGAAAATTATATGAGCATCCTGTGCTCGTATATGATTATATCTATTTAAATTCATTTATTACATTTTAATATGAATTCTTTTTATATTTTAATTGTTTATTTTATTATCGGATTTCTGGTTATTTTTCCATTTACCAGCAAGTATTTTTCTTACTATTGAAATTTTTAATTTATTATTGTTACACCAGACTTCGACATTTTTCATGATTTAATTGTACTTTAATTTTTGCCTATTTTGTGCACTAAGCACTATAGATAAATCACCTGACAACCCCTTTTATAGCGACCTTCATATTATTTAATAATTTTGAGCTGAAATTGATAGCAAAGTCCCATAATACAGGGCCGCACACAGATTCCCATGGGTATCCTTTCGTAACTTTCTAGGAAAAGCTTTTACTAACAGAAGTTTCATGTTTTCTTCATTTATTATTAAGATATTGTCAATATTCTTAAATTTATTTCTTAGTTCTTTATGATATTCTTTTTCATTATTTTTATAGTCATCTGGTAAAAGGGAGTACAACAGGACATTTTCTGTTTCTTCCCAGTTCTTGGTCATCATTCCGTCCTTCTTCAACCGGTTCCTTTATGAATGACAATTGAGATGGTGACAATATTTTCAGTACCGATTTTATGAGGGAGACCCGAGTGGGTTGATCTGTATATTTTCTTTTAGAATTTCTTCCCCGTGAGTCTTGTTTTGCCTTAATAAGAGAAATTATTATATTTTTCTTTCTGCCTTCTATATTTTTTCTAATCTTTTTTGCTTAATAAATTGTTTAGGTAAGTGTTGATAGATTTCCTTTATGCCCTTATTATTCTTCGTAGTCTTTGCAGTTGAAGGTTTCAAAATAATGTTCTAAAAGTGTTATTTATCTTCTGTTTGCGTGAGCATTCTGAAAGACCCAACTTAATTGTATTTTCTACCTCTTCTACTGTTTCATTTGGGTCACCTCTGCCACTAACGTTAGAATCATTTTTTTTGTAACCATTTTCCAGTTTATTTTGTTGATGTTAAAATTAAAATTTTTCATTGTTGGTTCTATTATATTTATATTTGTGTTTGAGTCAGCTAATGTGAATACAATTACATTATGATCGCTTCTATAACCATCCAGTTTTTGATGTTAATATTTTAAATTAATGTTACGTGAATATTGTCATCATTATTATGTCTCCCTCTATATGTTGGCGGATATTCGGGTTTATTTTGTATGTCTAATTGGTGTTGTATTATAAGGTCTTCCAACTGAATATCTTTGTCATCTAGTATTGAACTGAACTATAGTGGAGACTGCGTTGCCGTTTGAGGTTATTGGTAATCTGTGGTCGTGATAAATATTGCACATATCGTGTAATGTATATAGAAAGCTTGAATTGGGAAGCTAAATTGGTAATATATGTTAATTAACTCTAATATTCTGTCGGGTCTATTTAACCCGAAATATATTTTGATGTCTCATGAGATTTGTGAATAGTTTCCCACTGTGAATCAGGTTTGTGACTTTCTTTTATTCAATTCAGTTATTGTTTACTGAAATTTTCGTATTTTAAATATGAACGTTTTTCGGAATTTTTGTTCATATTACTAATGTACTGTTCGGGACAATATAACCCGAATTTGTTTTGATGTGATTATACAAGGTGTTTCAAAACAACACTGACAACATTTGGGAGGTGATTCCTGACACCAAGAGAAGACAAAAAGTATAGACCAGCCTGGGTGCTCAAATGCTTCCTTTCGGAGTTATTGGCTGCCGAAAACATGAAAAAATTAACTTTAAAGGTCCATAGCTCCATAACTATGGGATCTACCGTAGTCGGGCCAAGATTTCACTTAGGAACTAGTATGTGCCCTAACCAAATATACAAGTTTCAGAATCCTGAGGTACTTCCGCAACACCTTTTATAGAGGTAGTTGGTGATAGGGCACATTTTTAAGCCTGTAGCCAAACTCCCTCTATAAAAATTGTTGTGTGAGTATCTTAGGATTATGAAACATGGATTTTTGGGTAGGGTACGTATTAGTTCCTACGTAGTCTTGACCCGACTACGGTAGATCCCATAGTTATGGAGCTATGGGCCTTTAAATTTCAGTTTTTCAAGTTTTCGGCAGCCTATAACTCTGAAAGAAAGCATTTGTGCACCCAGGTTGGTCTATACTTTTTATCTTATCTTAGTGTGAGGAATCACCTCCCAAACGTCGATGTTGTTTTGAAACACCCTGTATATTATGAGTAATTTAGACTATTACTTTGGTTTTGATTCTTATCTTGAAATATATGTTCGATCTTTCTCTCCTCTCTCTTGTGTTTTTCCTCTGTAGAGGTGAAGTAGAGGGCGGAAGTAAAACAGATTGCGCCATTTGTTTCAAAGAAAATGTTTACCAATGACTTATTTAGTGTTCTGTAAGCATAAAACCACCACTTCACTTCTATAAAATATCAAAAGAAGCATGTTTTATTTATTGTCTAAATTATTTATTTATTATCTCGCGCCGTACTTGGTTTTCTGATGGAACCGTAACAATTTAGGTAAATCAGTCTAATGCAACAGTTTGTTCTCTTTTCTCCCTTACATTTCAAACACGCGTATATTCTTCCTCTGTGAGAGCTCCTCCGTGGCTAAGCGGTTAGCATACGCGCCTTTGGCGTGGGAGACCCGGGTTCGATTCCCGGCGGGAGCTCATGTGGTTCGGATTCCACGTTAATCAGTAGGTCAACGTCTCATATAGCCTCGCTGCTGAAAGGGACGCTAAACTAAAATCAACTCAACTCAACTCTTCCTCTGTGAAAATATTTATTATTATCTGGAACACTCAACGAAGATGAAGTGCGTGACATTATTAAAGCCTCCGATAATGAAGCAATCGTATCCGAATTTGAAAATTATATCAGGAAAGATAATAAACAATCACATTCATATTACTTTGGGAATTCAGATTTGTCTAGAGTCCAGTGAATTGTTTGCTACTCTGCAAGCATTTCTTCTAGGAATGGCAAAAAATACAGTAGTTTAGATCTCTTTTACAATGTGGACGCTTATCGTAATCTAATTTAGTAAAACATCTCCAGGTTCAACAAGATATGCAGTCAGAATATCAGATATCAAGTCTTTATTTCAATCCATTTTTTGCACTTATACCCAGAACGGAATCATAAAAATGAAATTTTTCGAGTTTATATTGGACAATTTATTCTAGGAGGTGTGTACAAATCGCATGGGGAATCCACTAAGAGTGATTGGGATTTTTTTAAAAAAATCAGAAGACCTATCATCTTTTGTGCCATTACGTCACTTTAAACATTGCTTACTATATCACTTGAGCTTCGATTTGACAGTAAATCTACTCGATAAGAAAGCAAACAGGTGAATAAACTTACAGCGTTTTGAGATGTGTGGGAAAAGTAATTGGAAGTTTCTCCTAAATCGTATTATAGTGATGGAAACGTTGCAGTTAGTGAGTAATTGGTAGGATTTGGAGGACATTGGCCTTTCAGTCAATATATACACCGTAAACCGGCAAAATACAGTATAAAAAATGGACTTTATGTCACAGCGAAACATCTTATGTACACAAGCAACAGATGAAGAAGCCGGTGCACAACCTGAAAGAAACCAAGGTGTGCATGTTGTACGAGGGTGGACCCAAAAGAATCCGGACTTTCGTTCTAAAAAAATAATTTATTATTTTTTTTACCAAATTCTTTCAGTCTCCTTCAAAGTACTCTCCATTAAATACGATTCATTTCTCCCATTGTTTGAAGCACCTCTGGGACTCTGGAACTTTTATATTGTGCAATGCGCTCTGCGAAGTTCTTTTTACAGCCTCTACACCATCAAAACATTTCCCTTTTAGATTTCGTTTAATTCTCGGAAAATGTCATCATGTTGGTCAAAACGTTTGGATCACTTTCAATCTGATTTTTCAAGTCCTGGCTCAAATTCAGACGAATGATTTGATCCTGTGTGAGCAGGCGAGAAATAAACTGAGCGGCAACATGTCTCATTTGCAAAACCTCACGCTGGCACGAGCTCCAACTCACTCCTGCCTGTTTTGAAATATCTTCGATCATGAAACGACGATTCTCGCTGATTTTGGGGCAGGTTTGTTCGATGTTTTCGTCGTTTCGAAATGATGAATAGCACTCGGAACGAGCATGATCTTCAACACTCATCTCACCACACTTAAAGCGCCCAAACCACTCAAAAAATTGTGTGCGGTTCATAGTATCCTTCTTGAAAGCCTGTTGAAGCATTTGGTAAGTTTTCGTTTCCGATTTTCCAAGTAGGAGGCAAACACACTCCTTGTTCCTTTGAATCTGCCATAACGATTTCGCAGGCGGCAAACGAGAACAGTTGAGAAAAACAATAATATGATCAAACGTTAATCACCTACGCAAACGCCGCTTGGCCAACTGATCTTGGAAAGTCTCTACTAGACCCACCTAGCAGGAGAACTCTCTACTACGACTAGGAACGGCAGCGCTCTTTCAATCCGGGTTCTTTTGGGTCCCTCCTCGTAAGTAATCTTGTTTTCGAACTCAGGGATCATACTGTTACCTTCAATATATTTTTCATCTCGTTAAGTTTAGGACAGCATCGTCTTGAGAAAACAAGTTGTGCTTGGGATTATAAACAAGAAGAAACCTGAATTTCCGAAGACTTTGTCAAGCAAAAAAAAGCAGTTTCATAATTTATTTTTTCTAAAAAAAAAAATACAACCGTTGTAAGGTATACCCCGAAGTAAAGTAGGAATGTTGTACTCATGAGTACTCTTCACACACGAAAATAAGTTAGTAACCGAGTTGGTGAGAGAGACATTATCATTTTGAACTATAATTGAAAGGCTCTGTAGACACGTTAGATCATCTTGTGAGTAGTAAAAGTAAAACCAACATATGGCCGATGATACTATTGTATAATGGAAGTATCGGTTTACAATGGATTTGATTTGTGGACTTTAATCGATTCAAGCTGGCAACAAGGAAAGTTCTTTAAAAGTCGGTGTTATATGTAGAATTTATAGTTTGATGTTCTTCAAATGTTTTTGTTAGTTCTAACATGACTGCTTTTGAGCGTACAGTCGGATGTTACTATATCATTACATGAATGTGGCAGTTAGTCAATTTTCTCTTGCTAACGAAAGTTACTCTGCCCTGCGCTCTACCCATTTGTTCGTAAATCTTCCTGAGGTCCAGTATCTCATCTCTTCATATATACACTTCATCACGTTGAAGAAGTTTCTGTGCGTCAGTTGAAATTTTGTTACTTTTTAAGAGGATACAATTAATCTCCTAGTGTGTTGCAAATGTTGTATCTTTACCTTTCCAACATAAGTTGCTTATAACCACTTGAATCCTAAATTCTGCATTTAATAGTTTTGGTGGTTCTTCCAGAGTCGTTAACTTATAGAAACGTTCCAGAGTTTGATGTAAATTGGCTACTAGTTACGTTAGCCTTGTTTCGTGAGTTTTCTCGCTATTTTTTTCTATAATTTTACTTGTCTTGGTATTTCTTCCGATTGGAAGCTGTTTTCAGACTGGTTTTGGATTTAGTTAGGAATTGTTTCCAGATACTTTTCAGTTTACATTTTGTGTCATCTACAGTAGAATATGATTTGTTTGTCAATGTATCATCTTCATTTTCATTATATTTCCTTATTGACTGATTTTCTAAGTAGCGTACTTTTGTTTTTTTTTTTTTAAAAAACTACATTCTCTGTTATATGAATTTTAAACGTTATGTGTTTTATTTTTGTTTCATAAGTCTGTATTATGTTAGACATCTTGTAGTTCATGTTTTAATTACCCATTCGTAGGGTTGCCATATTTCAAAACTGAAAATCCGGGACAGTACAAAATTACGAGAATTTTTGAAATGCTTAAAATGAAAAGAAGTGTTATATACTAATTTACTTTCTTCCATTAGATAGAGTTGTTCAAGTATTACGTAATCACATTTTTAGTCATTTTACTAGACCTTTTCCTCCCTAGTAGAAGAAACGTAAGCAGATTATTTACCCCTTCTCCCTGGTAAGCATTTTTTTTTTTTTTTTAATTTCTCAGGATCTGTTAAGTTTCGTGGCTTTCAAAGTCTGTTTTAGCTCAAGATATGATGTTATGTTTCCTTTCACAGGTCTCGTTTGTTCGTGTTGTATCCCCTTGTTTTTAGAACGGTTAATTCATTGGCAATATGTTCTACTCCAACATTTTTCTCATTGTTGTCTGCTCAGTTTTATTAATTAACACAATATATACTTTTCTTCTTGAATGGCCAGTGGAAAATTTCGAAAGCAAGATGCAGATTGAAATGAAGTACTAAAGTTAACAACAAGATTGAGCAGTAGAACCCTTTGTTCCTGGCCCAATGAAACGAATGCTTCGTTCATGTCAAAGTAGTTAAATCGTGAACTAAATTAAATCCATGGTTTATGTATTCAAGTTTCTCTTTTCAACTTTTAAATTACCATATTCAAAAGTTGGAGAATAATTGAAGAATAGTTTCACAACGGTTTCTCTTCATCCAATTTTCTTCAAACTTGGCACCTATATACTAGGCCAAAAATAAATCGACACGTACATTTTGTTTCTTCCGGAAAATAAGTTAAGGGAGGCAAAGGGCCCCTTTTCAAAAAATGGTCCCCTTGTTTAAAAGGATCACTTTAAAGAAACGAAACTCTGGCGATGCAAAGATGACTTCAAAGTAGGAAATACGGGCTTTGTCGTTTTTGTGAGGAAAGAGTTACAGGGGCAATGCCCCCTTCGTAATCACAAAGGACCGCGCACAATTCTTACAGAAATTGGATTTCGGTGGAACTGCTTAAAATCGTGATATGTTGTAGATGTGGTGTTCCTGAGAAAAGGTCTTGATGTGCACAACCACAAATCACTAACTGTTTGGCCACTACAGAGCCACTTTTTTGAAAACAACCGAGGATAGTGATATTCTGAATTTCAGTTTAAAAAATGACTGAAACCGTGATATGTTATAGATATTGTGATTCTGAGAAAGTCTTAATGTGCATAACCGCCAACCACTGCACGGCCACTTTTTTTAAAACAGCCGAAGATAGTGATATTCTGAATTTCATAAATATATATTTCACTGAAACCGTGATATGTTGTAGATTTTGTGATCCTGAGAAAAAGTGTCAATGGGCACAACCACCAATCACTGACCGTTTGCCACTACAGGGCCACTTGATAAAAGCAGAAGATAACGTTGTTCTGGATTTCGGTGGAATTGTTTGAAACTGTGATATGTTGTGGATATTGTGATCTTGAGAAAAAGTCTCAATTTGCACAACCATAGCATCACTGACCTTTTGGTCACTTACAGGGTCATTTAAAAAAAGGAGCTAAAGATAACGGTATTCTAGATTTCGGTGTAAATGAATAAAACTGTGATATATTGTAGGTGTCCTGAATTTGAAAAAAATTGTCTAGGGCTTTCCAGGGTTTTCGTTTGTCCCGCAAGATGAACATCTGAATGTTGTCTATGCTTAAATGAGGTTGGCCGCTACTCTCCCCATCACTTTTGCGGGTTGTGGGATAGGACTTTTCAGGGTTTCATATAATTCTACAAAAATTCCAGAGTATCCTTACCTTCTGCTGTTTTAAAATGTGTGGCCCCGTAGGTGCCAAATGGTCACTGATTTGTGGCAGTACCTCTTGACACTTTTTTCTCAGGATCAGAATATCTAAAACATGTCACAGTTTCAAGTAATTCCACCGAAATCCAAATGACCGTTACCTTCTATTCTTTCCTTTTTTAAAGTAGCCCTGTAGTGGCCAAACGGTCATTGATTGGTGGTTATTGTCATTTTTGTTGCGGCACATTTTGAGATATTTGGGATTATTTTCAACGAGGCAGTGCAAGAAATCATTGTCACTCGTGAAATATAGTAGACTATCCTATGGACAGTTCCTGGCAAAGTACTGTGCTGAGCAAATGTAACAAATTCTTGGCTACGGTACTTTGGTGTAGCCATCGGTGGTTGAACTAACAATTGGTAGGGGCCTACCTTCTTTCCGCTCTGGCAAAATAGTATATACATAAATTGCAGCTCACAATGGGAAGTGCAATATTTAATGAAACATTAGAAATTCGCATTTGCGTTTCTTTAACATACTTAAAATCAGGCCCGCAACCAGAGGAGGGCTATGGGGCCTGCCCCTTAAACTTTTTGTGGCCCCTCCAGACAATATAAAAAAACATAATTTAGGTATTTGTAAGAGAATTTTTAATGACTTGGCCCCCTCTAACATATTCATGGTCCCTACAAACCTCTGTGGCTGGTTTCGGGCCTGCTTAAAATCCTTCTTGTTTATCACGCTAGTCATGAGCATCAAACATCTAACAAACCACGTACATGCTGAGTACTTAATACTTCCCTACTTCTTTTAGTATTCATATGGGGCACCGTATGTTCCTTCATTCATATTAGCAATGGCTTCTTTCAGTATTTATACGATACTCGAATAAATGGTTAAATGTTAATGTAGCACTACTAACATTATGAAGAATAATAACAAGATGCGTATTGAACCTGTCTCTTAGAAACATGGTTTTATAACGTGAAAACGTTTCAGTAGTCTTTATTAAGTAGAGATACTAGTTCAATCTAATGACGAAAAGTTCGACACAGACTCTCACAGTGAAATTTACTTTTTCTTCGTCGTTTCTCTCTCTCTCTTTTTTTTTTTTTTGTGTGTGTGTGTGTGGTTTTCAGAAGAAAAATAACATATTCATATTTAAACAATTATATTTTAAATAAACATAATTTTACTGGATTTAAACAACATTATTTTAGTTATATTTTTGCTGTAAGTAAATCGTCCAGATCATTGTCTCATGATATGCCCCGGGAAATAAGGTCATATGGTGAGACAATGATCTCCTGGACGTTTTACTTACAATGAAAATGGTTCTACCGTAAATTATAATAATACTGAGGCGATTATCTGAAGAAATGACAGATTGTAAAGGGCGCATTTGTCCATTTCAGAAATTATTCTAATCGGCTTAGACATCTTAAAAAACAATGTTTAGGCATCAAATTCACGCTTTTAATAATATTTCTTCCTAATTATCACCCTTACTTAGCTTTAGAGAACGGCAATATTTAATAAATGTCTTCTTCCGACTCACAGACATACGGATTCCTATCAACTCAGCGACCTCAATAATTTATAAATATGCACCAATATTTCTATTGCAGGACATTTTTATGTGATTTACATTTACTCGAAGTGTTACGGGGACGCTATCTTAGAAAATTGCTTCTTCTGTACATGCATCTGACAGGTTCAAAAGTTATTCCAGTCAACTCAGTGACCTTGAGAATCTGAGCCCCAATATGGTCCTGTGGTTTCTCTGTACCTAAGTTACACCCACACATAGCATTACAGAGTGCTCATCTTGGAAAATGGCTGCCACTCCCACCTAAGATAGAGAGAACCTGTGTCCCCGTCTTTCTCGATTTCTTATGACCTATACTTACTGCCATGAAAAGGATAGACAGGTTTTCGGATGTGATTATTTTCCAAATTTCAGAGATTTGGCTATCACACTCTAAGTTTCCCACCACAAGCCATCTGCAAAATGAAAACGCAAGAGAACTGTTTAGAAGATACTTTACTCTGTAAAATACAAACCATTCTAGTATACATCCATATTTACACCAGATGCGAAAGTTCTATGCATACCACTCCTTGGGCTTCAGTCGGAAAACAGTTACACCCCATATATCATCCTCATTCGCAAATGCTTTACCACGAAGGACGCCTCCAATAGTAATCAAAAGGTGCTAAATCCGGACTGTACGCTGGATGTGGTAAGTGCAACACTCTTACGGAACTTTTTGAGGTGTTACAAGGCCTATAGCAGGGAGCTCTGTTCTGCTTCACCAACATATATTTGCGTTAGATTTAATGTGGGTATTTTTGTGATACAGCTTAAAACTTCCTTTTCAGATGCTCACAGTATAACTCAGGGTTCACAATACGACCATCAGGTAGGGCTGTTCCGATAATCGAGTAATCGATAACAATTCGATAAAATTTCAAAACCGTTTCATCGATAAATAATTTTAATTTTATCGAATTATCGAACTTTCGAGACTCCCGAAATGTTCGAGACTCTCGAAATGATCGAGACTCCCGAAATGTTCGAGACTCTCGAAATGATCGAGACTCCCGAAATGTTCGAGACTCCCGAAATGTTCGAGACTCCCGAAATGTTCGAGACTCTTGAAATGTTCGGGACTCCCAAAATGTTCGAGACTCTCGAAGTGTTCGAGGCACTCGAAATGTAAGAAACATTAGACAACTTCGAGACACTCGAACTCTTCGAGAGTCTTGAATTGTTTGAAAGCAGCAAATACAGAAATATATCAATATGATCGCATTTGTCGAGTCGCTTGAATATTTTGAAAAGTTCGGGATTATCGGAGTGTTCGGAAGAAACAATGAATTCGAGGTTATAGTTGTATATAATATGTATTACATATATGCAGAGTGTTTATTTTAAAACTTCTCTCCTTAGAAATGAAGTGAAGGAAAAGTTTTTTCCCCACAGATCTGTATAAGGTTTAAGCAGTCTGTCAAAAGAGAAAAAAATGAAAATGAAATCTTTAAGTTTTACGTCCCACGGTTATGCCGGTTAGGCTAAAGGAGACGGTGATGATGAGAGATGAGTGAAAATGGTGGAATGAAGAAAGTGGGAGGAAACGGGAGAACCCCGAGGAAACCCACGAGCACGGTGTTTGTCCACCACAAAGTCCACTTGGCGGAGGCTGGGATCGAACCCGGGACCTCAAGCACCAGAGGTGAACGCTCTACCACTGAGCCACCGCGCCCCCTCTGTCAAAAGAGAGAAAGAGGAAGAGAAAACATGCATCACCTGAATGGAATTGGAATCCAAGACACCATTAGTCTACTAATAGTCACTTTGCGGATTGCGCCAATAACGGGGCAGGCAGAAAAATAATTTTAATATGATTTCGAGGGTTTAATTTAAAGTTCTGTATAGCGGGAGCTACTGATATAGGTAGAGGTAAGGAAAGTCGATAAGGCTGAAGACTTATCAAACTTCCGTTTCGAAAATTTACTCTCCGGTGCTAGATTGCCTTCGAGTATTTGAGATTGTCGTGAAACAAACCTTGAGAATTTTGGGTGCGAAGCTCCCTATTACAGGCCGTCCTGTCTGTCTGTTTGTATGTGGCATCCGACGATAACTTTCGAACGGATTGTCCGATTTTAAAGAGGATTGGTCTAAATGCATATGTCAGGTATCTGTTGCTCTTGGTTACTTTACGATATTTGATTTTGTGCATAAGATGCCGTGCGGCTCTGGGCATTACCAACCTCAGATTCAATGCTTACCTGGGAGGGGGGGGGATGCGGCCGAAGCGTGGTGCCAACAACACCACATTCATCTACGACTGAGGGCACACTCCCTACATGCCCTCATGGCATGATGCTATGCACAAGGGAGAACTTTACATATGACAGAACGAAGACTAAAGAAAAATGAAATGAAGTGAAATTTTCCAGTTTAATGACCTACTATTATGTCTGTTAGGCTAAGGGAGAAGTATGATTAAGGCAAGTGAATGATGACGGAATAACTGGTGAAATGGGAATGTGGAAGGAAACGGGAGTACGCCGAGAAAACCCACGGACACGATGTTGTCCACCACAAACTTACTTGGTCGGGGATCGAAACAGGGTACAGTTACTTGCTTTGCAGTTGTTGAAAGCAATATTAGACCCTATCTCTCCTGTCGTGTCCTGCATACAATAGACTACTTATCACTGTTTCTTTCTTTTCTGAAACAAGAAGCCAATGTCTTTGAAACCGATTACAATTACATTGCACTTCGGTTGTAATCAGATTTTTCTATGGGAAACAAGGTTATACTGCTAATTCAAGCTGAAACGGTACTGGAAAGTGTGTTCAAGTTACTGAAGTGAAAATATCAGCGAAAAGATCATGTGGGATATTTGAATCATTCTGAAACTTGGATATTTGGATAGGGCACATACTAGTTCCTAAATAAAATCTTGACCGGACTACGGTAGATCCTATAGTATTGGAGCTATGGACCTATAAAGTTCATTTATTCATGTTTTCGGCATCCTATAACTCCAAAAGGAAGCATTTGTGCACCCAGGTTGGTCTATACTTTTTGTTTTATCTTGGTCTCAGGATAGGGCTGCCATATTTTGAAATTAGAAAAGCGGGGGATTCTAAACCGTAAGTACTGATGTGAATTTGTGTATTATAAATACTGACGATCCTTCTGACCATTTTTTTTTTTTAGTGATTTCTTTGTTAAGTGACACTTCCAATGTACTTTTCTAACAAAACTAAAGTAAAGAAAATTTAGTTTTTGCCTTTAATATTTTATTAAGTTCAACAAATGTGAGTCTCGTATTGTAAAGTAAGTATTAAATAAGTATTACAGTAAAATATCTCTAATAAGGATTTCTCTAAGACAAGTTTTAAAAAAAAGCAAGCGATATATGGCAGATGTTGTTCATACGGTTTTCTCTCTAAGGAATACAAAATAATTTCTAAACTTTTATCGTAAGAAAGCTAAAACATATTTAGGAGTCTTGGTCCATCTCTTATAAAATTTCTGATCATTTTCAAAGATTTCTACTTGAAATCATATTAACATACGAAAATACCACAGTTTCACAATATATGAAATATATGAAACATTTTAAAAGAAAAAATACTAATAATGGATCTAAACAATATGCTAAGGATCCGTAGGTTCAATTTGCAATCATTTCTCAATATGTAAAGACTAGTTGAACATATAGATTACGTAACAACATAGACGTGTTCAGTTGAACTGGACAGAATGTTATCAAAGAAATACACACCCATGAGATCATACATTAGTATTCATGGGTTGAACCAAAATGTGTATGATTATGCCAAATTTTTTACATTTTTCATTCCCTTTAACTTCCTTTAAAAAATCTTGATGGCATAAAATCTTATCATAAAATTCTACGCATGATACGTCTTTCATATTGTACAAGACCAGTAGTAATAATTTGACAGTTTTTGCGTTCATCTTGTTTCTGTCATCTGCCCATTCGCGATTGAGATTGACACAGAAATGTAGCGGTTTACGTTGAATATAACAACACTTTATCAACAAAGTCGTCTTAGATTTTTCTCCAATCCGAAAAAGCGGGTGGTTTTTCATGATTAAGAGATGATTAAGCGGGGGACGAATATAAGACCTGAAAATCTTGTGGTATCCGCTAAAATTAGGTAATGTGGCAACCCAAACGTTGGCGGTGTTGTTTCGAAACACTCTATATAAAATAATGCACCACGTTATTCTAAATTGATGCAAAACTCTTACGTTTTTAAAACCTACATTATTCGTCCAGGAAGCAATCTGCCTCCACCAAACGACGCTTCTGAATCCGCTAGTGTGTGGATTCACCATAATGTACAAACCAACTGTATAGAACATATGGTACACTGTATATTCACTGTCGAGGAAATAGATTTATTTCCGTTTTTCACCTTCATTAAACTTAGTGATGATTTCAAGGTTTCCCCCGCGTAGTCTTATCATACGTCCTAGATTCAAGCCCGATCTGGAAAATTGTCTGGGATTAACTAATGCCCGAAATTTTAGGGAAAATGGAAGACTGGGAAATTTCGCTGTGTTTGGTCAAGTGCTTGGCTTGTAATTCTGTGTGCTGATATTTATAAAAAAATCAATAACGATAAGGTGTTCTTCGCAAGAATACTTTACTCAGGTAAATAATTAAGACAATAATATAAAAAATATATTTTAAGTATAGAAAATGAGCATAAGCATTTTAGGAAGTTAAGATTAGACTTTTTTTTAACTTCTCAATAAACACACACACCATTCTTAAAAATATCCAGAAATTATGGTAATCCTACCCCGGGAGATTTTGAATACACGGGGGGTGAAAGTAGCAAAAATACTGGTAAACCACGGTGAACATGATCAGAGATATGTTTGTGCGGAAATATTCCTCCTAAACAACCCCTGAAATCACCACTGATTTGACTAACATTTATTTTACTGAAAGGCTAAAGGGGGAGTTTGCGCCCAAAGCATCATCATATCTGATTGCGGCAATGTGTGAACTAGTGGCCGTTAAGAGAAAGCAAACACGACAGAAGATAATACATTTGGCTTAAAAATAAAATTTTGCTATAACATTTTAGCAACACCGTGCGTGATTAATATGGTTGAGGTGTTGGGCGTATACTATATCGTATGAAGAGCAAATTACCCTATTTGTACGTTTAAGACCGTATCTCTGGCAACACTAATACACTAGCTGTTAGCAAATAACAAACAAGAGATAAAATTCAGGGAAAAATGAACGCTTTCTGTGTGGGGGGGAGGGGACGAAAAAACAATCCCTTTGTGCACGCTTTCTTTTCTCCTCACAAGTACAACTTTGCAATAACTTATCAGATAAAAAAAAGTTGTTTGACTAGTTTGGCTGCAAGAAGGAATCATTGGAAAGGTGAAGGAACCAAACTGTCCATCACTACTTTTGATAATACCCGAAACTTCGATAATACTCGGAATTTCGATAATACCCGAAACTTCGATAATACTCGAAATGTCGATAATACCCGAAACTTCGATAATACTCGAAATTTCGATAATTCCCGAAACTTCGATAATACTCGAAATTTCGATAATACCCGAAACTTCGATAATACTCAAACTTTCGATAATACCCGAAACTTCGATAATACTCGAAATGTCGATAATACCCGAAACTTCGATAATACTCGAAATTTCGATAATTCCCGAAACTTCGATAATACTCGAAATTTCGATAATACCCGAAACTTCGATAATACTCAAACTTTCGATAATACCCGAAACTTCGATAATACTCGAAATTTCGATAATACCCGAAACTTCGATAATACTCGAAATTTCGATAATACCCGAAACTTCGATAATTTCAAATACTCGAAAGGTTTCGAGTAACCGATGACAACTCGATAAATTTTCAGTCCCGAAATTCGATAGGTCCTCAGCCTTATCGAACACCCCTACCATCAGGAGTAAGTTCCCCGTGTAAGAGACCTTCAAAATTTTACCATAGATGAAGGATGACTGTTCAGCACGGTGCTGTTTTCTGATCTGGGTCAAACCATTGATTACTAATGTCTGGAGTCCAATAGTAAACCCAGCGTAGTCGCTAACGCTCTCGCCTTCGGTGCGAGCGGTCCCGGGTTCGATTCCCGGTGGGGTCACTCGGTCGAAAAAGTGTAACAGCTTTTTCAGGCCAGCCACCCTGAATGAGGTTTTCCTGGGTTTTCCTCATTCACACCAGGCAAATGCCGGGGTGGTACCTAACTTATAGGTCCCAGGCCGCTTCCTTCCTTTCCCAATCCTTTCTTCCTTCCCTTTCCCCGGATTGTGTGCTCGCCGAGGGACGTCATCCCTCAAATCGTGAAGGGCTACATGGCCTTAGATGCCGAAAGCCCAGAAATCCAAATCCTAAAAATCCTATCCAATAGTAAACCCATCTTCGTCCGATGTCACAGTTTGTTTATTGAAACACTTATCCACGGGATTGTTCAGCAGAGTTTTGCACACTCGCATCCTTCTTTGTGCCTGCTCAGCAGTGAGATCAATGGGGACAATTTCCTTTGTGGCCAATATCGTTTGTATGGTTGATTTTGAGATACCAGCTTCGATAACTATCACATAGGTGCTGGTGCTCGGATTTGACTCCACAGCTTGGTGTACAGTCTTCATGTAGAAAGTGGGGCATCTTCCTGCTCTGTTTTTTTCTGGCAAGTCATAATCGCCCTATATGTTCCCCTTTCGCCTCACATATGTTTCGTATTGTTTTTCAGGCTGTATGGCTCCGATGAAAGCCATACACCAGGAGCTCATGAATGATTGTTCTTTGCCACTCCATAGTTCATTTGTCACGAGACTAAAAATACTATCAATGGATATAAACAATTGAAAGTCTTTCCCTGTGCATTGGTAAAATGGTTGCTATGTGCCTGTTAACCACTATGTTCCCAAAGTTCACATTCTGACATGATGGAAAACTTATGGGACGCCTTTTTGAAAATAAACTGTAAGTATTATAGTGCTGCCAAAATGTCTTCAGCCGTGGCAAAAATGCGAACTAAAGCTCACACCCTCGATACTCCCAAGCGTTGAGCCAATAAGGGTTCAGCTGTTGTTAAGCGAGAGATCCTTAGCGAAAGGGAGTGGAATTCCTTCAGCCGACAGCAGCACTCGGAAGACAAGACTAGGTGTCAAGTCAATGTTGCATGTCTTTAGTTTAATATTTCACTGTGTTAATGTGATCTTTTGTTCTTATTCATGTGCTGAAGTGGGTCAGAGGTATTCGTCAATAGATGCCCTTAGATATTCCCCTCGCCCTGTTACAATTGTATCTACGTTCAAGAATGTGATGTGAATAGAGTATCCGAAACACAATTGGCTATTTATTTTTTTAAATACAATTGTTCATATGTGTGAATAGAGAAATGTATATGAGATAACTTTGAAAATATTGAACCGCCACAAATACGAATAAAGTGGTAGCTTATTATTTGGCTTACAGAAATAGAAAAAAAGATCAGAAAACTATATTATCGATTAAAGAGAACTTCCAATATAGTTTAGAAAACTTTTCTTATAATCAATGTAAAACTCATAGAGTTTTCAACTGGAAATTTTCCAATATCTTTGTTTTGATCTTACCCGCACATGTTCTATAGCAAGATAATATACACAGCGTAGATGTGGATTTTTTTTTTTCACTAGAAACAATTCAGCTGCAGTTTTAGACAGTAATATATATATAACTTATTGTTTTCCAGATCTAAATCAAAACTTTTTGTTCAACTTTCGTTTCAACTCGACTTTTTTCGAGTATCTCAAAATCGATATATATATATATATATATATATATATATATATATATATATATATATATATATATATATATATATATATATATATATATATATATATATATACGGTAGTTTTTGTCAAATAAGAAATTTAGTCAGAAAATTATGATTTTCTGTTCACAAATAGAGTTGCTCCAAAATATTCCTTATTGCATTTTTTTCTGTGCAGTAGAAGTGCTTTACGCCCGTCTTAGGTATTCCAACTCGAACTGGAATGTTATTTTTCACTGAGAACGAAAGACGAAAAGTGAAAAGAATTCCTTATTGGAAGAAAGTCGTCCAAGGCTTATATACTTGTATTTAATGTACCAAAATGACATTTGAAGGGTGATTCTTATCGGGCCTCGCTGGCTCAGTGATAGACCGTTCACCTGGTACATGGGGTCCTTGTTCGATCTCAGCTCGTGCCAAGCAGGGGCGGATCCAGGGGACGATCGGGGCAATCGCCCCGCCCCCCAGAAAAGAAAACTTTCTTATTTTATATATATAAATAAAACCCATCCCAAAGTTTGGAGCCCTTAAAAGTAGCAGTATGACAACCCACCGCCCACCCCCCCAGAAGTCGGTCCTGGATCCGCCCCTGGTGCCAAGTGAACTTTGTGGTGGACAAACACCGTGTGCGTGGGTTTTCTCGGGGATCTCCCGTTTTCTCCCACTTTCTTAATTTCATTCATTTCTTATCATCACCGTCTCTTTTAGCTTAGCAGGCATAAATGTGGGACGTAAAACTTAAAGATTTCATTTCATTTCATTTCGAAGGGTGATTCAGAATTTTCTCATAACTAGGGAAGAAAAATAACAGTTATCTACGCAGGATGATAAGTGATAATTATATTCTGAAACATATTTTTTCTTTCCTTAAACGAAAATGCGTGATTTGAACTAAATTACAGATGTTGAATACATTGCTGAAATCGAAACGTTCCAGCAGGACAAGGTAGCTCAGTGGTAGAGCGCTTATCTCTGGTGCATGTGGTCCCTTGTTCGATCCCCGCCCAAATAAGTTTGTGGTGGACAACATCGTGCCCGTGGTTTTCTCGGGTATTCCCGTTTCTTCCTAAATTCACACTTCACCCATTCTCCCATCATCATTCACTTGCTTTAATCATAGTCTCCCGTATCCTATTGAGCATAATCGTAGGACTTATACTGAAAATTTTCATTTCTTTTTTCCGTAATATTACATTACATCTCGTTTTTGTTGGACACACCTATACATTATATTTATACGCACTGAGAAAAAATGTAGGTGGCGTACTTAAAAAGATAGGTTACATGCATAATTCATGTAGTTTTTGGACTTAATGTACAGCAGACGTATAACTGAAAACGCATGTTTTATAATACTTTCCATATAAGTGTTCCATATATACGTACTTTCCGTATGAAACCATATAGGTGGTCAGGATCTCACATACAAATGGACGTATATAACATATAGTTGACGAAGGTAACCTAAGTATATGCATGTGATATACGGAAAACTGTTAGATGTCAGACATCCTGCAACGGCATGATGTAACATCTAAGAGCAGTGCCTATGTAGCATACGGATAACGTATGCTCCGTACTGATTTCTGTAGTAAAAAAGAAGATGCCGTATATTTGTACAATATACCGCTGTCCGGAGAACGGATTTTTCTCAGTGCGAGAATGGTAAAACATGTACGTTTTTACCGAAGAGCAAAGTACAACTTCTTAAATTAATTTTAAAATAATTTTAGTTCAACGATGAAAACGAAATAATATTAGTGCAAAATAGAGAGATTTTTAATTAAATCATTCCTAATTTTTCCAGGTTAGAATAGATTGGAGAAAGAGTGCCCACTTAGTTTTTGAATGTTCATATCTCCGTTGTAAAGACAACCATAAATTTGTAATTTACATCTGACAATGTTCCAACATTATTCTTTTAGTTTTAATATGTTTCAAAATTAATTATTTAGAATGGTAGTTATTTACACAATTATTTAAATAACTATCAACGAAAACAAAATATACTTTAACCCCACCAATGAGGTAAAAGTTCGCACGAGGAAAAGTAGACGTTCGCATGGAACACCTAAGTACACAATATAAACACTGAAAATATACTGTAAAGGAGTTATAATATTAAATAGAAAACAAATTATTACGCACAAACTACAATTATTAACACGGCTTCTCTTACAGTTATACAAGTATATTTACGTAGACACAGACTATGAGAGCTACAATATTGACAAATTAAATATAGTAACAAAACTTTTTGTAAGCAAAAAGAACATTTTTTAAATTTTTTTAACAGTTATCATAGCTGAAGTTCCTTCACTTTTATGTCTGCAACATTCTTCATGACACCAGTCTTCACAAAACTTGCACATGATCCATTCGCCAAATGTAGTTCCAACTGTAACTTTCCTCATTGTGGGCGGAATAAAGGATCCTCAACTTCAGCTGCTTTCTTTTTCTTTTTTCATTTCATTTCTTTCCTTTTCTCGATCAGTCTGAGTATTATCTTGATCTTGGCTACGGAAGATTCATGTTTAACTGATTTTCCAGGTATTTTGATAACCATCTTGCTTGAGGTTCAATTTCACGTCTTATCTTGAGGTTTGGTTTGCAACATATTCTTAAACATGGAACTAGTAACAATCTTTATCCTTTTTGTTTCTCTCTTGCATTTTTGTGAGTATTTTGATTAAGTCAGGGGAATTGATTTTACAGTAGCTAGTAAAATTGATGTATCAAATGCAGATCCGAATCCGAATCATTACCTAATCGGATTTGAGAGACATAAGGTATTCTGTTCAAGGTTCAACTGAGACATATTCCTTCTGCACTTGTTAGATACCAGAATTTGATGATTATGCATCTTCTACTCCGTATAACCCATACACTCGTCTGTCTGTTCGTGCAGTTCTTCTTCTTCTTACTCCTCGTTTTACTTCCATCTTTCCTTCTATAGCGGCATGAAGAAGAAAATTTCTTCGCAAAATGTGTCCAATGCAATTTGCCTTCCTTCGAAGAGTGCTGGATAAAAGCGTTCTCTTCTTTCCTACGTCTACAACTGACTTTCAATTAACCACATAGAGAAATATTTAACAACAGCCTTACAATCTACCATATTGTAAGATAATTAGACATGTTTATCACACACCCCCAACCGCCTTGGTTATACCCCTGACGGAACCACTGCTCTAAGTTTACACTTGAACACATTATAGCTAACAGCATATTGACAAGAGGAATGATAGCCGAGTGAATACAGCGTTTTAAGCAACTTAACAAAGCCTCGTACCAGAGGCGGATCTAGCCCTTGAGCCGGGGAGGGCTAGGCTCCCAGTTTTTTGAGTGACAAAAATGATTTAAGATATTATTCATATATTTGTGAAAGTTTATAGTAAATTCACGATATACTTAACAAAGTCTGGTTTTTGGCTACCCTCCCCCAGTTTACACTTTCTAGATCCGCCACTGCCTCATACCATATAACCATTCTAGCACAAGCCAGACAACGTTGCGATAAGAAACACTTAATGAACTCAGGCCACTCCTTCCGCACCCTTTACTGCCTCCTCCTGCATCGGTTTAGCTGCTCTACCTCTGTAGGACAATGGTAGGACAGCAGCCGGTCGGCAGATGGTGCACTTGAGTTACACAAATAAGTGCATAAAGCTCCCTTTACCGCTCGCTTTTTTGAAAATTTTAGATGTAAATATTTACATATATCAAGTTGTGTGTTAAAACTTAAACTGAATAGAATGTGTGTTCTCAATCTGTGTTTTGCAATTTAACTGTGAATAACTCTCAAATGAACTCAGCTACGGGAAAATGTCCTAAATAATCGTTATTATCCTTCTCAAGAACTCATAACCATTGTTGTATCTTTAAGGTTGTTTTAAAGGGACAATTTTTTCGATAGATGGCAGTACAATCTTCGTATATCTTCCATATATTTGTTACCTTTCACGAAAATTCACGATTTCTGTTACAAATTTCAACCTACAGACTTCAAATTTTTAGAAAGGTAACTTCATAATCTATCGAAGACAATGATTTGTGCCGATTTTTTATTTAAAATTTGCTTCATTGTTGAAATGGCTTGATTGTTGAAATGGATATCGAAACCTTTAACAATAGAACTGTTTCAACAATGAAGAAAATTCTAAATGACAAATCGGCACGGATTGTTCCATTTAATAGGTTATGAAGTTCCCTCTCTAAAAATTTGAAGTCTCTACGTTGAAATTTGTAAAAGAAATGGTAAATTTTCGTGAAAGGTAAAAAATACATGGGAGAGATACAAAGACTGTAGTAGCATCTATCGGCAAAACCTGTCCCTCTACACTAACCTTAAAACTAACGGAGGTAATTAGTTGTAAGAAAAGTTACCCGTGATTAACTATTTTTGAAAGTGAGAGCGTCACAATTAGTTATGACGAAACCAATACTTGTATTGCTAGTAACAACTACAATATTCGGTTTAATTTCTACTGTATTTCTATCATATATATAATATATATATATATATATGAGGAACATATCGTTTAGGATACTTCCTTAAAAGGCAGATGTATACCATCAACTTTCCGAAACTTTATTTTACAATACTGTAAAATACAGTATTACTTTATTTCATAATTAAATTAAATTGACTGAACTTCGTGATTAATAGATGTTGTGGATCGCTTTACTTTTTCTAAGGCGGTATGAAGAAGGAAATTTCTTCGCAAGATGTGTCCAATCCCAATTAGCTTTCCTACGAGGAATGCTGGCTAAAAGAGTCCTCTATTAGCTTAATACTGTATTTTACATTGTAATCTTTTAGTTCCCTATAAAACCACTCTGAAGTTGGAAATTTTTAGTTTTACTGATTTACTTCGGTAATGCTAACGAAAACATACAATCATACCGAATTTCAAGTTTTTATTCTAATTCCAAGTACCTAAAACATGAGATAATAGGTTAAAAAACACATTTAAATAACATGGGATATTCTACTAAAAATTAGATTCCCTAAAAATTAAAAATATTAAGTTTTGGCAATTTTCCTGTCGGTTAGTATCGGAAAGCTAGAATCATACTAAATTTCAACTTTCCATGTCAACCGGAAGTACCCTTTTAATTTATGTCAGTTCATGTAGTTTTATATGTCGTTAGGATATTTCCTTTTTAAATTTAGATATTGAAATAATGAATTAGATTTTTGGTTCTTATTTCTTCTGGACGTCTATTTTAAAAAATTAGAACTGCTATAATGCCTTCTATGTGTGTTACATATTGTTTTGCTTTTGTAAAAAGTAAGATTTTTGTGATTCTCTTGTTTATTTGATTAAGAAGTATTGAATGAACCAAGTTAACTTCCAGTAGTAATCATGAAGTGCAGAGAAAAGAAATTAATGATAATCATCATCTTCATCATCATCGTATTTATTCTGCCATTATGGACAGGTCACTTAAGAGTTTTCATCCCGGCGAAATTAAAATACCTCTAATTTTACATTAATTATGTGATATCTTCAAGTAGATAAAAGATAATCGAAATGTGGAACAAGAGCGCGCTAGACAATATCATTTTACATGAGAAACCGTTATCACGACTCACTTATCTGCTTTTGATTTCGAGCCATTTTGAAAATCGGCGTTTATTTTCGCGTTTCTAAACAGCTGAAAACATGAAGCCACTAGGTGACTTGTGATAACGGAACCTCACGCAAAATAATATTGTCTAGGGCGCTCTTGTTCCACATTTCAATTATCTTTTATCTATTTGAAGATATCACATAATTACTGTAAAATTAGCGGTATTTTAATTTCGCCGGGGTGAAGACTCTTAACGCAACTGACAAGCTTCCACGCTTCGCGGTCTTCAACTAACCTCATCTTCAGGTAACGATTTTTCTGTTTTGATGCCGTTCATCAATTCTACCATTCCTCTCTTTCCTTTCACCACGCCCTTTAGTACATCACTCAAGATATAGTTGCTTCTCAAATAATGTCCCAACCCGTTTCATTTCCTCGTTTGAATAACATCTATCTTTTTCCTTCCCTCCCGTTTTAACTGTCTCTCATTTATTCCGTGTTTCTGCCCCATTCAGCACGATATTCCACATGAAGCATTTTACGAGTTATTTTCTTAACTCATTATTCAAAGTTCCACAAAATAGACTTTTCATCCTCCTAAAGGCTTTTCTCGCCATTCCTATCCTTTTTTATTTCACGTTCACACTTAATAACATCACTAATAACGCTATTCAGATATCGAAAACCAGTCACCTGGTCTATTTTCTCCGCTTCTACTTCTATGTTTGACATCGAACTCTTCGTTCCAATCACCATACCTTTTTTCTTTCTAACATTTATTTTAATCTCATATCCTTCACAGTCAAGTTTTCTAACGTCTTACTGATTTTCCTTTCAGATTTCGCAGCAAGCACCATATCATTTGCAAATTGTATACATCTAATCATTCTACCTCCCACCGAAATACCATTTTCAATATAGATATTAAATAATGTTGGCGAGATATATCATACCTGTCGAACTCTTCTTCCAATTGCATCCACTCTATCCTACTTCATTTACTTCCCTACTCTGACACTTATTTGTTTGTTTATATCGGGTGTTGCAAAATAAGTGTTACAACGCTTGGGAGGTGACTACTGCCACTGAGACAAGAAAAAAAGTTCTCTTCAACTTTCCGCTATCGGACATAGTTTCGGATCTACAACGTGCCGAAAGCGTGGGAAAATGACTTTTGGACGCCAATAGTTCGGAAACTATCCAACGTAAAGAGAGCAGGTAAAAAATTCACTGAAGAAGTCATACCTGCTGTATTGAATTTTGCATGTTTCACAATCCTATCATGCACGCGCAAGGGATTCCCCAAAGTAACGTAGGGATTCCCGGATAATCCGCCAAATGAAAATTGGTCTAAATTAATATGAATTGATAGGGTTTCTACCAGGTAACAATAATTCGTTTGTATTAAGTCGATATCTGAAACAAATACAAAATGGCGGACATCTTCTTGCCCGTTGTGTGTGGTTGCATAATCGCCAGGTACGGATGCTGGCCAACAGTGACGTTCTGAGTATTAAGTGTATCTAATTTGTACTCAAATGCTCTATAAAGACATCTGGAGTGTCGGTAAAGCACAACAGATGAAGCAGGGTGATCACATGTGTGGAAATACTTAACGAAAAATGCCCAGAAAAAATGTACTCATACTAAGTAAACGTGAGTTCAAAGCGTTGGAAATGTAAAAATTAGCGTAAAGAACATGAAAGCCATTGCCAATTCACCAATAATATTCCCTTAAACCGATGCAATATGATATGCACGGTTGCATACTAATAAGGATGCAACAACTGAGGCCAAGTTGAAATTGTGCAAGGGGACTCACAAAGAAACTGGGTAAACTAAAGGAATGTCACTAGTGGGATTGCATGATCGATATTGAAATGTGGCCAATGTGTGTGTTGATATCGACATGTAGTTAATGGACAAATGTCAACATGTCCCACTACTGCTGCGACACCGTCTCAGTGGAAAAACTAGGAAAATAACGTTGTACATTCGGCTATTACATCCGGTGCACTCTTTGGTAGAACGTAACTAGAACACGATTTTATCAATGACTCTCTTTGTTTGGGACATTGTCCCACAGTCGACACATATGAAAATATATCTCTTAATCCATGGTTCAAATTCTGATAGAGCATGAAAATAACAAACTTGTATAATGTCCCACGTTTTCTGGGACATATGACGTACTCAAAATATAGGAAAATACCTCCAGAAATTCGTGTCTTATACACAGTACACATGCCAATACAAAGATGAAAATGAACCAATTTAGCACACATAACACTACAGCTGGAACACCATACATATGGAAAATAAAACGACATGAGAAATAGAAAGAAACGTCTTAAAACTCTGATTGTTTACAACTGTGCAGTAGGAGTAATAACACGAAACACACAAGCATGTCGGGAGGCTGTACAAGAGCGCTTGCCAAACAAAGTGGGTACTCCTCAAAGAAATGAATACAGAGAAAGTGAGGCTTCCTCGAGCCTTAGGGCTAGAGCGCTCGCTTTCGATCGCGTGGTCGCAGTTTCCAATCCTACTGGGAGCCCACGGCCTCAGATTCAAGACCCGAGTAGTTATTTTCCTATTTTTCGCACGTGGGACGGTGTCCCCGCAGTAGTGGGACATGTTGACATTTGTCCATTAACTACATGTCGATATCAACACACACATTGGCCACATTTCAATATCGACCATGCGATCCCACTAGTGACATTCCTTTAGTTTACCCAGTTTCTTTGTAAGTCCCCTTGCACAATTTCAACTTGGCCTCAGTTGTTGCATCCTTATTAGTATGCAACCGTGTATATCATATTGCATCGGTTTAAGGGAATATTATTGGTGAATTGGCAATGGCTTTCATGTTCTTTACGCTAATTTTTACATTTCCAACGCTTTGAACTCACGTTTACTTAGTATGAGTACATTTTTTCTGGGCATTTTTCGTTAAGTATTTCCACACATGTGATCACCCTGCTTCATCTGTTGTGCTTTACCGACACTCCAGATGTCTTTATAGAGCATTTGAGTACAAATTAGATACACTTAATACTCAGAACGTCACTCCTGGCCAGCATCCGTACCTGGCGATTATGCAACCACACACAACGGGCAAGAAGATGTCCGCCATTTTGTATTTGTTTCAGATATCGACTTAATACAAACGAATTATTGTTACCTGGTAGAAACCCTATCAATTCATATTAATTTAGACCAATTTTCATTTGGCGGATTATCCGGGAATCCCTACGTTACTTTGGGGAATCCCTTGCGCGTGCATGATAGGATTGTGAAACATGCAAAATTCAATACAGCAGGTATGACTTCTTCAGTGAATTTTTTACCCGCCCTCTTTACATTGGATAGTTTCCGAACTATTGGCGTCCAAAAGTCATTTTCCCACGCTTTCGGCACGTTGTAGATCCGAAACTATGTCCGATAGCGGAAAGTTGAAGAGAACTTTTTTTCTTGTCTCAGTGGCAGTAGTCACCTCCCAAGCGTTGTAACACTTATTTTGCAACACCCGATATATAAGTTTCTTGTCAGTCTTCGTTCTTCACATTCCAACCCAACCTTTCTTTAAAACTTCCAACAACAGTTCCCAAATTACGCGTTCAAAAACCTTTTCTAGATCAATAGATACAACTTACACCTCTTTCCTATAAACCTTTCAGTGATCAATCATAATAATGCAATTGCATCTATTGTGCCCTTACCTCTCCTGAACCCGGACTGTTTTCCTCAACGTTTTCATTTGTTTTTCCATCAACCATCTGTTCATTATTCGAAGCAAAATTTTTGCTTCATGCGATATGACTATTAGTTCTATAATACTTACATCTATCTGAATTCGATTTCTTAGCCATGGGTATCGTGATGGTTGTCAGAAAATCTTTTGACCACTCTCTTGTTTTATATATTTTATTGCAGAGTCGGAAAAATTCCTTTCTTGATCTTGTTTCTTATATTCTTAATGAATTTATATATGTTTTTTTTTTCTATTCCAGTTACCTTTCCATTCTTAATCTCAGCTATATCTTTTTAAAACTCATGCCGAAGAATATTAAATCCTTTATTTTCATCTCGTACTTCATTTTATACTTCAACATCTATGTCATGAGATCTTTCTCTACTGTCATACAAATTCTCAATATATTCTTTCCATCTTTCTAAGACTTAACTTATCTCGCTAACATCCTTATTTTCTACTGCAATTGTAGTACTTCCTTGTTTTCTCCGAAGTTGCATAGTTCTTAAACACATTCTTATATTTCTCAACACTTTCTAATTCCTCTATGCCCTCACCTTTTCTTTTGTAAAACTTTTCCTTTGCTCTGTATGTCTGTCTTCGTAACTCGCGGTCAGTGCTGGATTTACATATAAGGTAAACAACCTATAGCTTAGGGTTCCACTCTTTCTTGGCGGTCGCAAAAAATTTTAAAGAAAACATTGGATGTACCTTTTAAAACTAAGATAAAAATAAATAAAATTAAATCTATATACATCAACAATGGCTTCTTAGTACCTCTCCTGCTAACCTGCTCCCTAAAATGTCAGTTGACAAAGGACAGCTGTACATATAAAAGGCCCAATTACCTTAACTAGCTTAGAGCCTCACCAAACCTAAATCCGGCTCTGCTCATGGTATAACTTCCTGTCCACATTTTTGCAAACTTTTGTATCAAACTATTTCTACGCTCTCATTTCCCTCATTTTCTGCAACATATGTTCTGTAACCCATGATTTCTTAGCTGTTTTGTGTTCACGATAACTACAACTTCTTCTGCATACTGCAGTATGCGAAGTTAAAATGCTCGACCGTCTGTTATTATCTGCATCTAGCCATTCCTCGTATAAGTATTTTACTTCGATTTTTTTAAATGTTGATTACTTCCTCGTTTTTCAATTTTTTTAGTATAGAACATCTTGTTGCCTCCTTTTCTTCTACCTACAATTATCAGTTGAATATCTACTTCGGCTTCCACAAGATTATAATCGGAGAAAATATAGACCTCGGAATGGGTCTTCGCGTTCTCAAGCTATTCCGGCACCTGCCCTGAATTATAACATAGTCTGCTTGATATCTTCAGCCGTCTATTTAGCATGTCCATGTATATCTTTTTCTCTTATGCTTATTCAACCAATGTTCCAATTACTACAGATTTTTGTCTACAGAAACTGGCCATTTCCTCTTCTCTTTCATTTCTTTCGCCTGAATCATATCTGCCTACGATACTATCTTCCTGTTTTCCTCACACAAATGCATTGAAACCTCCCATTACAATTATACTTGCACTCCTCTTTCTTCCTATCCATAATTTATTTTATTTTCTCATCAATTTCCTACACTCCTTCAATGTTCGATGCGTATGTTTGTTCACCAGCAGATCCTTCTTTTCCTCAATATGACTTAATATCATAACGCTATTATCAGGAAGTTCTACGTCCACTGCCTTTTCTTGTAAGCACTTACCAAAAATTATTCCCAAAAATTATTCCCTTTTCATTACTTGAGCAAAACATCCTAAATTATGCTTATCAGTTTCCAACTACCTTGCCATCAAACTTCAGAATCTCCAACCCGTTTAGATTATTTTGTTTTATTTCTTCTTTCAAACTTTCTAATTTCTCTTCCATTAACATGGTACGTAGGTTTCATGTCCCTAGCCTAAAACGTTTACTCTTGTTTATCTTTTCTCTAGCTATCTTCCCCCAAATTGTTACTCTCTCGTCCAATCGAACTTCCCAAGACACTACCCTCCCGGAAATCCGAATGGGCAGTTGCTTTACCTTTGAAACTATATTTTGAGCTGCGAAAGAACATTGTACCTATACTTCTTTTTTGCTTTGAGATAAAGATAGAGTGCTGATTGCCTTTCATCTCATGGTATCCCAGATGTTAAAATCGTTCTTGACCACGCCCGGAATCAATGTCCAAGTTACCGCACTAATCACTGTGGTTGCTGGCAACTTGGGTTCTGCAGAACTGCATCTTCCAGAATGAAGTTAATGAATTCTCATAGTTCAAGCTCCTTCGTAGTCATCGTCCTCGTCTAGAATGTTTAAACCATGGCCATCAGAATACCCACACATCGTCAAACAATTTAAGATACTTCTTCGATACTCGCAAGTGGACATACTATCACAAAAAATGATGAGTAAGACATTTTCAGATGTGGGGTTACTTTTGGTTTGGAATATGTTTCTAATGACTTTCTATCGACATCCTATTCCAATCCGTGCGTGATAAATGCATTTCGTTCTATTGAAACAGTGAGAAACTCGATAAGGAATGTTTCTTTGATGCTGCTGATGTTGCTGGAAATAGATATAAGTCTAATTTTGACTTAACCGACTGCGCTGTTACATTTCCCACATATTGACGATGTCTCAGTTCAAAAGCTTTTAATATATATTGAATACATCTATATTGAGAAAACACCAATATTTATGAATGTCTTTTACATAACATTTATACTGAAAGCACTAGCAAACAAAGCAATGAATTCGCAGGTTCAGGTACAGTTGTAAAGGCAAAAAATATGGTTAATGAATTGAAAGTGGTTTAATTTATAAAGTTTACTTTGGTTTCCAAGGAACATTAGATTCAAGAGAACTTCTAAGAGAATAACTTGCATTGTCCGTCATCTTACATTATCCTGTTTATTGCATGGATAAGGATTTAAATCCAATTATTTATTAATTGAAATAAGAGAAGGCTGATGAAAGTACATATATATGTGGAGTGTGGCATTCTATGGATGTGAGACACGGACACTAGAAGAAGAGGAAAAACGATGAATGGAAGCCTTTGAAACGTGGTCCTATTGAAGAATGATGAAAATCATATGGACCGACAAGATATCAAATAAGAGAATATTGGAAATAGTAGGAGAATATTGGAAGTGGTAGGAGAATATTGAAGAATTTTTCAGAGACGAGAAAGGATGATTGAACACATTAGGACACATGGAGCTCTCGACAACATTATTAAATATTTATCTAGAAGGGATATTGAACAAGAATTTTAGGAAACCTGAAAATGCATCAAAAAATTGCGATCTTGGCCAATAATTAGTTTTTGGATCAGAGACCACAAAAGTTTTGAACGGTCCCTAAATCGAGTTTTCGTATTTTCTACGGAATAAGCATATCATACTGAACTAACTGATACTTTGAGTTTCGCTACACTATATGCAGTTCTTCAGATATAAGGCCTACAAGAAAATTTTTGATTGAAACATATTGGATCTTTTGATCCAAAAAGAGGCTACAAAATGAAGACAACATTTTGATAGGAGGTACAATGATTAGGTATACGCGGTTTGCAGTTGATATGGTGCTTGTTGCGGAATCCGAAAAAAAAAACACCAATAAGAAGTTAGAAAATTTGATGAAGGGTTTTATCAAGAATATTTGATGAAAATAAATATTAGAAACACAAAACACATGGTGATTGGAACGAAGAGGTAGGTGTCAAGTGCAGAATTATACGGAAAAATGTAGACCAGGTGAGTAGTTTTCAATATCTTTGCAGTATTATTAGTAATGATATAAAGTGCGAACCTGAAATAAAAGCAATGGTAAGAATATAGAGAGAAACCTTTAAGAGAAAGAAAAGTCAATTTTGTGAGTCCTTGTACAAAAAGTTGAAAAAATTACTCATAAAATGCTTAATGTGGAATATTTACTGTATGTAGCAGAAACACCGACATTAAGCAAAAACCATGAAAAAAACGTCTGGAAACTTTTGAAATGTGCGTGTGTAGAAGAGTGGAGAGAATTAACTGGGGCGGGCGTAAAACAAATGGATTAGAGTTGCAAATGATGGGGGAGAAAAGAACAATTTTAGATGTTATTGAAACGAGGAAATGAAACGAGTTGGGATATTGTCTGAGAATAAACAGTATTTTAAGAGATATACTAAAGGGTATGGTGGCAGGAAAGAGAGGGAGAGAGTGAAGGAAGGGTACAATGAATGGACGATATCGAAACAGAAAAATCGTACGTGAAGACAAATGCGTTAGCGGAAGACCATGGAAGATGGAAGCTTCTCAGTTACGGCAAGTGACCTACCAACAAAGGCAGAATATATATGATGATGATGATGATTGATCATTAATTCCCCTTCTTTGACTTCATGATTACTACTGGAAGTTATCTTGCTTCATTCAATACGTCTTAATCAAATAAACAAGGCGATTATAAACATCTTATTTTTACAAAAAAAAACAAACAAACAAACAAACAAAAATGTAACATAGACTTCAGAAGACATTAGTTGTTTTTTCATAAGCCTCCAGAAATAATTAGAACCAAAATATAACTCATGAATTCAAAATCTAATTTTCAAAATGAAATATTTTAGTAGAAAATACACTATTAATCATGAAGTTGAGCAATTTTAATTGAATTATCAAGTAAAGAAATATTTTCCAGTACTGCAAGATTAAGATTCCGAAAGATAATGGTAAATACGTTTATCTGCCTTTTAAAATCGTACCCTAAGCTTCATGTTCCATATATATAATAGAAATATATAAAAAATTATCCTGAATATTATAGGTGTTACTGGTAATGCAAATATTGTTTACACCATAACTGATTGCGGCGCCCTCATTTGGTACAAGTAGTTAGTCATGGCTAACTTTCCATAGGACTGTTTTTCTTCGTTAGCTTTGAAGATACAACAATGGTTATGAGATCAATGAAAGTTCTTCAAAAGGGTAATTAACGATTATTATTTAGGACATTTTCCCGTATTTTATTTCGTTCCAAAGTTATTCACATACGTAAATTGAGAACACACACTCTTTTCACTTTAAAGCTCTATATTTAAAGACGGCCATAATGTATGATATGTGCTGATATGTATACCGATTTATAAAGTAATTTTATTTGAAATAAAGCAAGAACAAGGCTTCTATCGCTAAATATCGGTAAGATATAACCAGGGACGTACGCAGGGGGGGACCTGGGGGTCCGGACCCCCCCCCCCGAAATTTCGACTTTTTTAAAATTTAGCCTAATTTTAGGGGCAATTTTAGGAATTTTAATATAAAATACCTTCATATTTAGTTTGGACCGCCCCCCGAAATAAATTCCTGGGTACGCTACTGGATATAACATCTAAAAATTTGAGGGATAAATCCTGTCAATGGCCATCTTGATGACGTCATACCTCGGTTTCTCCAAGGTATTTTTCGATTTTAAACACTTTATATTGAGTAACATTTTAAGCTTGTTATTATAAAATTCAGGGTTAGAACCCAAATACACTGGACTAATATGTGAGAAGAGTAGAATGAACTATATGATATAAAGCTTTCTTATCTTATTCAGGATGGAAAAGTTCAATATCAGACTGCGGGTGATTGCTAATCTTGCGTTCGCGAGTAACTTTCAGTATGGCAGCATATATGACGTAAAAAATCAAAAATCCCGTTCGTAGGTTATATGGTGCGTCCAGTGCGTAAGGGTATCAAGATCATTTTTGAACATTTTGTAGATATTTCATCTCCAAGATCTCTTTCTGAAGCTCGCTTCAGTGCTTAAAAGTTTCATGTCCAACTATTGTAAATAACTCTTATGAAGTAAAAAAAAAAAAAAAAAAACAATGTTAACTTTTTTTGTACTGATAAACGTTCAGTACAAACTTTATATTTCTTTTTTCTTGTGCTTAAGCATTCCGTACAGACTCTGTGCTTCTTTTTCTTGTACTTAGGCGTTCCGTACAAACTCCGTTTCTTTCCTTGTACTTAAGCGTTCCGTACAAACTCTGTGTTAAATACTTTTTCTTGTACTTAGACGTTCCGTACAACCTCTGTGCTTCTTTTTCTTGTACTTAGGCGTTCCGTACAAACTCTGTGTTTCTTTTTCTTGTACTTAGGCGTTCCGTACAAATTTCGCGTTTCTTTTCCTTGTACTTAAGCGTTCCGTACATATTTTATGTCTCTTTTTTCATAACTTTGATTAGTGGATATGAATTCTTTGCCTTGTGGTCTGAACGACCGATATATTACTTGCCATCATCATTCGTAAATTTTAAAGTAGTTGTCCGATTTTCTTTACTTGTATGTAATAGCAATTTTAAAGAATTCAAGTATTTTCAAATAGTAATGTTGTAATAGTTGTGAAATCGTTTGTGTTATGGAGTAAGTACAAAAACTTTTATTTAATATTTTATGTCATAAAATTAAATTAAATCTTTACTTTAACGTTCTATGTTTATGTAATTTGAGATTAATGTAACTGGTTAATTGTAAAAGAATTGATTAAAATGATCCAACAAGCAGATGCAATATACACTCCAAGAGCGAAGAGCGAACAAGAAGTTCTGCCACCTTATATCATAAATGAAATCAAACTTAAAAGCCACCTACTGGAACAGTATAACAAACATAGTTCATGGGAAATCGTGACAACCTTAGAAAAACGCATAAAAAATTTTAAAACAGCGACACCGAAAAAGATCCAAGAAATACTCATCTACAAGATAGAATGGCAGACAACGAAGTACAGGCCACACCAATTAAAAACACCATCAACGAGCACGACAACTTTAACGCGTTTGAAGCGAACAGTCAACATCAAACCGACCAAGGAATACTTCTACAGCAACTCACCCGACATGAAATCACAAATGCCCTAAGGTAAAAAGGAACAGAACCAGAGCTAGGTAACATACAAGTAATTCACATCAAGAAAGCACCCAACATCCTTTATTTTCACCATATTTGCAACGCTCTATACAACAAAACTTCATACAGGATACGTCTCCAGCGGATGGAAAAAGCTTCAAATAATTCTTATTCAAAAATCTGGAAAGAATGGAACTAAAACAGTTAACTACTGGCTGATAGCATTAAACAGCATTATCTCTAAGCTATGAACCTTTAAATTTCATTTGTTCATGTTTTCGGCAGTCTTAATTCCGAAAGGAAGCATTTGTGCACCTCGGTTGGTCTATACTTTTTGTCTTATCTTGGTGTCAGGAATCACCTCCCAAACATTGTCGGTGTTGGTTTGAAACATCCTATATATATATATATATATATATATATATATATATATATATATATATATATATATATATATATGTGTGTGTGTGTGTGCTTTATATGTGCTCTTTTATATTATGCATGTTAATGTATATCGTTCCATTTAACAAAATATAACTTTGCTCCAAATGCCCTATTTGTCGCTCTTTTTCGAACCACCCCATACCTCCATTTTACGAGCCCCTACTGCTATTATTGTTTATCGTAAACCTTACATCGCTAGTGTTTCTAGTTTCTTCGCTATTTCAGGTGGTACTTTTAGCTTCCTCAGGCTGTATATATATATATAAAGCTGATATAATCATGGAACTATTTGGCAAGCGGAGGGAACTATTTCGCGCAAGGTTGCGCTGTATGTTTGGATTGTGGGGAAGTAACGAGCATTTGTATTCTGATTTTGAACATGACTGCAGGCAATGACGCCCATGTTGTGGTTTCTAAGGGGGGGGCATGTATAAGCGACGTTTCAAATACAGTTTCAAATTTTGCTGTAAGAAAATTCGCTGTAATGTAAAAATTCTATTGGGTTTTCAATATTCCCAAGTTCAATTTCCTCTTAGGGGGGGGAGATCGCCCCACCTTGCCCCCCTGATGGGCGCCCTTGACTGTAGGTGTACAAAGACGCTCTATTTGGTATCCTTATGTAGAGAAAAACTTACACTCTAATAATTTTAACAAAATGGGTCCAAACTTCCTTACCCCTAAGCTAACCCGAACCTATCCTACCCTCTCTACTCTAACCTACCCTATTCTATTTTACCCTTTTAAAGCGGTTCTAAAAATTGATAATTTTTAAATTTTCGAACCGGTTATTACTTTTTTGTCGAAAACTAAGCGAATGACCAACTTCGAAATAAATGCCGGGAAAAGTTTTTTTGTGTAAATTTGAATTAGTTACTGACTACGATCAGTGGTGCCGCAAAGACATTTTATAAGAATTGAATTTTGGAAACAGTAGTTTCCAATGTTACACAATATGTGCCAATGCATTCACAGGTTTAAATTATTGTATTTCATGCCATGTAATGTGTAACTTAGAGCAAGTGAAAATATTAAACAAATATCAAACAATTACTTTTATAACCATTTGCAACCTATGTTATATTCTTTCTTTGCTTTTAATTACAGTTGTCATATAACTATAAAAACTTCAGACTATATATAATATCTATTTGAAGTTTTGCATTTTGTATTCATAGTATTTTGACATAATGGTTGATGTTTTCAGAGTATTGAAGTTTCGTTGTGGTTATTATATTACCATCTGTGATTAAATGAACAAAGTGATGTTTATGTGATCGTTGTCCAGTGAATACAGTTATCACAGTGGTATTTAACTCGTTGGTTATATCAGTGGACATATACTAACCGTCTAACAGACAAGTACTTAGTGCGTTCTTTTGTAACTTCGAACGGTGAAATTACCTTTGACAGAGAGTGCTCGATTAGCAGTTCGTGAAACGTGGTTAAGTGCTAGGAGAAGGCTGCAGAGCCTTAACTTCGCCACGTAAAAGAAGTCATAAATAAATAAATAAATAAATAAATATTTTGATTTAAGCAAGAATACTGATCAAGGATACTCACCACAGCATCGATAAACTCATTGGATTATACGAAATGTGGCGTTGGTTACAAGAATCAAGTAAAAGAAATAGTGAAATGCAGAAAAAACACACGTATTTGATATAGCGCTTTCAAGTGCTTTAAACTCAATACAAATTTCAGGAGGACAAGGAATTCCTTATATCTCAAAGGCAAAAAGGATGTCCTGGAAGTATGATTGGTAGGGACATGTGTCTAGCTCGTAAAGAAGAAAGAGTAACAAAGCGACTAGAGCTTGAAACATCTTGCAATCATAAATATAAAGAGGAATAGTGTGAAGTGAATGAATCGGCTGAATCGTAGTTTATGAATTGAAGTGGTGAAGACGAAGATGTCAAACAGAAAATGCAAGTCCACTGGAAGGAGTAGAAACCGATCAAGAGGGAAAGTACGTTTCATTACCCATCACTCGTTGCGGCCCTTGAATGCTATAAAATGAACGATACGACTGTTATACACATATTAATCGCAAACAGCAGAGGCCTTGGGACATAATGTGGAAGAAGTGGTAATAAATAGATCGCCCCTTCGACGATGTCGAGAAAATATCCGTAAAGAAACTATTCAGAATCAACTAGATGAATGCGTTAAGAAAACAGGCCCCCTTGTTGTTCACTGAAACGGGAAATTACTGCCAGCATTAACTGGAAGAGAAAATGTTGACAGACTTCCAATTATTGTTACACGTGAATGTGATGAGAAGCTATAGTTCCTGTCCTCCAGTCTGGAACAGGAGAAAACAGTGGTAATAGTGTTTTTCACACTGTAAAAGAGTGGGAATAGAAGAATGTGTGCAGGCGTTGTCCTTTGAAACAACTTCTTCCAATACTGGATGTATCAATGGAGCTTGTATGCTTCTTGAACAGAAATTGGGAAAAAATCTTTTATATCTTCCATGTAGTCATCATATTTTTGAATTGGTATTAAAGTGTGTATTTGAATAATGTGTTTCAGTTTCTTCCAGTCCAGAGGTACCAATTTTTAAGTGTTTCCAGGAAAAGTGGCCCACACTTCAACACAACAATTTTGTTACAGGAATTCCTGGTCGAAATATCAATTCACTTCTCTGCAACACGAAGATAGATATGCTAGTTGTTGCTGTTCAAAATTTGGAAATGGAGCATTGCACAGATATTACAGAGAACTTTTGGAGCATACAGTAATTTTTCTAGGAAGTACGGCTCTTCAAGATTTGTCTTTCCGTTGCCCTGGAGCTGTACATCAGGCAAGGTGGATGGGAAAAGCCTTATATTGCTTAAAAATATTTCCTTTCGTTAATCAGTTTAAACCAAGTGAGCGGTAAAGACTCCGTCAAGTGTGCATTTTTCTTATTCAATTGTATGCAAAAGATTGTTTTACTTGTTCCAGTGCATCTTGTGCACCACATCGAAATTTACTATTCTTGAAGAGCCTTCAAACGTACAACTCTGATGTCTCGAGAGTGGCTTTGTTGAAGTTTTCTCGGCATCTTTCAGAGGAGTGCACTTTCGTTGTTTAACCATAATGTTAGTAATGAACAAAAATGTCAGAAAAGTTTTAGAATGGTGAAAGTTCATATGAAACGAAGAAGCGATTTGAACTGCAAGCTACTGAAATAGATAGTATTAAAGGAAAAGAAATTGCTGATTTTGTAACAGGATCTTCGAAAGTTTCCGGATTTCTACAGGTTTTCTGGACCTTGATCTGGTTTACTAGTGAACAAATGATGAATTTATTTTCGGGAAAAAGCTGATAATCTACATGTTACAAATGGCGCAGGGGAAAGACCTGTGAAGTTAATGAAATATTACAACGTAGTTCTAATTAAAAATAAAGAACAGAAGCAATTTCTTTTGCAAGTGGTGAAAGACTATAGAAACTTGTTTCCAGGATGTGAAAAAGCTACCTTATGTAAAAAGTAAAAGTTATCGTTAAGTCAATCTACATTTCAAATTTATATTTTTGTCCCTTTTTGGAATATCAGTCACTATTATTTTTATTTGTATATACTAGCTGATTGATATCTATTGTAATTTTTTTAACAAAGCAAGTGGCATGAGGAACGAATCCAAATATCTTTTCCACAGTAGTTTGTAACAATATGTACTCTTATACTAACTACCTAACTCTATGGCTTATGGAACCCGGAGGTTCAATGTCACGTCCACAAAACTCTCCATTGACTTCTATCTTTAGCCAACTGGATCCAGTTTTTACTTTGGATCCCTATTTCTGCGAGATCCATCTTAATATTGTCCTCCCATCTCCGTCTAGGTCTTCCTAATGGTTGTTTTCAGATTGGCCTTCCGGTCAAGACTTTGAAAGCGTTTCTTTCTTCCATCCTAGCTACATGACCTGCCCACTTAAGCCTCCTAGACTGAATAACCCTAACAATGTTTGATAAACCATATAAATTATGTAGTTCCTCGTTATGAAGTTTCCGCCATTTCCCATTCCCGTTTTCTGTACGGTCCGAATATTCTCCTCAGAATCTTGTTCTCAAATACTTTCAGTCTATGTTCTTCCTTCAGAGTAAGTAACCATGTTTCGCAACCATACAGAACAACAGGCATGATTATCGTTTTATATATTTTAAACTTCAAATTCCTCGACAGTATTCACGACGACAAGAAATTTTGAACTGAATAATAACGCGAATTCCCTGCTTTTAGTCGACATTTGATTTCTTCGCGAATATGATTTTCGTCTGTTAATATCGATCCTAGATATTTGAAAGTATCCACTTTATCAAAAGTATTATTTAGTATTTTAACGCATCCATAATTTGCCGTATTACGGTCCCGTCACACTTTCATATATTCAGTTTTCTCTGCATTTATTTCTCAACCCAAGTTACTGCAAGAATTTAATAAGACTTCTACATTTCTTTCTATTGCTCTCCTATCATCCCCTATTAAATTTATATCATCAGCATACGCCATAACCTGGTGAACACCGTTCTACTCTAGGCCCCAGTTGCTATCTTGGATATTCCTTATAGCGTATTCCAGGACAAAGTTGAATAATAATGGCGACAACACATCTCCTTGTTTCAGGCCATTTTGCACATGAAAGCTCGTGGACAAAAATTTTCCTACCCGGACTTTACTTTGGGATTCATTTAAACATATCTTAATTAATCTAATTAGCTTTTTCGATATTCCAAATTCTGTAAGGACTTTGTACAATGTTTCTCTCCTAAAGTACTATATGTACCGACGGTTATTATGATACTGGTGACTTTTACCTGATAATCAACCGACTGTATTTGAACACCAGTTAATTCTTAATTACGGAGGAAAGATTTATATTGTACTATTTACATTTGTAATAATTAAGGAGGTTCTAACAAAACTCAACAAACGCCATATACAAAATTTTACAGGAAAGGTTTCTTTTCTTTTAAGTTGTACTCAATATCGTTAATTCAAAAGATTTCAAAATTTTAATATTGGTCATCCATGTAGATAGGGATTGATGATGGAATAATTGTAGTTCATCACTAGAAGCTTTATTTTTCTTTTTGAGGAAAAATGTTACAAATTACAGTTTTTCGAAAACTCAACATACCTTCACTTTTTTCATACATGTTTCGACTTTATTTTATTATGCCAGGTGTTATAAATATACATTCTAAGCATTTAAATTCAACGGGCTTTTAAGTGTATTACATTTTATAAGTACATTTATGTATATTTATTTTCATTTAACAAACTTTTTGTTTTGTTTTCTTTGTAATAGTAATAATAGGCATGGCATTTAAAATATATAACACCTTTGGATCAGTTCCGCCAATGAAGGCCACATTCAACATTGAGAGTTCACAGTGTATAGCACAACTCCTATCTTTCTGAGCACGAAATGTAACTGGATATTAGCTGAACCTGCGTTATTTACACAGTGCACAGTTCTAATATGAGTGCTTTCTCCTTCCCACTTCTCACTACCTAAGTATATTGTGCAAGTTCCTTTACGAACACAAATAAAGGACAGGAAGACTCTCAAAGGGAGTGAATTGTATACACAAACATATCAATGTAGTGTTTTAATATACAGAATGTTGGGGGGAGTTAATGGCAAACTTGGATAAGTAATAAATGATACCAAATGCAAATATTATTTCTTACAATTCCATATCCGAGTACGCGTCATTGTGTTTTCACAAGCCTTCGAAGTTGCAAGCTTGCAATAGGTTTTGTTACTTAAATTAAAACAAAGCGCCTGAAGTGTCCAACTCACTATACGTAGCTCCTCTACTGGTTGTCCTTCACAAGGGTCAATGGGGCCAAAACGATGCCTAAAATGTGGAATAGAAAAATAAAGACAAGTTTTGTTAAAAATTTGAATGAGAACTATCAAATCTACACAAAATTTGGAATCGATCAGCAAAAAACTAGCATTTGTGGCTTGCGAGATCTCATTGTCGGAAAGATTGGCAACACACAAACTTTTCTAGCATTTTAATATATTCTAGCATTTTATACCTCTAATAGCAAAATAGGTATTCTGCCAGTCAAGTTCTTTAAGAAAATTAAAGGAAATCCACAAACGTTTTGTTTTTGGTATAACGTGTGCTTCTTATATTATTTAACTAACATGAGTTCCTAATGGCATTGAAATAATGAGTATGTATCACATTCAGCATAGTTCAGTCTTTTCCTATCATTGTAAATGATAAATCACAAATCTTCTTTTCAATGTTACAAACATGCTGTGAGGCATTATTCCTAATGTTGAAATCTACTTGTAGTCCAATAAAATTAGACTTACCTGTCAGTTTTCTGAATGTTGGAGCACATATTAGAATCTCTTCGCCTTCTTCTTCTCTTATATAGTATGAGATTGACACAGTTCTTTCTTTACTTTTATTGTCTTCTTTCCCTCTGCGTCTCTTAGCAAGTTCACACTCATGTATCGTAGCAAGAAATTATCCTGTTCAACTTTGTCTCATTCATATAAGGCTATGCCTAACGTATGGCAAGATAGCCCCCCGACTTTAGAAAATTGAAACAATGACTACGTCATTCGTTTGTACTACGTTTGTACCATTTGTACTGAAAATATTCTCGTTTGTACCATTTTCCTTATAGGGTTACTTGAGAGGTCAACTGGGGGGGCTAACTTGGCGGCAATATAACCCCCCATATCACAGCAAAAAAAAATTAAATACATCATTCGAAACCAAATTGTTTGTACCGTTTGTACCGAAAAAAGTTTTGTTTGTAGGGGATGTATTCGTGAAAGAGGGGATGACATTTGGGGGGGCTATCTTGGCGTCAAGATAGCCCCCCAGGTGACCTCTTAAGTAACCATGTAAGGAAAATGGTACATACGAAAATATTTTCGGTACAAACGGTACAAACGTACTACAAACGAATAACCTAGTCTTTGTTTCAATTTTCTAAAGTCGGGGGGCTATCTTGCCAGACGTTATGTCTAAAATGAATAAGATCATTGAAACACAAATATCCTGCTTTGATTGTTGTTTCTTTTGTTATTCCAGTGTGGTTACGATCTATATTCAGCTCTTTATTTGAGAGCACAATCGTGCACTTCTTTCTCTTTTGGCGTTGCGAGCCCTGCTTTATCTTCCACTTTTCACTTCCTGCAGTGTTTCAAATTATTTTGAACCTTCTAACATCTTAATTGTGATGTTCCAACAAGAGCGTTCTACAATAGCTACTAATCTTATAATAAAACAGTAAGGAAGCCCTACATAATGGACATGAAAGAGAATTATTCGGGACAATATGCATTGTTGTCCAACAATAGCTTGAGCAAGATGTGCGATTACCCGACAATAAACACAGGCTATTAAATTTTACTTTTAAAAATTATGTTCTTAGTTTTAAGCATGTAGAACTTTGAGAAAATAGAGATGCTGAGTTTTGTGAAAATTTGCTATATTCAGGTACATTTTACAACGGCAAATATTAAGTTTCCCCGTATTTTCTGTTAGCCATTGTGTAAGGCTCAGTTAAAGCACCAGGATCCGTTAAAAAAAGAATTTAAAAATGGCGTTTGTTGTTTTTTTTTGTTAAAACGGTCCTCAATTATTATGCGTTTATTGACAAATAGTAAATCGAGTGTCATTGAAATTCTATTTTTTTATTTTTTATTTTTTATTTTTATTTTATTTTATTTTATTTTATTTTTTACAGAAGTCAAGTGCATTGCGACACGAGTTAACGTTGATGGATTTTTTTGTGAAATTTTGTGTATGATGTTTCTATTACCACAAGGAAAGAACAAGGGGTACGGCGAAAAAAATCGAATTTTATTTTTCTTTCATGTACCCTAACATTACAGCCCACACATGACTGCTCACAAGTAGACAAGCGAAATTTCAAACCTAGTAGCATTCAAAATGTAAGCATAAAATGTTTGACAATTACTATGAATTCTTTGGTAGATATAAGGAGAGAAAAAACTAGTTTTTTTAAAATTAATTTTAAAGACAAACTGCAACCATAAAGTAATGTACCTCATGAAATTATAATGTGTCACAATATGATTTCACATTACGGTAACGAGTTACTTTTTAATGTACAAATAGTAATGTGAAAGTAATCAATTACATTTTAAGAGTAAGATACCCAAGAAACTTAACGATAGTAACCAAAGACACTAATTTACCCTAAACATGAACGGCTGTCATCCCTAATAATTTTCTTCCCAATATTTTAAACTCGTTGCTCTCACTAAAATTTGTTTTAACATTGTTCCCCTTAAAAAGCGTGTAGCTCCCGTTGCTTTCGTTTATTAGGGCCTATATCTGTGGTATTTCTCATAAGTTATGCTATACTTGTTGTATTTCGTACACTCGTTCCTCTCTCTAATAGTTTCTGTGATATCCATTTTTCTCCCTAATAAATTCTAATGTCTGCCAATACCTTCTTTTAATAGTTTTACATTCCTTACTCTTCCCAATAGATTGTTACACCCGATACTCTTTCTAATAGATTCTTATTCCTCTTGTTACCTACAATACGTTATATTACACTCGTTGTTTTCCCGAGTAGTTTATTGTACCCGTTACTCTTCCTAACAGTCATATTTTACATAAGTAGAAGCTTTGCTTTGAATATACTTAAACACAAACAAACTATTTGCTGAGCAAAACAATATATTCACATTAAGGTTGGTGTAAAGGGACAAGTTTTACCAATAGATGTCACTACAGTCTTCGAATCTCTCTCATGTACTTTTTACCTTTGACGAAAATTTACAATTTCTCTTATAAATTCCAACCTGGAGACTTCAAATTTTTAGAGAAAGAACTTCATACCCTATCAAAGACAACAGACTGTGCCGATTTTTCATTTAGAATTTTCTTCATTGTTGAAATAGTTATATTGTTAAAGGTTTCGATATCCATTTCAACAATCCAGCCATTTCAACAATGAAGAAAACTCTAAATAAAAAATCGGCACAGATTGTTGCCTTCGATAGGTTATGAAGTTCCTTCTCTAAAAATTTGAAGTCTCTAGGTTGAAATTTGTAAGAGAAATCATGAACTTTCGTGAAAGGTAAAAATACATGAGAGAGACACAAAGACTGTACTGATATTTATCGACAAAACTTGTCCCATTAAACCAACCTTAAAAAACTACATAGTGTTAGTTGGCGAAACTGTAACACATATGTAGTTTTTTAATGTGAATATATTGTCTTCCTGACAGTTTATGTTGCACACATTATTCTCTTTGATAGGTTATGTTGCACCCATTATACTCTCTAATAGGTTATGTTGCATCCATTATTTCTCTAATAGATTATTTTGCACCCATTATACTCTCTAATAGGTTATGTTGCCTCCATTATTTCTCTTCGATTATTTTTAACCCCTCATACTCTCTAATAGGTTATTTGCATCCATTATTTGTCTAATAGATTATTTTGCACCCATTATTCTCTCTGATAGGTTATCTTGAATCCATTACTTCTCTAATAAATTATTTTGCACCCATTATACTCTTTAATAGGTTATGTTGCATCCAATATTTCTCTAATAGATTATTTTGCACCTATTATTCCCTCTAATAGGTTATGTTGCCTCCATTATTTCTCTTAGATTATTTTTAACCTATTATACTCTCTAATAGGTTATTTGCATCCATTATTTCTCTAATAGATTATTTGCACCCATTATTCTCTCTAATAGGTTATGTTGCATCCATTACTTCTCTAATAAATTATTTGGCACCCATTATACTCTCTAATAGGTTATGTTGCCTCCATTATTTCTCTTAGATTATTTTTAACCCATTATACTCTCTAATAGGTTATTTGCATCCATTATTTCTCTAATGGATTATTTTGCACCCATTATTCTCTCTAATAGGTTATGTTGCATCCAATATTTCTCTAATAGATTATTTTGCACCCATTATTCTCTCTAATAGGTTATGTTGCATCCAATATTTCTCTAATAGATTATTTTGCACCTATTATTCCCTCTAATAGGTTATGTTGCCTCCGTTATTTCTCTTAGATTATTTGTAACCCATTATACCCTCTAATAGGTTATTTGCATCCATTATTTCTCTAATAGATTATTTTGCAACCATTATACTCTCTAATAGGTTATGTTGCATCTAATATTTCTCTAATAGATTATTTTGCACCCATTATTCTCTCTAATAGGTTACGTTGCGCTCAGTGCTCTCCATAACAGACTATGTTGTCCTCATTGCTCTCTCTAATAGTTTACTACACCAGTTCTTTTTCATTAATAAATTCTTATATCTATTGCTCTCCCTAATGGTGTATATTATGCCCGTTTTTCTCTCTAATTGTCTATTATACCCGTCCGCTTTCTTTGATAGGTAATATTATATCCGCTGCTACCACTAATAGTTTGCTACATCCGTTATTCTTCCTAATACTTTGTTATAGACATTAACGCCACTAATGGTTTATTACACCATTAGTTACTCTAACTGATAGCTCATGACATATCTGTTGCTCCCTCTAAAAGATAGTTAATGATACACCCTTGCTACTATTAAGAGTTTCCTAGACCAGTTACTATTCCTAATAGTTTGTTGCACCCAATAGCCTCTCCAAAGATTTGTTACACCTTTTATTCTATCTAATAGTTTGTTGCTTGTGTTACTCTCACTGATAGTTCATGATACGTCTGTTGCTCCCTCTAAAACATAGTTTATGTTAAACCCATTGCTATCCCTAATAGTTTGTTAAATCCATTCAAAACGGTGAACAACTACTTACCTTGATATATGTACCTGTGAAGCTCTAAATTTCTCTACGAGAACTGTGTACCTAGATATAAATCCCTTAAGTCTGGAGAGTTACAATATTCTCCACGTATACGCTGCGTTCCACAAAAGTTCATTCTGTCTCCCTCCATCCACGATGAGTGACAGTGAAGTATAGGTAAGAATGGGATGCGGAGTCTCTGTTATTTCCCTAACATTGTGAAGGGCTACTGGGAACTTCGGAGTCATCAATAGCGAGTCCTACGTAATGGAGAACAATAGATGACGTCACCTGAAAGCTCACTATGGTAGAAAATGGCGTAACAGAAAGGGACGCACTTCACAAGATTTAGTCAACGTCAGGATTCTTGTGGGATTTAAAAAGGCATATCTTTACCTTTCTGAAATTCAAAGACAGTAAGAAAAAAATACGTTTTCTCTTCTACATTTTCTTAAAAAGATAAAATGTTCTTCCTTTCATTTTTTTAAAGGAAAAGAAACTAATTCTCTGACTGCTTATGGAGCGCTTCTTCTGGAACAAAAAAAAGTATGAAAACGATTCTTTTTATGAACTCACACTCGCATTTTTTAGAACTATATAAGCAGTGTTGCAGTCCGTGTGATCTTTTCAGGGCACAGTGTATACATTTTTGAATAAAGTGCACTGAGTAAAAAATCATATGTGGCGTACGTAAAATAGTAGGTTATATGTGTAAATCCTGTAGGTTTTGGACTTAATGTACAGTAAACGTATAACTGAAAAAAGTATATTTTGTATGTACTTTCCGTATAAGTGTTCCGAATAGGCCTACTTTCCGTACGAACGAGAAAACTGTATATAGGCGGTCAGGATCTCAAGTACAGATGGACGTATGTAATATACGTATATGTAATATAAGAAAGACTGTTAGATGTCAGATATCCTGCAAAGGCGTTATGTAACATCTAAGGGCTGTATATATGTAGGATATGGATAATGAATGCTCCGTACTGATTTCTGTAGTAAACATAAGCATACCGTATATTTGTACAATATACCGCTGTCTGAATAACGGATTTTTCTCAATGTGGTATCTACGTTAAATGGTCTGAATAGACACTTAAATCATTAACATATAGATATATTCATATTAGGAAATGACATGAGTATTTTTCGTTAGGTTGTTAGCGTAAATGCTCCTTTTTTTAATGACAGTAAAATAACCCTTATTCAAATTTAGTTTCCATACATCGCAGTATGCTGTTAACTTTGTCTTAACGATGAATTATTAAATAGCTTTATTAAACCCCACCAATCGCAGTCTTCTTATCATCTTGCTCTTTTTAATTTCATTGCATAGCTCAGAATTTAATTTCCTACCGAATATTATCCTAAGCAGCTTATTTTCTTTTCTTAGAGTGGATCACCACCCGGAAGTCAGTGCATATTTTAGCTCATTCCCTTAACTACTGCGCAATGACACGTTACATATTATAAATATTGTATTATAAGATAGAGTTACGTTTTAGCTACAACACAAGACACTGACTCATTTGAATATATCTTCTGATATCGAAAAAGCCAACAAATACAAGAAAATATTTAATTCATTTTACAATGTGCACACAAGATGGCACTTGCTGTTAGATCTTACTAGAAGTACTCAGTTTTATGATATTTTTATTTATATGTAAAGCACTTTAAAGTAACGATCTTATTACGAAATAGATACATTGTTTGACCATTTTTCATGTTATGTTTCACATTTTATTTAAACATTAATTTATATTTAAGAAAATAGATTTTGAGAAGAAACTTGCGCAGAACGCCATAATGCGTTGTTGCCAAATTTGTACGTTTACTGTGGTAGACACAATAAGAAAATACCTGAGTTCTAGCGTTACAGTTCGAGAAGCGGAACTTAGCTGTGAATTGCGGTAAGGGTCGAAAACTAATTTCTCCAGTAAGTATCCAAGTAGAATTTCAAGATTACTTCCTTTATTATCTAGTGATAATAACACCGAGAACCGAGAACACCTAGTGATCCACGTTAAGGATCCCGGGTTCAATTCCAGATGGAAGAGCTTTGAAAAATTTGAAATGCATTACGGTGGTTCGCATTATAACACTGTATCGCATAACCACGGTGCTGAATTGGAACGTTTAATTCCAAACCAATCGATATTTTATTCTTCTAATGATCTCCAACATTACTCTTCTTTCCTAATTTGTTCTTCTAAGTTGAATTCATTGGTTTCCTTTTCGGTTAAGCTATCTATCTATTGGATGTTATCTTCACCATTACTTTTCGATTTTTTGATGTAAATATCGCGATGTGCTCTAAAGAATGTCACGATAGAGCTAACGATTATGTAAAACGAGCCCATCCTTGGATAAGTTTCTAATTGGCCTTTTAATATTTAACTTGATGATGATGAAGCTAATAAAAGTATTTTAAAAGTTTAAAACTATTTTACTAGTTTAACTATTTTAAAACTATTATACTCGTAAGTGTGGTCAAGTGAAAAATGACCTATGGTCTGAGATCTTTGAGGTACCGTTAATGCCAATACTTAAACCGCCCATGCTTGCATAAATTTCTAATTGAGTTTTATTATTATTATTATTATTATTATTATTATTATTATTATTATTATTATTATTATTATTATTATTATTATTATTATTATTATTATTATTATTATTATTATTTAGGGACGCTGAATCCAATAGAGTTACTTTCAAACATATCAGTCCGTGGAAGTCACTACAACCAGTTACCCCAATTTGGGGTATTTATACCAGTCCGACAATTAAGTCATGAGTCTGATTTTACAGGGTGGTCCATAAGTCTTAGTACAGTGGATTAGTTTGGAAACAAACACGATTAAGGCAAATCTGCCTAACGGAGGGGGGACTTTGGTAAAGGAGCTACCCGATTGATGCATACGTGGTGAATGGCGGACATCTTGATGGCCGCCAACTTGGATCCAGGATATATATATATTTTTTTTTTTTCAAATGGGAAAGTCGGAATGTGACACATCAATAAACACTAATATTGGCATAAACAGCGCTTCAAAGATTCCAACTTTGAGCCAATTTTTCTTGACCAAATGGATATATATTTTAATAATAGTTTTATAAAATCAGAAATTAGAAGTTCATCCAAGTTTGGACAACTTTTAGTGATAGCATAATTGTTAGTTCTTTGTATACAGGGTGGCCCAAAATTAGTTATACAGTACCGTACTGATCAGCTTATTGTATTTTACATCGTTTCTTATTCTTATCCATCAGGTAGACTTAGTTTCTTCATTATTTGTTCTTAATGTGTTTTTACTTACATCTTAAGCTCGGAAGAGCCGAAGCAAACAAATCCATAAACTAGAATGTTATACTTGATCAATGCAGGGGTTTGTACCTACTCTTGATCCACACTGTATATTTAATACAAAGGCTGTTTCAAAAAGCATTGTCAGTGGTGTTTGTATTTCCAAAAAGGCCACGAGGCGACCAAACAAGTAACTAGACATGTAGTTCAACTGGTTGTGTCAACACAGCAATGAACCGAACATATTTCCTTCATAAATCCACGTGGTCTAGTGTTTGATTTCCAATGGGTTGAATATGTTATGGCCATTCGGATTTCACTTTAAACTGTATGGTTACAACTCATGTAACGTCGGTGAAGAAAATGGAACTGAACCCAATTAATTAAGCAAATAGAAGTTTAATATTAACGATTATCAATTTTGGTTTTAAAGGTCTAAGGACCGACTTCAGGAGGGGGGCAGCGGGTTGTAAGACTGCTAGTCAGAGCTACTTTTAAGAGCTCTTTTAAGTTTTACGTCCCACGGTTATGCCGGTTAGGCTAAAGGAGACGGTGATTATGAGAGATGAGTGAAATGGTGGAATGAAGAAAGTGGGAGGAAACGGGAGAACCCCGAGAAAACCCACGAGCACGGTGTTTGTCCACCACAAAGTTCACTTGGCGGGGGCTGGGATCGAACCCGGGACCCCAAGCACCAGAGGTGAACGCTCTACCACTGAGCCACCGCGCCCCCTATAAAATAAGAAAGTTTCATCCTCGGGGAGGACAATCGCCCCGATCGCCTTCACTGGATCCATACTTGAGATGAAGAAAGATGCTCATTTGAGACTTAAGTGATCATCGTAAAAATAGGTTAGTGAGAATTTCAAGATTTGAATACCAAGGCCGACAACTATGACTGAGGATTTATCTAGACTATTTTAGACGAGTGCTAGGTACCTTTAATAACAAGGATGTAGAAAACGTATTATCAAAAGTCATCTCTTCCTTCGTTCGTTAACCATTTTTAGTTTAAAATAACTCCTCAAAAACTACATGTTAATAAATAGGTTATATAACAGGGGAAGGGGAATCTGTTCCCTGACTGGCTGGAAAAACAGTTATATACGGAAAACATACGATTTCTGTTTAAACCGCTATGGATCATACGCTGCACTGTGCGTGTCAAACACCGCTTATGGGAAGGATCACACAACATGCAGCTGTGTATATGCGAGCTTTCACCAATATTCTGTTGGAACAAATAGTACATGGACGTATGTGCTGTTCTGTTCATCACAGTCAAAAAAAAAAAAAAATAGTGGTCACAACATATCGCACACCCAGTGGAAGAGTGTTACAACTCAAAAATGGCAATTTTGAGTAATCGCCATTGGATAGAGAAAAGCTTAGCTCTATCTGGAGGTATTTTCGCATAAACGTAACTAAAAAACTATCAACTCCTAGATGGCAAAAATATTAGTGTTCCAGGGAATGATTTTAGTAGAAAAACAAACTTTAAATTTCATTTTCCCACAAATGTACTTTTGACTCGTAACAATCTTCCACCGGAAGTGCGATATATTGCACAGCAATTTGTGACGAATTTACTCTAGGAGGGGTAATGTGGAATTAATCACGGTAGAGAAAAAGTTAAACATATTTTATTAATGTTTCATACAGGTTGAAGAACTAGAGATACACGTAGTTTTTGATCTGTAATAGGTTAAGAGGAATTTAACCACAGTTATACGATACATATAAAAGACTGTCGTAGATTAACTTCGGAGGGTCAGTTCGTGGTGGAATCGGTGCTCTACATCTTCTGAAGTCGCCGTCATTTGGAGTTCTGATATGGATTTCTGCTATTCATCAAAGGTTGGAACTTCTGGTGTCTTTGGCAAAATATTAACGTAAGATACAATCCGTATCTTTTCCTAGAATATGGATAAATGCCTATTCGTGATTTTTGAATATTAACTATTTGAGATTCTTAACATGTAATTCGGAAATGTCTTCATGTACCAATATAGCATACGAAAATTGAATCACACGGACAGATTGATAGGGAATGATAAAGCATGATTGGACGGGAAAACCATAGGAAACATTTGTTTAGATATAAATCTCCTATTGTGGCACGTGCAGTGCCGTTGACATCATTTGGCTAGAGATAGTTGCCTCTTCTCCTGTTCTTTCCACTGCCATAGGCACGGAAAACGTCCCTTTCCCAACTGTGATTGTGAGATTGACACTGGCACGCAGGTAACCAATTGGTGTTTGACTATTGTCGATTTATTCTTTCCCATATACAGCTCTGTTACAAATTCTACTAGCCTTTTAGACATACGTCAGACTCTTTATAGCACAGAGTTCCCTTAGAAAGCTATTCCATCTCTCGAAAAGTAAAATGTTAGCCCTTAACTGCTCGCTTCTCTTCTTCCATAATTGAACTGTGGTAACTCAGTTGTGCCGATTGGTACAGCCGAGCAATCGGGGACATTAGGCTAATGATCGTGACATAAAAAGCATTACGGGTTCCAGTTTCTCTGTAGTAGGATGGGTGAGGTTTTAACTGTCCTCCACCTTTCTGTGTTTATGTCCCTGTCGTAGGGATGCACGCGAGACGCGAGAAGGCTCGTCTCGTCTCGCAAATGCGAGACGAGACACGCGACTAGACTGAAAATTGTATGCGAGACGCGAGACGAGACTAAACCATGCGAGACGAGACTCAGTTAAGTCTCGCGAGACTTCTCGCAGTCTCGCAACATTTATGAATTGCATGTAATTGTATATTTAGTGATTTTACATTTATTGAGTTTTCTAAGTTGAGCGTTAATGCCTCCAGGAACAAAAAAGTGATTGGGACAATACACATTTTGTGAGATTTATTATTATTCAAGATTGATTTTCAGAATTAAAGCCTTCTTTAGTTTCTAAACATCATTAAAAAAGAAAAGCTTTGTAAATTGGAAATTTATTACAGCTTCGATTTAGGACTTTATTTTGCGACGCAAACACATACACACGGGCGCGCACGAATATATGAACTTCTGTTTTTGGTCTGAAAACCGAATAAGACTCCCTATTCCTGTGAAATGTGGTATTTCTGTTGTTTCTGTCTTTTTCACATTACTACTAGCGATTAATGTTGGGGAATGGCGGGGAAATCCCCTCTCGTCAAAGTTTATATCCGGCCCGCTCGCAGAAATAACATGATATTGTTACATGGAATAAGTATTTTCTTTCTATATATTTATCAAAAACATCCCCCTCTAGTTCTGAAGTTTAATTCAAACACTGGTTTGGTAGAATGGCCCTATAGGTTTGGTGGGAGATGTTAGGAATGGCCCTATATCTGTCACTAATTTTATTTTATAGATCTGGCAACACTATATAAGTTGAAAGCGAAAGTTGATAAAAATGCGATAATGCAACATTGCTACAAGCGCGAACGAACCGAAAGAATTCGTATTGTGTTGTGAGGAGTTCTTTTGTTGTCTACAAGCGCTTTTGGTGGTATAAAAACATCTTTATAATGGAAAATCACTCTTCAAGGAAACGACCAAAACGTGTAAATGTTGATAGTGGCGACGATATTTTAGAAGAGCCAAATGGGGTCCCAGTTGAAAGTGAAACGGATTAAGGTACTGTTTCTGCAAGTTCAAGTCTTGATCCACTCAAAACAGCAGGGCGTAAAAGTAAGTTCCATGATTACTTTGAAATAGCGACGAATGCTGAGTTGGCTATTTGTAAATTATGTAAGCCTAAGAAGATAGAATTGAAAATGCGACTTTTTTTTTCGGGGTAAAAATGTGCCCGCATGGCATACTGGAAAATATTGCTGGAGACCTCTAAGCAGGAAATCAATGTTGGATCCAGCAACAATTTATGCTAGTTTTGCTGTAAATTATGCTATTAATTTGACGAAAATTAATGGTCCAGCAATCAAATTAAAGCACAACTTTTCTTTTAATTTGCAGCGGAGGGGACACAAGTTCGGATACAATGTTGAACTCTAGGTTCCGTCTTCTTAGGATGTTATGAACATTCATCCCATGGAAAGCAATGGCAAACCACCATGGATTCACCTTGCCAAGGGACTTTTAGGTCAAATACCTGGCTTCCGACAGAATATCACATCATCCTTCATTAACAGCCATAGAATAACATATTGCAAAATTTTGACCCAGAATAGCTATATGCGAGACTGCGAGACCATGCGAGAAAGTCTCGCGCGAGACGCGAGATGAGACTCAAAATTTTATGCGAGACGCGAGACGAGACTTCACATTTGCGAGACTAGACCACCATTTGAGGTTGCGAGACGAGTCTCGTCTCGTCTCGCGTGCATCCCTACCCTGTCGAGTCCAGTAGTTCTGGACAATGGTAAAAATAAAAAGTAAAAATAAGAACGTTTAAAAAAATGTGATAGAGCACGAACTTCTGGCATATGGGTTCCCTGGTTAGATTCCAGTTCCTACCAAGATTTTCTTTTATACCTCGCATCCTGCTGTACGCACGGATCATATTTTCTCCAGAAGTCTCTGTGTTTACTTTACGGTCGAGAAGCTACTAGATTTACGTAGCACACATTCATATTACAGAGGAATTCTTGTCTCTCTGTGCACGCTTGTTCAATAAATAATTTTTCTCATAAAGATAAAATTAGTAAATTTTTTACTGGCCATTAGTATATTTTCTGCTATATAAATTTGCAACACTGTTTGGATTCTTTTTCTTTGGAATACAGCTCAGAATTACCAATGACAAATCTTTCTGTTCAAAAATGCTATGAACCCAAGGAATGAGAACATGAGGCAAAAAAAAAAGAGGAATTAAAAAAGACTCTCTCTTCTTCACTCTCATTCTCTCCGTTTCTCAAATAAATGAAAAAGAAATGATGAAAGAAAAAACAGAAGAAAAGAAAAATTGAATAAAAAGAGAGAACATTGATATTCCTTTTGACAGATTATCCAATCACAGAAGGAAGAGGGAAAAGCTATATTGAGGTTCACGATCTCCACCCTCTCTCCTTCTATTACTTTTTTACCTGGAACAAAGAATTGAGGAAAGCGTTTTCTGAGGGGAAAGAGGTGAAAGATATATATTTGTAGTCCGTAGATGTCAATGATAGGAGTGGATCCTTTTCAGCTCAAGAGGGTCCATCGAAATGTCAATATGTTGCAGAAAGGTATAAGAGGCGCCTTTTAAAGAAAGTTTTTTCTTTTTTTGTTATAACCAGTGGCGTCATTTCAGATTTTGCCGGGGGGAGGACACTCTCTTCCGTTCCAGGCGCTGCTATCGGCTGAAGAAATTCTAATCCCTTTTGCTAAGGCTCTCTCGCTTAGGAACAGCTGAACCCTTATTGGCTCAACGCGTGGGTGTGAGCTTTAGTTTGCATTTTTGCCACGGCTCAAGACATTTTGGCAGCACTATAGTAGTTAATTAATATACAATTTAATCGGTGAGTGGAAAAACAGTACTAGTCCAAAATCAGCCATTTTGAGATAACTGCAAAGATTAACACTAAAAACATAGAACTGCACGTTGCAATGAAGAACAGTACAATTTCCAAGTCCTCGCACGCTATAGCAGCTATACAAAATAGCCATGGTGCTCAATGAGTGGCAAAGCAGTATCTCTCTTGGACTAGTACTGCTATTCCTCTCACGTATAATCCTACTTTCAGATGGCGCTAGGGGCACAGCGCTTCTGGTTGAAAACTAAACCTTTGTATGTGTTGACACTTATTCCGTCACTTGCGCAATCCGTTATCGTTTCTCTTGTGAATGAGATATGTTATTACATTGATGGTTTGAAAGTCATGAACAAGGAGTGATAACAGCAGTGAATCGTCGAGAGAAGTTGATGAAGCATGCACCTAATCAAGCATTGCCATTCTGCAATGCAATTAGGGATGCGCACGAGACAGGATTTGTGGCTGTCTCGTCTCGAAAATGTGCTGTAAGAGTGATGTCTCGACTCGAAAATGTGCTGTAAAAGTCATGTCTCAACTCGAAAATATATCTTTCTCTATTGGAAGAGTCGTGTCTCGACTCGAATTTTGTCAAGAAAATCCTGTCTCGACTCGTCTCGTGCGCATCCCTAAATGCAATATCTACTTTGAAAACAACCGAGGAAGATGAAGACGTCTAATTTTGTAACATTTTGTATTTCCCGAATGTTTCTCATTTTTTCAAGTGTTTGCGTGCTCCGATGTTGATTTGTTTATTAAATACGGTTTCTTTTGCTTTATTTAATATCAAGGTTGTTTAATTTATTTTCATAAAATATTGTTTCTATATTGTAGTTACATTATTAACAGTAAAAAATTCATTAAGTGAAATTGAGTGGAAAACAGTGCATATCCCGCAATAACAAACATTTTATTTTAAAAGTTTGGTACATGTTGAAACAACAATTAGGCAAATACGGACAATTTTTGGGGTTAAAATGACACTTTTGAAAAGTTTCCTTTATCATATTATCGACTATATGACACTTGCATACAAAAGTTATTTTTGCAAACATCTCAAAATGCGTTTTTCGAATGAGTACTGTTTTTCCAGTCACCGATTCAATGTATTATAAAGCATATATTTCCGAAAATCAGAGGGCAATTCAGGGGCCAATTTTCCCCTGCCCAGGGGTAAAAGTTGATCTGAAAAGATAATGGGGATGAATGACGTCACGCCGCTCCCCGTGCCTGTCTTTACTCATTGTAATATTTTAGCAAGTGGGAAGACACCATAGATATTTTTTTGGAAGTGGGGTAATGGCTTCCCCCGCGTTACCCTCACTTTTCCCCTGCCTCTGCTCTCCCTAAATGACGCCTATGCTTTTAGCTCATAACAATTTTATTTTTTTCAAATAAGCGTAACATTCTTCTGGTAATTCAGTGCCAATTTTAAGCAAATTCCGGTGGATTCTAATCCACGGACGCCGAGATCTGTACAAGTGTTAAATATAACATCTGAAAAGATACTAATGAAAAAAAAAAAAAAAAACTTCTCATTCTCAGCAGCAACATTTTCAGCATTTATGTCATACTGACCAAACAGTAGTAATGATACTAGATTCAATAGTTAATCCCGTACTCCATCCGTATAACGTTACACAAACAATTCACAGTGCGTACAAACTATTGTAATACATAAAAATATAACAATAAAAATTATATTGAAAAATGTGACCAAAGTTGCTACACTGCCATTTTTATGAGGGGTACCTGATAAGAGACCCCGGTTTTTTGTGTACTCTTAAAAAAAGAGTTCTTTTATTAATTCACCATTCAACACTGTCTTTAAGCCAAATCCTGTGATGGGTCAAACATATAAAACGTGACACTTTCAATCTAACTCACTTTCTTCAATTTTAGACTATACGCAATTGTCAAATTTTACGCTTTTTGTACGCATAAACTGCAACGATTTTTTATCACTTCTTTTAATGTTCAAATATGTGCCAAATGAGAAGAAATGTGTTAAAAATGACAGTACAATGCCAACGAAATCATTGGATCTATGTACAGGACTATGTCTAAAAGACTACTTTGTTAATATAGAAATGTCGATACAAATGAGCTCCTAATATAAAACTCAATATTACTATATGGGTCACATTATGAGACCGGTCTCATATACTGAACCCGTTAAGGGTCTCATAATAAGACATTCGACCGAGAAACAAATGACTAACGCCATCTCAAATAAAAGTGGAAAAAAAATCGGTAACTCATTACATGTTGCAATACACATATTCACTGGTATAAAAGAAAGTAAAGATAGAATGAATATCAATTTACCTTCTAAATTTTCAGCGCCTGATGTATGCATGTTAAGAAAACTTTTTAGGGGCACATTCCGGTGCTGTAGTGGCTACTTCCTTTTGTTTTAGTTCGTTTCCACTAGATTGCAGCTCTTGCTTCACAAGATAGGTAGGGGTCTCGATTTAGGTGCCTATCCTCATATTAGGGGTTCTTACCCTATATTTTAATATGGTTAAATGTTTATAAGTAGTATGGGTGCTAGTGTTAGTAGAAATCAAAGAATAAATACAATCTGCTTCTTAATATTCTATTCTTTCACATACAATAAATAAACAAACGAATAAATAAATATATTCCAGCAGAGTAAAAAAAAAAAATTGCGATATACTCACCCAGAGCCTTGCTCTGAAGCGCCACTGAGTGAACAGTGACGATTTTTGAGAAAAACCTTCCTTTTCCTGCTCCTGAGCTCTTTCTCTGTCTCTTTCGTGGCGAACCGTCTGTCAGACTGATCTAGCCAAGGGCAGCCGGTTCTACAGATCGAGATAGGGGACTTGCTCCCCCTGGACAACTATCCGAACGGGTTGTCCTACCTTCATTATCATCATCACCTTCTACTACATCATTCACTTTTCATTATCAAGCGTCACGGTTTTCCAGCACAGATCGGTTTTTTGCGATGGGAGATTCAGATGCTCATCCTGGGTCCTTGGTAGATGGACGCCACTCGGGCTTACCACCTGTCTTTGTCACTCCGTCCGCTTCGACCGCGAAGGTGGTCAAGCGGAAGGATAAGGGCAATAGGCAGAGAACCCAATCGGGTAGTTCGACAGCATCCAATGCTTCCAATGTCTCCACCAGGTCCAGGTCTCCAAGACAGCAGCAACTTTATGCTGATACTATCAAAGAGCCTCGCCATCAAGCCAAGAAACCGCACAAAGATAATGCTTCAGAAAATTCTGACATGGAAACCGGAGACATGAGCTCTTCTGCTCACCATTAAACTCAACATTCGCTTAACAACCTTTCTGCTAAACCTATACTTCATTCATTTCTATTGCAACACTACGACACTAAGTATAGCAATGAGAAGTTCATAACTCTCCAACTACGGAAATATCTTCCAAGTATACCGATAACAGAAGTCATCAAAACTCGAAATGGCTACATCTTCAAATCCATCGATCCGCAGTTTCTCACCACAGTTAGGAATAAAGCTTCCTTTGAAATATTTGGCAAGAATGCCACGATGTCATCTCTTTCTTCCACACGTCAGAAACAACCACCACCCCCTAAACGCCCGCCATTTCTGTCTGTCGTCATCCGTGGGGTTGATCCATCCTACTCTGATGACGAAATCCAAGAGGAACTTCAACTTGCAGGCCATACCATTCACAAAGCAATGCGTATACGTAACAATAATGGTGCCACATATATGGTTCGTGTACTTACTTCTTCACAATATACCATAGATTCTTTGCTTACTACTGGCGCCTACATATATCATCGTCGGCACAAAGTCGAGCCCTCACGCTCGCCTGCTCCACTTCCGGTGCGATGCGAGAATTGCCAGACCTACAATGATCACAGTACTAGTCATTGCAAAAATCCACCAGTTTGTGGCTATTGCGCAGGATCTCACCAAACACGCACTTGTCAAAATCTCCAACGACCACCTGAATGTCCAACTTGTCATGACCAACATCCGGCATACAGCTATAAGTGCAAAAATAAACCGCAACCTGACCAAGAACACCCAGATTTGGTAGTTCCACTTCGTATCCCAGACCCTTCACCTCTTCCTGCCCAACAAACTTCCGATCCAGTTACCATACAACAACTCCTTCAATTTCTAACCCTCACTTTACAGAACATCCATCCTTTTCAACGTACTCACATTCTTCAACAACTCACTAAGGCCGCAAAATCTGTTTTCAATGTCAACTTTTACGCCACATACACAAACAACTATGTCCATTTCCATACATCACCACAAGAAACAGCCGTTTAGATATGATTCTCATGGATTTAGTCTTTCTTTTTCTTAATATTCGCTCTCTACCAACGAACAAAACTCTATTTGAAGCACTCCTGCTTGAGGAACACGTATCAGTATTCTTATTAAACGAAACGTTTCTAACGAAAACCATTCACTGTAACATACCTCGTTATACACTCCTCCGTCAGGACAACACAGTACCAGCATTACGGGCAAATGGCGGCGTAGCCATCGGCTTTCGCAATCATATACCTTATCGCCAACAAATTTGTCCCATTCCTCATCTCCCCGAACATCTCATCTCTACATTATACTTCAAGTCTATCATGATCACCTTTGCCACTATATACGTTCGACCAGGCCACCCTATTCCTCTTGCTTTTTTCAGTCACATATCACATAGCTATAAACATTATATCATCCTCGCTGATATCAACTACCATAGTCGCACTCCTAGAGAACGCACACAATTTTCCGACCATATTACCACTCATACCACTGGCATTCTTCATATTCCTCCGGCTCCTACTAGACCAATAACAAATACCACCCCCGATGTAGCTATCACGTCCAACACGCTTGCTGCTAACATCACCCTTACAGTTCTGGACCTCCTTGGCAGTGATCATGCTCCACTCAAGCTTTCCTATCGTATGGGCACTGCTCGACCCCATGCAGTCCCTCCGCCGATTCAATCGCCACGTTTTGACAAAGCTAACTGGGATCATTATCGTACCTATCTTACAACTGCCATAGCACATCTGCACCCTCCCACTACATCAGAGGAGCTCTACGCCCATGTTGCAACCATCACTTCAGAAATTACACATGCATCAGAGCTGTATATCCCTACTACTAGTTCCACACCATATAAACCTAAATTACCTCCGAATTACCTTGCTCAAGTCAAACGCTCCCGACAAGCTTATCGAGATTACGTCAGAACACAAAATCCTGAAGCTCTTAGTCTTCACCGTCAGCTGCACCGATCAGTCAAAAATTACATCCAGGCATACAAACGCCGTCAATGGATCAAAACTTGCAATAACCTTGCTGAAACTGCACATCCTTCACGTTATTGGAAACGTCTTAACGCACTTTGCGGCAAGTACAGCAAAACCTCATACCCTATCATCATCAACAACAGCCACGCGCCTTCTGATCAAGATAAAGCCAACGCCTTTGCCGATTATCTGCAAGACATTTTCACACCATCCTCTCATACCCACATCTTTGGTCATCCAGTCGACAATGTCAACACTGCAAATCCTACCTTCCAACCAAATCATAATCATCTTTTGCCGCCACATGAACTCACATCTCCCATCTCCGTTACTGACATAACAACAGTTGTTCAACATAAACGTAACTCTGCTCCTGGCTTTGATTCCATCACATATCGCCATATTAAAGAAAGTCCTCTTTCTCTACTTCTTCTCCTTGCCGCTATTTACACCTTTATTCTTAGAACTGGCTTCTTTCCTGCTGAATGGAAAATGTCCAAAACCCTCATGTTTCCGAAACCAAATAAACCTCCCAGCGACGTCTCTTCATATCGACCTATACAACTTACTTCCACTTTCAGCAAAATTCTTGAACGTATTCTTGTCAACAGACTTCATCCATATCTCCGTGCCCGCCATCTCATACCAACTTTTCAAGCTGGATTTCGCCCGTCATATTCCATTAACGATCAGCTTCAACGTCTAACTACCCTCATTACCAATCACTATAATTCAGTCCGCCCCTCCTGCCTTGTTTTATTCGACCTAGAAAAAGCATTTGATAAAGTCTGGCATCTTGCACTCATTTCCAAACTCATCAAATGTAGATTGCCCATGTCCTACATACGCTTTATTTTTCACTTTTTGGCCTGCCGTATCACATATGTTAATATCAACAATCATCTATCACATCCCGTCTTTCTGAACTCTGGCGTCCCTCAAGGCTCTGCTCTGTCCCCTTTGCTGTATTTACTGTTTGTTTCCGACTTCCCTTCTCTTCCGGACGATGTATATCCTTTTCAATATGCAGATGATACAGCCTTCCTTGCCCTTGGTCGCACCATCAGCCATATCAACATCATCTTACAGGAATCAATAAATCGTTTCTCGCACTGGTGTAGCAAATGGCACCTCAATATCAATGCTTCCAAGACACAGGCCATAGTATTCCTACCACCACGCAAACGTTCCAAGACTCACCGGAATCCTTCGCTTCTTTCTCTGTCAGTTCAAGGTACACCGATCCGTCCATCTAAAACAGTCACTTATCTAGGTATTGTTTATGACCATCATCTCACCTGGCTTCCTCATCTCAACTACATTAAAACCAAAGTTTACAACCGTCTAAATCTTCTCAAACGTCTCACTGGCACTACATGGGGTCCCAGCTCCACAATCATCCTCAACACGTACAAAGCTTTTCTCCGCCCCGTCCTTACATACGGTTTCACTGCTTGGATATCAGTTCCCGCCTCCTACTACTACAAACTTGCCACCTTCGAACGCCATGCCTTCCGCATTGCTCATCGCATTTCTCTTCCCAGCCCTACTCGACACTTATATTCACTCATTACTTTTCCTACACTCCTTTATCACCTTGAATCGCTTCGCCACAAGTTCATCACTATCCGCTATATGCAACAACAACCAATCCTGTTAGCCACCATGCACTACCTTGCACTTTCATCGGCACGCCCTCGATATTACCATCTCCCTCTAAATTTATTGTTTACATTGTATTGTTATACCTTGCCGCCCAATCATCCCGACTTAGAACTCTTGCAGGACCATCGATTGCATGCTCATCTTCCGCATATATATCCATCGCATCAAGCACAGTGATAAACCTCCGTCTCTAACAGGGCTTCCCCCCGTCTTCATTGGCCTAGCGTCGCCCCTAGGCAGAAGATAACCAGCATTTGTCCTTGCTAACATCTCCTATGTGTTGTGACGTTATCTGCACCTCATTCCATCCCTCATCTCCATCCTTGCTCACATACAATTTATAATCAAACTATCCTGCATTCTTTAATGTTCTTATATTTTGTTTTGTATTTATATGATATTTATAGTTATGATTAATAATATGTTCATATATATGTTATGTATTACCTACCTCGATAATGATTATGGACGCAAAGCCCATAATGACCTTCCAACTGCAGTATTTATTAATAAAGGAACATCCCATAGCCCAACGCCAGTCCTACCACATAGCCCAACGCCAGTCCAAAATAGTTTCCTTGCACCACTTCCCTCCAAGAGGGTGTAGCCCTCTACAGGGTAGCTAGCCTGCGGGCTAGCAAAAAAAAAAAAGTAAAATTTGCATAGACGATCGTCACCTATCTGTATGAATAAAGTGAACTTCTTTATTATTGTTGTTGGAAAACCTCATAGCCCATACATGTGTTCCACTTATCACTCAAATACAAATTAGGTCCCTCCCAAAGAGACGACGTTATCGTCTGCGGAAAACAATAAAAAATAAAAATTATCAACGGCATTACAACGGAAATGAACAACATATTGATATACTGTATTTAACTTCATTAAACTTGTATTTAAATTCATTTTTCTCGAAAACTATGAAAACGAATTTGTCCTCCAGTATGTAATTTTATACATCTTGCTGTAAACTATCGATTGATATCTGACTTATATTCAGACAACATTATAGTTAAACAAAAGTTAAAATTTAGTTAATCATAATATTTTAGGCTATATACAGTGTAGCCAGGAAGTCCCTTTACACTCACTGTGTGACTAAGTGATTGTACTGCTTACCTCGTATTAATCTAAAACATCCGTGCGGGTTGCTCCGTGTTCGTGCCATATCCTTATGTGCCTCCATGTCCGATTGTTCATCCGCAAGACCATATCATGGCTGACTTTCTGAAATGCTACACAAACTTCGTCTTTCAGTTGCTCGCTTTCGGTGTATCGGGCTTATCGCTCCTCTTTCACAATACCACAGAGTGCATTATCAGGTGTGGTGTTAACTAGCAATGAAGGCAACGAAGCCAGAAGCCGATGTGACCCACGTCCGATCCAGCGATCTGGGAAAATTTTGTTCAGACTTTCGTGGATAGTCAAAGTGTAAGTGCAAATGCTTGTATGCGTCATGAGGATTCATTGCACTGGCCCGTTATCTCGTTTCTTCTGCTACCTGGGAACAACAATGAAGTTAATGCCCATCGCACTATGAAGGAAAGCAAAGCAAAGTATGATTACAAGCAGGGCCGTGCTGTGGGGGGGCTAGCGGGGCGACGGCCCCGGGCGCCGAAAGGGGCGAAAAATTGGGAGAAAAAGGGGCAAAAGAAAGGAAAAATTACTTGGAATATACGTATGGGGGCGCCGTCGTATACTCTTGCCCCGGGCGCTGATTTTCCACGGCACGGCCCTGATTACAAGTTTAATATTAATAGCATTCATTAATTTCTATACAATTTCATGATATAATTTACAAATATTGACTGTAAAGTGATTTCCTGGCCATGTTGTACATATAATTCACCAAATTCTATACTGTCACCCTATTAGAGCCATAATATAAAGCTTGGTAAAGGTAACGCACTCAGAATTTTCTTGTTGGGAAGGGTCCCAGCTTTCGGGAGAGGGAGGGTCTAATACTACAAACCACTACATCTATGTAGTATTTAACAGGTATTATTCTGGACCTGAAAAGATGGTAAATAATTGTAAAATACTTCCACCTATATTTCCAGATAAAATGATAGAACTAGATTGTTGTTATAAGAGAGAGTGCACAGATAAAGTGCAATATCAATTGTGCGTGCTAAATCAGTCATTTCCTTGTAAAATAATTAGTTTTATTGAGAAAGTTTTATTGAGAAAGTTTTATTGAGAAATGTATGTTGAGTTAAGAATATTGGGGAGGTTCGGACCCGGTGCACCCCCCCTAGGTATGCCTCTTGGTAAGGGTACAGTTCAGTATTAGCTTCATCTTAATAAATGGCTGGTTGCTGTAAAGCGATGACCCCCAAACCGTCGATCGTAAGCTACTAGTAGCTCGCGAGGACATTTTCGATAGATTGCGTTAAAACTATAAATGTAAGTTTATAAGCAATAAACAAATGTAAGTTTTAAAAAAAAACAGTTGGTAGTTGGTTTGGTTTGTAGCTCACAGTAGGACTTTAAAGTGGTATGGTAGCTCAGAAGCTACATAAGTTTTGGCGACCACTCCTCCAGAGGATAATTTAGTCTCACAAAAAAGAATCGTTTTTCTCGAAAACTTTGCATGACAATTTACACTCATTCATATCGCTTTGTTCAGCTAAACGAGAGAGATCAGTTGGTATATGTCTCACCATTGGACCTACCGTATTTTCCTCTGTTAAACGCAATATATATATACTATCTACTATATATATACTTTGAATAATAACATATTTATACAACAGAGATAGAGATGGGACTTTTAAATATCATGATGTTGTGGTTTCAATATCCATAAATATTACTACCTTTCTCATGTAAATACGAAGTTGCAAATTTCTAAACTCAACTAATCACTTTTAAGTTAAAATAGCGTTTCCAGATGTTCCTGATTTACATCATCTTGTCCCACAAAATGTCGAAAACGCCAAATGTCCCGTTTTCTCTATAAAAACATAAGTTAACATCATTAACACGATGTTTACAAAATACCATTTCTATTAGTAATTGATACAAAATATACATAGTAATAATCTACTTTATGTCACCCTCTTTTGGCGAGTGTTTGTTTACCGACCAATTAATTAATTATAATATTTTCGCAAAAAACAAGTTCATAATTGTAAATTTACAGTAAATCTTCATAGGGTGTATTGTTTTTGGTATATATTTTCATTGAGTATGTCGTTTTTGGTACATATTTTCATTTGGCGTGTCGTTTTTGGTATACAATTTCATTGGGTGTGAAGTTTTTGGTATACATTTTCTTGGGTGTATCCTTTTTTTTGGTATATATTTTCATTGGGTGTTAAGTTTTTGGTATACATTTTCATTGGGTATCTCGATTTTTCACGGTGAAGATCTTGAAGCCCTCAGCTAAAAGAGATACAACAAACTTGAAAAATAAATTGAACAGCTGGTTTTAAACTTGAAACAGCAATATACTTTTAAAAAAACGTAACCTGGTTTTCACACAACATACGCCCTTTTAAAAATAAGGACACTTTGTATTCGTACCAATTCAGCCCAACTTAAGCTTGGCATGGTAGTAGACCTTGATCCATTTTATTAAAATGTGAGATATGTTCTGCAAACTTTGAGTCAAAGTTATGAAAAACGGAATTTGTAAATCAATTTCATTTAACATAATAAATACTATTTAAATAGCAATTACATGTCAATATTGGACGAAAATACGAGAATACGTATTTCATTTGCCTTCTGAAACAAGCTGCATGAGATAATAATATTAAAAATACATTATATTAACTAGAATTAGGGGTGTTCGATAAGGCTGAGGACCTATCGAACTTCGGGAGTGAAAATTTATCAAATTGTTATCGGTTGTCCGAAACCGTTCGAGTATTTGAAATTATCGAAGTTTCGAGTATTATCGAAAGTTTGAATATTATCGAAGTTCCAGGTATTATCGAAAGTTCGAAAATTAACAAAGTTTCTAGTATTATCAAAAATCCAAATGTTACCGAAGTTTCGGATATTTGAAAGTTCTAGTATTATTAGGGTAATTTTGAAAATTTCCTTATTACATACAGTAAATTTGAGGTATACCCGAAACTTCGAATATTAAGAAAATTTCTGATATTCTTGAAACTTCGGGTGTTACCAAAATTTCTAGTATTATGCAAACTTTCAACATTACTAACATTTTGGGTAGGCCCCTATTGTCGAACCATTACGAAACTTCAAAATTTTCGAATGTTACAAAATTTTGTCAACCAGGATTTTTGTTTTGAGGTGGTTTTAGGCTGCCTCTTATGCGTGAGGCTAATGGAGGTCAAAAGAATGTACACGCCTGATTGATATTCGAACCAAAAACCTTCAGAATCTAACAAGCTAACAAGGTCGGCATAACATCTTAAGTGCTGATACTAATGCGGAAATTAATAATATGTCTGCTATGAAGGAAAAAAGTTGTTACACTGCTTGATATTTTACCTGTAATTTGAAAGATTTAGAATTTACCAATATCATCCCGTAGGAGCGGGGATAAATGATAGATAGTAACATGACTTTCCAAAAAATTTGCTAATTCAGATTCAAACTCTATAGTCGTCAAGCTGTTCAATCTGACAAAGTTTTTTTCTGTCCTTTTAACCCGCCCTATAAGAAGGGATGGGCTAATGTAACGGCTTGCGCCGCGTGCTTGTGTCTGTGTCATACACGATTACTAACCTTAGTCACCTACAGGTTGCAGGCTTATAATTTCATGGGGCGCTGGCTCCGGAGGGTGCCAAAGGAAATTTAGAAAATGGAGGTATTCTGCGAACATCACATCGGACAGGGGAATTGGTCCGATTCCTCTAGTACGTGGTCATAGGCATTTGAAGAAGGCAGCAAAGAAGAAAATGTAGGACAAGATGATAGTGGCAGAAAAGGGAATGCGAACAATGGCGCAAGAGCGTGCCATACTCACATACAGCAATTACACTGTTCTACACACATTTTGTTACATAAATGAAAACATCCGCTCTTAAATAATTTAGAAGTGCTGAATACGAAAATGAAATTATAAAAGTCCAATTGACTCGCATTTGGGAGTAACGGGGAGGTATATCTAAGCGTTCCTATGCTTTTTTATATATGTGGGAACACTGTTCAAGGTCTGGCAACGACAGAGTCCAATATATTATACCAGCATTAGTGGCAAAATATACCCGCAACATAGGTAGATAACCAGACGGATCAAGGGGGGCCTAGTCCCCCTAAATTATATTTTAGGGAGACTAGGCCCCCTGGTCCTATGTAAATTTGCTGTTTTTTGACGAAAAATCTAAGTAATTTCGGTGGGTCCCTTCCTTTCTAACGTCATGCATCCCTTTATATGTTATGGCTGGCACAGAGGGATCAAGGGGAACCTTAGGGGGTCTAGGTTCCCCTGGTCTTACCTAAAATTGTTGTTGCTTGATGAAAAAGCTTAGTAATTTCGTTCGGTCGGGCTACCCGCATATTCAAATTTATGGTATTCGAACACTTGCAATTTTCATAAATAAGGCTTTATGCTCCTCCTTCCTGAAAAGTAATGTTTGGCTACGTCCCTTATTGAAATAATTAATATGCATTCAGTTGTGCATTATGCATTCAGTGCCTTAGGGAATAATTTATGTATGCAGGGTGTGCAGCAACGTGGCAACGTTGTTGGCTCGTTGGCAACATAGCATGCCTATCAATAACACTCACTTGAGGCATGCCACGTGTTCAAAAAAGTATTTCGCTTCAGTCTCCACGCAGTTATTTTCTTTCTTTATGTTGTGTGCGTGTGTAGCAACTTAGGTGTGTTTGTGTTTGTACCAAGTGTTTTGTGCTGTAGAGATTTGATTTGATTTGTAAAGGTGCTAATCATGCCTCGTTCCTGTGTGAACAAACCAGAAAATTTTTGTTACATATGTAGGGAAATTACGTTTAAGTCGAGAAAACGTGCCTTAACGCCCGAAATAAGGAAAGCCTACTTCTTTACTTTGGATGCAAAGTGCGAGACGAAGACCGAACCTGGGCCCCTCACGTTGGTTGTACTACGTGCTCTTCTACTCTTAATGCATGGATGTATGGAAAACGTCACCGTATGAAGTTTGGAGTACTTATGGTGTGACGAGAACCTACTTATCATACCACTGACTGCTATTTCTGTTTGGTCCAACCTATTCGGAAAGGCTATACCAAAAAGAGAAAGGAGACTTTGGTGCACCCGAACCTACGTTCAGCCAGACGTCCTATTCCACACGCTCCCGATGTGCTAATACCAGATCTCCCAGGAAATGTCAACACGGCTATAGATGATGATGATATGCAGGATAGAGAACAGCCCTCAACATCTCAAGATCCAGACTTTTCCACAACTTCACCTGACTGGAAACCGCATAAGGTAACACAGGCCGAATTAAATGAACTAATCAGGGACTTAGAACTTCCCAAAAACAAAGCCGAATTGTTGGCCTCACGGCTGCAACAATGTAATTACCTCGCGGATGATGTGAAGGTAACAACATTTCGCTACGGATATAAAGAATTTGTTTCATTTTTGAAAACACAGGGCAGATGACTGTGTGCCACGACATTGAAGGACTCGTTGCAGCAATGAATATACCATATAAGACCGCAGAATGGAGACTGTTCATTGTTCCTCAAAATTTTCTCTTAAAGCAGTTTTACTGCACAATGGCAATGTTCATCTTTCGATTTTTGTTGTGTATGCTGTTGATGTTCAAGAAACTTATGAAAACATGAAAGAAATTCTTAGGTTACTGGAATATGATAGATATGGGTGGCAAATTTGCGGTGATTTCAAAGTTATTGCTATTCTGTTGGGCTCACAAAAGAGTTACGCAAAGTTTGGCTGCTTTTTATGTGAATGGGACAGTCGTGCTCGAGATTTACATTATAAGAAAAAAGACTGGCCTGTACGTCCATCCACAACCTCTTGTAGATCCTGCGAAGATATTACTTCTGCCACTCGACATTAAATTGGGACTGATAAAGAATTTTGTGAAGACTTTGAACAAAGATGGACCGGCATTTAAGTACTTGTGTCACAAATTCCCACGCCTAAGTTTTGAAAAAATAAAAGAGGGGATATTCATTGGACTACAAGTGCGTCTTCTGCTGCGTGATTCTCAATTTGAACCGACACTTAGTGTTGAGGAGCAAGTAGCATAGAATGCATTTCGAGAAGTGTGTCGTAGTTTTCTGGGGAACAGGTGAGTAGAGAATCTTCTGTCATCTTACGAGAATGTCGCTAAAACTTCATGTTCTCCATTCTCATTTGAATTTCTTTAGTAATAATTCTGATGATGTCAGCGACAAGCATGGGGAACGCTTTCATGGCAAATAGCGACAATGGAAAGAAGATACAAAGGGAAGGGAAGTGTAGCGATGATAGCTGATTTCTGTTAGAGTGTTAAAAATGAAGGAACAGAAGTTAGTTAGAAAGCACAAGCTAAAAAATCCAGGAATTAAAGAAGGTAAGCCTAGTAATTCAATATTTGTAGTTTTTTGTGCTTGTAATGTTTAAGGTCTCTATTTCAGTAAGAAAACAACTAATTTCTCCTATACAACAAACTAGTATAACTATAGGAGAAATTAGTGGAGTCACTAACTATAGTATATTTATGCCAGCCATAACGTGCAGGACGTTAGAAAGGAAGTGACCCACCGAAATTACTTTTTCGTCAAATAACAGCAAGTTTACGTAGGACCAGGGTTCCTAGTCTCCCTAAATTATAATGTAGGAGCACTAGGTCCCTCTTGACCCGTCTGGTTATCGACCTATGTTGTGGGTATATTTGCCACCAATGCTAACATAATATATTGGACTGTGGCGATGCCAGAGCTTGAACAATGTTAAAATATATGGGAACCTTATATATAACCCCCTGTTACGCCCAAACGCGAGCCAATCGGACATTTTTAATTTCATTTTCGTATTCAGCACCTCCAAATTAATTAAGAGCGGCTGTTGTCATTTATGTAACAGAAAAAAGTTAAAATTTATGGAACATTGTTATTTGGTGAAAAGAGATCTTTGGTAATCAAATGATTTTTTTATCATCAAAGTATTCACCTTTTTTGATTCTAGTTTAAAATTTAAGTAGATTTTATAACTTTAAAGTATTCTAAAACATATCAATAATTTGGTAAAAAAATCTGTCTACTTCACACAGCCTACATAATGCCATAAGTCCACAAAGAAGAAAGAAAAAGCTAACAATATACTGCTTTAAAGTATTTGAAGTCAGACGCAAAAATGAAAATAAAAGATTATAGTGGTAGTAGTAATAGAAGTAGCAGTAATATTAATAGTCAGGAAACAATAATATTAACATCACGAATACGCTCACAGTAATCTCTTTCCAGCCTTAGAAAAAAGTGGATGTAAACAAACCCACCTGACTACCAGTGATTGGTTGTTGGTCTCACTGCACTAATATCCTACCGCAATATAATCCCTACTAAAACGATAATTTCAAATGAAAATATCCAAATTTATCCTGTACTTTGTGATAATAAACGCAATATATATAATATTTAACAACAGATGTAGCTTTATTTCAACCTCACCCGTCCTTGCTCATATAGTATTTACTGCGCATGCGTATGCGTTCGTGCGCTGACCTCACTGATTTGAAATTGTAGAATGCAGAGAGTTCCATGGCGAAAAAGTGTTACAATAATCCACCTTCCTCTCGTGTTATAAAACACAAAAGAGAACATCAGGAACACAGGCAATCTCGTTTATATAACGATTTAAGAAACTATGTATTTCCAACATAACAGTAGTCAGTGTGTTAATTATACACCAACCTACAGAGCCTTACAATTTGGAAAATATGCGACGACAATAAGCTAGCGGAAGATCTTGCTGTTCACGTCTCTCGCTGCGGAAGCACGTATGAGCCGCAAAGTAATACATTTCGCTTTGTTTACATCTACTTTGTTCTAAGGCTAGAAAGATTTTAGGAACAAATACTCGGATTCAAGGCAGTTCCCCTTGTCGTGAGGCAACCATAAACAATAGGTGTATGTCGAAAGCAAAGGGGGATATTTTAAGTTCGGTCAAAATTGGACAGTCTCTTCGAAAGGAATCGTCGTACGTCACATACAAATAGACAGAGACAGAGCAATATATAAAAGGGAGCTTAGCACTCAAAATTCTCAAGGTTTATTCGAAGCTTAGATATTATACAAAACTTCAAAGGATTTCAAGTGCCTGATAATAAATTTTCAAAGCTGAAGTTCGCTACGTCTTCAGCCGTATCGAACTCCTTACCTCTACCTATATTAGAAGTTCTCTTCATCCAGACCTTTAAATCCTCGAAACCAGATGAAAAATTCTCCTCTCTCCGACTGCCTTGTTGTTAGCATAATCGGGAAAGTGATGGATTGTAGACTAATAATGTCCTGAATTCGAATCCCATTCGAATGATGCATGTTTTCTTCCTCTCTCTCTCTCTCTCTCTCTCTCTTTTCTGACAAACTACTTAAGCCTTGTATTAGATAAACATTGGTCTTAGAGCCCTATGGGAAGAAACTTTTTTCACTTCAATTCAAGAGAAGCAACTTTTAAAACGACCACCGGGATACATGTAGTATATATTATGTACACCTATGATAACCTCGATTCCATTGTTTCTTCCAAACACTCCGATATCTTTTCAAAATATTCAAACGACTTGATAAATTCTGATCACATTGAAATGTTTCGGTATTTGCTGCTTTCAAACAACTCGAGACTTACGAACAGCTCGAGTGTCTCAAACTCGTCCAATGTTACTAACATTTCGAATGTCTCTCCATAATTCCAGAGAGTTAAAATTCTTCATCGACGAAACTGTTTTGCAATTTTATCGAATTGTTATTGTTTATTCCGTCACTGAAATACACCATAACCAAAATAAGGCAAGCTTCTAACAAGTTGCCAAGCAATCGCCGAACTTCAGCAGATAATTCACTTCAGAAGTTGTGATATTCAACATTATTAATTTTGAAAGTAGAACAACATATTTATTGTACATGGAAAAAAAAAGACTGCTGAACACTCTTAAATAAAATTAAATTTTTAGTTTATAGAACAGAACTATATCCTGAATATATTGACTTGTAAATGTTCTCCACGAATGAAACGACATTGCTGTCATCTCCTAGGTGCACTTAATATAACTCAAAGTATCGCACATCTGTCAAATTGCAATTTTAATGCTGCTAATGTCTGTGAGACTGTGAGTGAAAATTGATTTGTTGGCATTACTCAAGCAAACGGTTCTACAAAATTTTGATACATTTCTTACATATTTAGGTTAGGTTAGAGCTTTGTATTTCTTTTAGCAGAGCATGCACTAAATGAGGAGCTCTATTACTACTTGCAGCTTAACTTGAGGAGGGCTCAGTATAAAGACGGTGTGGACGTATGGCATTAAAAAGTGCAGAGCATAAAACACAAATCAATTTGTGCTAGGTGACCACTAAAAAGCAAGAATGCTATCCAAACTCAGGAGCACAGCAACTGGGCCCGACAGGGGCCGAGGGGTGCGTCCGTAGGGAGCAGGCGCGTCAGCGATGGAGGTATACGCATAAACGACAATACTGGAAGAGAACACTTATACATGCAATACTTTCACTATCACTCAGAATACATTGCAATGTGCTGTGCACTAACAGTAATTACTTATATTCACACTCTCATTTCTTCACGAAAAATGTTGTACATCGTATTTTAAATATAAATTTTCAATTTGGTAGAACCGTCTGCTCGAGTGAAACCGATTTGTCAAATACTCAATAAATAAACGTCTGACTCCGGGGAATTGGAGGATCACTGAATATTCTTTCCACGAAATTTCACGCACTCGATATTTTATGTTACTGGACTTACACTGCCTTTATTCCATACACTTTCATACAAATGGGCAATTTTTATTTTTCTTGAATGTGAAGCCCTACATTGCAGATCGTTACCATAAATGTCTCGAAGCTCTCCGAGTTCACACGTGGTTATATGGCTTAGCTACTGTATGAGTCTACTGCACAGGAAACTCGAGTTGGGATCCCACGTTAAGCTCCAGATCTAAATCTCGCATAGCGTCGATAGTTAGTGCAAAATCTTCCTCTTTCCGTAGTGATGTTGTGTATATTATTATTATTATTATTATTATTATTATTATTATTATTATTATTATTATTATTATTATTATTATTATTATTATTATTAAAGGAATTCCCCTCACTCTAAAATTGGATGGGCTTTGGACGGTTATGCTATCTCTTAAGCTGGCCATCTCTACTTGTAAATATCAGGAGAATTTTAAAGAATCATTAGGCGGACATTTCCAGCAAGATCTAATGGTAACTCCAGATTAGGATTAGGATTTAGAATTTAGATTTCTGGGCTTTCAGCATCTATTGTCATGTTAGCTCGTCACATGTATGAGGAATGACGTCTCTCGGCGATCACACGATCCGACGAAAGGAAAGCAAGCGGCCTGGAATCTGTATGTAAGGTACCATCCCAGCATTTGCTTGGTGTGAATGAGGAAAACCACTGGCGCAAATCCCTGGGGGATGAGGGGGACATGTCTCCTTCAATCTTGGAACTGGGGGGACTTTCTCCCCGCCCAATAATAAGATTTGAAATGTCTTTTTGGGGAGAAAGGTGATTATTTGTGTCCGATTGCCACAAAGGAAAGTGAGATGAAATTGATGTCCCCCCCAGAATAAGCCTCAAATCTTCCCGCCTTCCAATGTTAAAGACAACTCTGCTCCCTGATCCTCCACAGGATTGTTCTTCAACTTCACAATTATTTTGAGCATCGCTTAACAAAACAAAAAAAAAAAAAAGAAGGAAACGTCTTACTTGTCACCCCCAAATGTTGAAGACAGATTTGCGCCACTGAGGAAAACCTCATTCAGGATGACTGGCCTGAAAAGGCTTTTACACTTTTTCGACTGAGTGTCCCACCGTGAATCGAACCCAGGACCGCTCGCACCAAAGGCGAGAGTGTTAACTACTACGCTACGTGGAGCCACAAAAGTAACTTAGGTACTTCAGTAAAGGTATGGATGATGGTAATGTTTATTATTCGACTACATTTCGATTATGTGTTATCATTGAGTTCTACTCTTTCTTTCCAAAGCATTGCTCCAAGAGCGAAGAAATTTCACAAAGCAGAAATCCCTATCATTTCAGCCATATCTATCTCTCTGAGCACATTGGATGGAATATCCTTTCATTTCGTGCATTGTCTGTTATAAGCTGTCAAAACCATCTGTCCTCAAGCTAAAGCTTCGAGCCAAATCTCAACAATTGTGAAAAGGTTTTCAACAATAACACAGCTAAATATAGATACCAATGATTTTCGGAAAGACCAAATAAACAACAAAGCACATTTCATATGTAAACGACAGGCTTTTGATTTCGAGATAACAACAGTTTTCTTTTCAAAACTCTGGTAATGAATTGGAATCTGTCAACTTTGTTATTATTCAAACTAGCCTCAGAGATGTTAGAAATTCTTTATTTGGGATTGACAAAGTGGCAAAGACAACCGGTAGATGCGAGAAAGGTTCTGTAGTTTCAGTGTTGCAAACGATCAAAAAATTTTTAAGACATACTGCCAAATTACAGAAGAATACGTATTAGGATTTTCGGTAAATCAAATTTTCATATCAGGCAAATTATTAACGAACACTTATATTAATGTTAAGAAATAAATGCATCTGTTCTCAAGAGATATATTCATCGGTCAGAAACTAATATACAAAATAATTTCATTCTAAAAGTACGGTAATGTAAGAATTTTCTCTAGGCTCTCCCGTTTCAGTAGTTCAAAAGCTCTAAAACAGACACACTTCCTAATAACTTAAACGTTAAGATTAATATTCTTATTCAGATACTGTAACCCATTACATTTCATTCTTGAAGTCGAAGGGGGCTCAGCTACAAATGCTCTGATACAAAATATTTGAACTCAATTTATAAAGGCAACCAACAAAGTTCTGTAGCTTTTTCACCCACCACTTTCGAACATCGATATGTCAACTAAGACGTACCTGGAAGATCAAAAATAATCCCCATCAGCATCGACGATCTCCTGCCAACGTTCTGAAAGGGCATGGATTCCATCAGTAGGTCCCGTCTCATATAGCCTCGCTGCTGAAGGGGACGTTAAACTCAAAATCAACTCAACTCAAATCAATTTACTCTCCGAAAGAAACATAACTGATTCAGGTAATAAAACCAACTGAAGTAATCTTCACGATCTGCATATCTACTCAAGGAATATATTTATGCTTTGACCATGAGAAACCTTGACAAAGAGCCAGTCTTCATCGAAAGTTGCTTACAATGTCTCGTGTGTCATCAAAAGTAGTTGTATGAAGCTGGTAGGTAATAAGTACAATGTAGAAGTGAAGATAATCAGCGTAACATCTGCTAGTGTGTATCTTATATTTCTAGCTGCACACTCTTATAAACTTATTCCTGTAAAAGCCTCAACCTACTAGTAATTCCTATCATGACCCCCATTTTATCACATCCTCTTGCCAGCGACCCCCTTATCACTTCTGGTTTGTAATAAGCTTGTGTGAGATTTTTTATATATCTATTGCGGAGATCTCACGATATCCATCTATTTCTATAATAGTAGAATCCATTTCTTATGTATAATAGATACACTAACTTCCCTACAAATGAATGGATTAAAACCAAAGTTTGCTCAGTTCATTCACATTACAAATACCGAGTCCGATCCGTTATGTACTGTTATGTAGATCTTTGAAAATTTTAAAACTTCATAACCCACTTTTTTGGGTCATATGATAAAATGAGTGATTTCTAATTTTGATTTTAAGAAAACTTGGACAGTTGTTAAAAAAGTTATTGAGTATTTTAAATGACTTCATGATGTGCGTCACGAAGATTGAACAGAACATTGCTCCACTAATAAAATCACACCAGGCTCAGATATCTCATTAGCTGTCAATTTTAATAAAATTTCAATATGTAAGTTTTGTTGCATTTGTATTTTTCTGGTGTTTCAGTATGCAGCTCTCATTAGTTTCATATCGTACCTCTTTCACTAAAATGGATTTTTAAACAATTCTGCACCTGTTGAACTCGTTTAGTAGATCTACTATTTTTTTGTTATTCTTATCAGTATATATAAAAATAAAAATACGCTTATCAGAACAAAATTCAAAATAATATTTTAAAATATTTTCCGGTATTGGATTCTAATTAAACAGGGTGTTTCAAAACAACACCAACAACATTTGGGAGATGATTCCTGACACCAAAAGTATAGACCAACCTGGGTGCATATCATAAAAATCATAAAGGTATTTCCATTTCTTGTCCAATTTAAATTTTCTTCTTGTCATCCTTTTCTGCAGGTTCCACAAATATACTTTAGGTTTCCTTTTCTTCTTCTTCTTCTTCCAGCACTTCTCCCAAGGTTTCTTTCTAGTTTTCTTTATGTTTGAATACTTATCCACGGTTGGAGCTCCTTGAAATGGTTCTTCTTCAATCTTTATGGAGTTGTTTTCTTCATCACTAATAATTTCCTCTTCATAATAATTTTCTTCTTCTATTTTAGTTACATTACACAGTTCTTCAGATTCTATCATATCCATTATTTGTTCTTCGTTGCATTGTCTTCTTCAGCCTTTCCAACTTCTTGAAATTCCACATTTATAACGTCCACTACTTCTTCTCCACCAACGATCTTGTTATGTTCTTTTCTGTCTCCAATTATCTCATGCCGAAGTTCCAAGAACTTATTATCGAGCTGCATGGTTAACAATGAGAACTTCTCGTTAATTTTATTTCGTAAGTATTGTTCAAAATCAATGGTGGTACGTTTAAAATCACTCCTCATACCTTCCAAGAATTCTGAGAAAGTTTTATCACTCTTAATAGTAGTTTCTGTCTTCATTATTTTCATTAAGGTACCTCGGATCCTCATCTATCGCTCCTGGCTGGGTCGCCAAAACTGAACTGCACCTCCTCAACCCGCAGATGAGACGGTCAGGAAAATGGCGACCGTTGACAAAGGACGTTTTGAGGTGCAGATGAAGAATACGCCGCAGTCAAGACAATATTCAGTGAATAATGAACAATACAGTTGGTAGTAGTATTAGATGAGGATCCGAGGTACCTTAATGAAAATAATGAAGATAGAAAGTACTATTAAGAGTGATAAAATCTCAGAATTCTTGGAAGGTATGAGGAGTGATTTTAAACGCACCAACATTGATTTTGAACAATATTTAAGAAATAAAATTAATGAGAAGTTCTCATTGTTAACCATACAGCTCGATAAGAAGTTCTTGGAACTTCGGCATGAGATAATTGGAGATAGAAAAGAACATAACAAGATCGTTGGTGGAGAAGAAGAAGCAGTGGACGTTATAAATGTGGAATTTCAAGAAGTTGGAAAGGCTGAAGAAGACAGTGGCAACGAAGAACAAATAATGGATATGATAGAATCTGAAGAACTATGTGATGTAACTAAAATAGAAGAAGAAAATTATTATGAAGAGGAAATTATTACTTATGAAAAAGAACCATTTCCAGGAGCTCCAACCTTGGCCAAATATTCAAACATAAAGAAAACTAGAAAGAAACCTTGGGAGAAGTGCTGGAAGAAGAAGAAAAGGAAACCCAAAGAATATTTGTGGAACCTGCAGAAAAGGATGAAAAGATGGAAATTTAAATTGGACGAGAGATGGAAATACCGAAGAAGAAAGGACAAGAAAGTGGAAAAAGAAAGAACTAAAAGGAGCCGAAATAGAAAGAAAGAAAGAAAGAAACAGAAAAATAGTGAAAGGATAAGCGACAGAAGAAGATGGAGAAAGAAAACGATGAAATCAAGAAATGAAAGACAAAACAAATCAAGAAGAAAAAGCAACATTGTTGAAAGGAACCGAATGTGGAAAAGAAAAAGAAAGAAACGAAAAGTATTGGCATATTGGGTACCAAAGGCAAGGAAGACAAGTTCCCAAACACGAAAAAGGAGAAGGATAAAAGCAAAAATTCAGATGCCTTTTCGTGAATTAAGAGTTAGGAGAACAAGGTTTATAATTCACAGAAAGAGAAAAAGGAAGAAAACTGATATCCGGAAGAGGCGACGATGTCGGTGGAAGGACGAACAGAGAGGAAACCATCGGCGTAAAAGGAAAACTAAGAACACAGATGGTGTTGTGATATTATTTGTTGTTGTGTTTTAGTGATATGTTCAATTGGAAAAGTTATTAACGATGTTAATATTTCAATTCAAATTAATTGTTTTATATTAATTTTGATTATTTTAATGTTCTAAGAAACCTGATTATTGTCGTGAAATTTTATGAAATATCTCATCATAAGTTGGTCCTTATATAGTTATAATGTTCTAAAGAAATGATGTCTGGAGAAAATGTGAATACTGACATTTGAAAAAAAAATATTTAGTGACAATTTTTTTTTCAGACAAAGGGGAGTCTGTAATGCGCCGCTATTTTATAGCTGAACAGTCGCATTACACGATTCTTGGAAGATGGTGAGAGGCATACCGGTCTGCATCAGATGATCTTTAAATTAAAATCTAAAAGAATATTAAAACATTTTTCGAATCGAAATTAAAAGAAATTGATATTATCAAATATGGTGAAGAAGACATTTGTGATTTTGATTGACAATAGATATACTAGAAATATGTATCTGTAGACGAGTAAAGCCTCGGATCCAATGTCGAAAGCTAAAACCAACTATGATTGTATTTATGTTTAGGCCTCTATTTAAAATTTAATAATCAGCTGAAAACTAAATAAGTAAAATCAGTTCGAGCTGGAGCAACTAGGTTAGTATTTTGTTTATATATTAGTATTGATTGTCTATATACATATATTAGTGAGAATTTAATTCTAGTTTCATGAAACAGCCCTCAAAGAAATACGATATGTGAAATAAATGATGAAGTATGATTTAAATAATATGATGAAGTATGAGAATTGTATACAAATATAAAGAAGATAAAACGTAATGAATACGTTCCAAATGTAACATGTAATTTGAAAAAAGGCTGTTCACAGTTTTAGAGTTGATCTCAATTAAAACATTATATAGATATTCATACGTTGTTCTTAAATATTGCTTAACCTAGTTGACGTCTCATAGACTTTAATGCACAGCTTGATTATTAATGGCCAGTTTTATGCATGGCTGATGGGGAGAGAGATCCTACGTTCTTCATTGTGGGAGTTCCTTCATTTGCGCACCGAACCTCCAAATTTTATATAATTGAACATGTACCTGTATTTGTGACAAGGTGCATATCATAAAATTTTATGAACTGCACCTTGTCACACACACAGGTACTTGTTCAATTATATAAAATTTGGAGGTTCGGTGCGCAAATGAAGGAACTCCCACAATGAAGAACGTAAGATCTCTTTCCTTTAGCCATGCGTAAAAGTGCCCATTAAAACTCAAGCTGTGCAGGAAACATCGTTTAAATATCAACTAGGTTATGCAGCATTCAAGAACATACGAATATTAGATTATATTTTAATAGGAGTCAATTCTAAACTTTTCAACAGCCCTTTTTCCAAATTACATATTATACTTATATTCATTATATATTATCATATTATTATCTTCCTTGTAAACATATATATAATTCTTATAGTTCATCATATCATTAAAAGCATTTTCATCTCATTTTCAAGTTTATAGCGGCTGTATTCAAAATTAGAATTAATATTCTCACTATATTTATAAACATAATCAAAATTATTAATTATCTTTCGTTCTGTTCTCTATAAAGCTGCACATCATCTGTGAACAAATAACAATATATTTGCAACAGCTTGAACTGATTTTATATTTCTAGGCATTAAATATAAATACATACATGATTTTACAGATGGTTTAGCTTTTGACGAACGATCCGAGGTTTTTCTTATTACAGCTTCATATTTTTAAGCTGAAATGGTAGTGACAAAATACAAACTCATACTGTGTAAACTATTTATAAAATTGAATTTCTAACTAACTTTTAAATTCGATTCGAAAAAATTATTCCTTAAATTTTAATCTTAATATCACAAGATGCGGACCAGACACCCCATCACCAAATGAATTTTATGTAATGCGCTTCGGGACAGCTAGATAATAGCGGCGCATTACAGACTCCCCTTTGTCTGAAAAAAAATTTCACCAGATAATTTTATTTGCTGAAAGTCTGTAATGCGCCGCTATTTTATAGCTGAACAGTCGCATTACACGATTCTTGGAAGATGGTGAGAGGCATACCGGTCTGCATCAGATGATCTTTAAATTAAAATCTAAAAGAATATTAAAACATTTTTCGAATCGAAATTAAAAGAAATTGATATTATCAAATATGGTGAAGAAGACATTTGTGATTTTGATTGACAATAGATATACTAGAAATATGTATCTGTAGACGAGTAAAGCCTCGGATTCAATGTCGAAAGCTAAAACCAACTATGATTGTATTTATGTTTAGGCCTCTATTTAAAATTTAATAATCAGCTGAAAACTAAATAAGTAAAATCAGTTCGAGCTGGAGCAACTAGGTTAGTATTTTGTTTATATATTAGTATTGATTGTCTATATACATATATTAGTGAGAATTTAATTCTAGTTTCATGAAACAGCCCTCAAAGAAATACGATATGTGAAATAAATGATGAAGTATGATTTAAATAATATGATGAAGTATGAGAATTGTATACAAATATAAAGAAGATAAAACGTAATGAATACGTTCCAAATGTAACATGTAATTTGAAAAAAGGCTGTTCACAGTTTTAGAGTTGATCTCAATTAAAACATTATATAGATATTCATACGTTGTTCTTAAATATTGCTTAACCTAGTTGACGTCTCATAGACTTTAATGCACAGCTTGATTATTAATGGCCAGTTTTATGCATGGCTGATGGGGAGAGAGATCCTACGTTCTTCATTGTGGGAGTTCCTTCATTTGCGCACCGAACCTCCAAATTTTATATAATTGAACATGTACCTGTATTTGTGACAAGGTGCATAACATAAAATGGCGACCGTTGACAAAGGACGTTTTGAGGTGCAGATGAAGAATACGCCGCAGTCAAGACAATATTCAGTGAATAATGAACAATACAGTTGGTAGTAGTATTAGATGAGGATCCGAGGTACCTTAATGAAAATAATGAAGATAGAAAGTACTATTAAGAGTGATAAAATCTCAGAATTCTTGGAAGGTATGAGGAGTGATTTTAAACGCACCAACATTGATTTTGAACAATATTTAAGAAATAAAATTAATGAGAAGTTCTCATTGTTAACCATACAGCTCGATAAGAAGTTCTTGGAATTTCGGCATGAGATAATTGGAGATAGAAAAGAACATAACAAGATCGTTGGTGGAGAAGAAGAAGCAGTGGACGTTATAAATGTGGAATTTCAAGAAGTTGGAAAGGCTGAAGAAGACAGTGGCAACGAAGAACAAATAATGGATATGATAGAATCTGAAGAACTATGTGATGTAACTAAAATAGAAGAAGAAAATTATTATGAAGAGGAAATTATTACTTATGAAAAAGAACCATTTCCAGGAGCTCCAACCTTGGCCAAATATTCAAACATAAAGAAAACTAGAAAGAAACCTTGGGAGAAGTGCTGGAAGAAGAAGAAAAGGAAACCCAAAGAATATTTGTGGAACCTGCAGAAAAGGATGAAAAGATGGAAATTTAAATTGGACGAGAGATGGAAATACCGAAGAAGAAAGGACAAGAAAGTGGAAAAAGAAAGAACTAAAAGGAGCCGAAATAGAAAGAAAGAAAGAAAGAAACAGAAAAATAGTGAAAGGATAAGCGACAGAAGAAGATGGAGAAAGAAAACGATGAAATCAAGAAATGAAAGACAAAACAAATCAAGAAGAAAAAGCAACATTGTTGAAAGGAACCGAATGTGGAAAAGAAAAAGAAAGAAACGAAAAGTATTGGCATATTGGGTACCAAAGGCAAGGAAGACAAGTTCCCAAACACGAAAAAGGAGAAGGATAAAAGCAAAAATTCAGATGCCTTTTCGTGAATTAAGAGTTAGGAGAACAAGGTTTATAATTCACAGAAAGAGAAAAAGGAAGAAAACTGATATCCGGAAGAGGCGACGATGTCGGTGGAAGGACGAACAGAGAGGAAACCATCGGCGTAAAAGGAAAACTAAGAACACAGATGGTGTTGTGATATTATTTGTTGTTGTGTTTTAGTGATATGTTCAATTGGAAAAGTTATTAACGATGTTAATATTTCAATTCAAATTAATTGTTTTATATTAATTTTGATTATTTTAATGTTCTAAGAAACCTGATTATTGTCGTGAAATTTTATGAAATATCTCATCATAAGTTGGTCCTTATATAGTTATAATGTTCTAAAGAAATGATGTCTGGAGAAAATGTGAATACTGACATTTGAAAAAAAAAATATTTAGTGACAATTTTTTTTCAGACAAAGGGGAGTCTGTAATGCGCCGCTATTTTATAGCTGAACAGTCGCATTACACGATTCTTGGAAGATGGTGAGAGGCATACCGGTCTGCATCAGATGATCTTTAAATTAAAATCTAAAAGAATATTAAAACATTTTTCGAATCGAAATTAAAAGAAATTGATATTATCAAATATGGTGAAGAAGACATTTGTGATTTTGATTGACAATAGATATACTAGAAATATGTATCTGTAGACGAGTAAAGCCTCGGATCCAATGTCGAAAGCTAAAACCAACTATGATTGTATTTATGTTTAGGCCTCTATTTAAAATTTAATAATCAGCTGAAAACTAAATAAGTAAAATCAGTTCGAGCTGGAGCAACTAGGTTAGTATTTTGTTTATATATTAGTATTGATTGTCTATATACATATATTAGTGAGAATTTAATTCTAGTTTCATGAAACAGCCCTCAAAGAAATACGATATGTGAAATAAATGATGAAGTATGATTTAAATAATATGATGAAGTATGAGAATTGTATACAAATATAAAGAAGATAAAACGTAATGAATACGTTCCAAATGTAACATGTAATTTGAAAAAAGGCTGTTCACAGTTTTAGAGTTGATCTCAATTAAAACATTATATAGATATTCATACGTTGTTCTTAAATATTGCTTAACCTAGTTGACGTCTCATAGACTTTAATGCACAGCTTGATTATTAATGGCCAGTTTTATGCATGGCTGATGGGGAGAGAGATCCTACGTTCTTCATTGTGGGAGTTCCTTCATTTGCGCACCGAACCTCCAAATTTTATATAATTGAACATGTACCTGTATTTGTGACAAGGTGCATATCAATTGCTCCACTAATAAAATCACACCAGGCTCAGATATCTCATTAGCTGTCAATTTTAATAAAATTTCAATATGTAAGTTTTGTTGCATTTGTATTTTTCTGGTGTTTCAGTATGCAGCTCTCATTAGTTTCATATCGTACCTCTTTCACTAAAATGGATTTTTAAACAATTCTGCACCTGTTGAACTCGTTTAGTAGATCTACTATTTTTTTGTTATTCTTATCAGTATATATAAAAATAAAAATACGCTTATCAGAACAAAATTCAAAATAATATTTTAAAATATTTTCCGGTATTGGATTCTAATTAAACAGGGTGTTTCAAAACAACACCAACAACATTTGGGAGATGATTCCTGACACCAAAAGTATAGACCAACCTGGGTGCACAAATGCTTCCTTCCGGAGTTATAGGCTGCCGAAAACATGAAAAAATTAACTTTAAAGGTCCATAGGTCCAACACTATGGGACCTACCGTAGTTGGGTAAAAACTTAATTTAGGAACTAATAACACGTGTCCTATCGAAAAATCCATGCATCGGAATCCTAAGGTACTCACACGACAACTTTTATAGAGGGAGTTTGGCTACGGAGATATAACTTGAAGTACTCACCAACTCGCTCTATAAAAATTGTTGCGTAACTACCGCAGGATTCTGAAACATGGATATTTGGATAGGGCACATACTAGTTTCTAAGTGAAGTTCTGACCCGAGTATTGGAGCAATGGATCTTTAAAGTTCATTTCTTCATATTTTCGGCAGCCTATAACTCCGAAAGGAAGCATTTGTTCACCCAGGTTGGTCTATATTTTTTGTCTTATCTTGGTATCAGAAATCATCTCCTATACGTTGTCGGTGTTGTTTTGAAACACCCTGTATTTCTCTTCGCAACTCCCAGGTTAAGAAACCCTGCTCTAAAAGTACAGTAAATTTTTTGAAATATCAATAAACACTTCTATGAAGAATTAACTAGTTTAATCTAATCCTAATCTTCGTAATCAACTTCCGTAGGAGAAACTTTCCTATGGTTCAAACTTAACTATGTACTTCTTGTTTTCGTCCGTCTTTGCACGAAACGCAATTTAAAAATGATTTTATATTCCAGCTCCATATGTTATATGTGAATTTAAAAAAATACTTTAAATCATCTCTATGGCAGCTCAAATACGCACATCTCAAAATTTATGGAGTTAATCGGATAAACATCTCCTTAAAGTTTAAGCAATGTAAATGTTATCCACTTACGTTGGTTTCTTGCAAAAGTAGTACATTGTCTCAACTATTGTTGCTACATTGTAAAGGATTGTTATTTGATTCGGTTCTCCTGAAGAGAAGTCCATATATATATATATATATATATATATATATATATATATATATATATATATATATATATATATATAAGTGGTGTTGGTGAAATAGTTAAACTCTCAACTCACCGGCTAAAACTCATTCTCTTGAGGCAAGAGGTCATTTTAAAGTACCACTTACAACTGTTGTTTACGTCTAAGTATGTACTCGAAAGCATTTCCAAAGCTTAATTGAAATATTAGGCCTTTACCACTCTAAGAAAAGACCAACCTTTGTAGTACCATTGAGCGGAATCCTCTGGTATTTTGTGGGAAATCGCTTCTCTGTATATTTTATGAAAACTTAATATTTTAAGATGAACTACTCGAATGTACAGAGATTAAAAAAAATGTTTTAAAAACTGACTTATAGTAGTAATGTGAATTATTGCTTTGTCTCTTAAGACATCAATGGTATCACGATTACTAAGACAATCACATGTCCCAGTGTTGCCAACTTACTGATATTTTCCTATGATTATGGGGAAAAGCTTACCTTGGAACAGTGGTCGCCAAACTCAATAAGCTGTTGAGCTATCATACCGTTTTTAAATCCTACTGTGAGCTACCAACCAAAAGAACTACCAACTCTTAAAAAAATCTTATATTTGTTTACTGCTTATAAAATTACATTTCTACTAAATATGAAATCGAACTATCCGAGTTAGCAAAATGTCTAATATACACACGAAAAACAACGTTTAGCAAACGTCTAATATACAGACGAAAAACAACGTTTAACAAACGTCTAATATACAGACGAAAAAGAACGTTTAGCAAACGTCTATTATACAGACGAAAAAACATGACGTTTAGCAAACGTCTAATATACAGACGAAAAACATAACATTTAGCAAACGTCTAATATACAGACGAAAAACATAACGTTTAGCAAACGTCTAATATACAGACGAAAAACAACTTTTAATAAACGTCTAATATACAGACGAAAAACAACGTTTAGCAAACGTCTAATATACAGACGAAACACATAACGTTTAGCAAACGTCTAATATACAGACGAAAAACATAACGTGCACAACCGCACGCGTATCCAATCAACTGTGAGATAAGGCTGCTAATGCCAGTTACACGGGAGAAACAAGCAATTATTGTCGTCTGCGCCACCTTGTCGTTAGCGTTACCTCAATGGAGGAATCAAAGTTAGCCAACCGGAGCGTTAACGCTACCTACCGAAAATGTCCCCGCGAGCTACTAGTAGCTCGCGATGAACGGTTTGGTGATCACTGCCTTAGAAGAATACCTGGAGTGGAACCAATTTTTAAGAACTCTGTGAGGAACTTTATTCCTCTATCCAATTCCTTTGATCTTATGCGCACGTATATATTTTTGGTTCATTCAAACAAAATGTCCAAAATAATATTGAATGACATTCTTTTGCCGCAGGATACTCCACGCATAGTCCTTCCCCCACCAAAAGTATTCTTTCCTTCTCCAAATATATATCGTGTTTCTGCGTAGCGTACTAGTAGCTAACGCTCTCCCCCTTTGGTGTGAGCGGTCCCGGGTTCGATTCCCGAGGTGAATATTCGATCGAAAAATTGTTAGAGCTTTTTCCGGCCAGCCATCCTGAGTGAGGTTTTCGTGTGTTTTCCTTATTCACACCAGACAAATGTCGGGATGATTCCTAACATATAGGTCCCAGGCCGCTTCCTTCCTCCCTTTTCCTTGGATAGTATGATCACCAAGGGAGTAATCCCTCATACGTGGCGGGCTAGAAATCTAATTTCTAACCTAAATTTAATCCATATAGATAGATAGATAGATAGATATAAGCTTGTAATTTTTGAGTTATTGTGAAGGATACGTACGTCTCAGCTTCAACTGTACACTTCGCTGCGGAAAAAAAACTACAACATATATGTTGAAGTACATTATAAAACTGCCGTAACTGCTTTGGCAACCAACCTAATGTCTTCGTGGGAATAATCAAGCCAGAATAAACCTCGGCTTCCTCCCCCTGCACATTTCTTTTGGAACAACAAATGCATAGCCCACGTCAATACAAATAACAAATTTGACACATGAGGGAGTAAGATCATGAAGTTTACCTAATTTCTCTTCTCATTTCATATCCTCAACTTTAAAGGGAAATAAAGGTGAAAGTGACAAAAAAAAAAAAAAAACAAAACATGAGAAATACAAAAGGAAACTATTGACAAATGACTCGTTCTTCAAAGGAGGCCGCGCATTTTTTTTAATGAAATATATATAATAAATGGGAGAATCAGCAAAACACATAAACATCAGTACATATACTCGTACTGAGCTTTATATTACTCAGTTGTTTAAACGAGCAAAAATGCTCGGAGAAAGCTGAAAAGTTCTTAGAAACCTCGAACATAACAGGAGGAAAACTTTACTTCTCTATTGTTTCTCCTCGTAGCTTCCACCTACACGGAGAAATGGGCATTAGTGCTGTATCGCCGGACCAATTTCAAAAATAAAAAAAAAAAGTACGAAAATGTACTGCATTCGGTTATATTTGGTTGGATTACAATAAGCTACGTCAGATTACGTTACATAACAGTTAGATTACAATATTACTATATGGATCCATAGTATTAGTAGTAATACAGGGTGATTTTTTTAAACTCACGCATTTCATTTGGGTCTAGAATTTCTAACTAAAGTCCGACTTTCATGCGGTTTGTGGCAAATGATCAAGGAAGGAAGGGAGATTTATGTAACTATGTTTACTGGTTTAAATTCGTTCGGGACAATATCGATCACGCCTCAAGAAAAACAGCAGTATTTGCCAGTGTACCTTACAATTGGAATGAGGTTTTGGAGTTTTGAAGCAAAATTGCAGAATACAAATTAAGTGTTAGTGAGAATGCAAATTAAGTATCAGTGGTAACATCCATAAATCACATGTTGAATAGCTAAAGTCAGTTTCTTGCGACAAATGACAGATATTTCTTGCGCGACCTAAGGATTCGATAACTGACATATTCCACAATACCCGCCTGCGGGGACAGATGCTTCCCTGTCTCACTCAGAAGCGATCCTGTTTCTTCCAATTTATTCACCAGCGACCATATTATGTTCTTGTCTGGGGCAGAACGTGAGGCAAATTTGTTTCTAAATACTCCTTGGGTAGGAGCAACAGATTTCGTTCTCCAAAACTTTTAACGATAAACTCATGTTGCTCCAAAGTGTACACTATTCTCAATACGCTGTTATCAGGCATAAACTTTAATGAGAAGGATGGAAACTTTTTTTTTTTTTGTTATGAATAAGTTTTCTCTGGAAGTCGAATCCCCTAGATTTAGCGACTTTTATCCAAATTGGCAACACTGATCAAGGTTGGCCAACTGAAGCGTTAACGCAATCTACTGAAAATATCCGTGCAAGCTACTAGTAGCTCGCGATCGACGGTTTGGCAATCACTAATCTATAGTGATCAACGTAAAAACCGAAAAAGATTGAATTCGACCACTGCCGGCGGACAGATCACCTTCATCAAACGAACTCAGTGCGTAACTTTTTATCCTCTGCGCCCTGTCCAAAATTCATGGTGACCCCCATCAAATAACTCTTGAGATTCTTTTTTGTTTCTCGGACAGAGAGACACACGGACAGAGTAAATATAAGAACAATTTTTGGTAAAATGAATTTCTTAAAAATAGTTTGTTTGTGTGTTTGTCTCTGTGCGACCTGAGGACAAGATGAGTGGACCAAGAGCTACCAAATTTTGGTCAGGGGTACCTTGGCCCAGGCTCCAGATCAAGACGAAGCCCTTTATTTTTTAATTTCGAACCAGGGGAGTCTCAGGGGGCGTTTACCGGAACCGTATTGGAAACAAGACAAATTGACCGAAAGTTACCAAATTTTAGTCACGAATACCTTGGTCCAGGCTCCAGACCAGAGTTAAACGTTTTTGTCAAAATTCGAACCAGGGGGGCGTTTACCGGGACATGTAAAAATAGTAGAAAATGACCGATATTAGTGTCGAATTCATAGTGTTCGCGGTCGCTGAAATCAATGGTGACACTTCCATAAGCGATGACCTGCAAAATTTAGTTACAATTGAATGCGGGCCAGGAGTCAGCGGGGGGAATACTGAGACATGTCAAAAATAGCCCAAAATGACCGATAGGCCCATTAGTATTAAATCCATAGTTTTCGCGGTCGCTGAGATCAATGGTGATACTCCCACAGGCGTTGACTTCCAAATACAGCCCCCGTGCAAAGCATGGGTATATTCAACTAGTTTTACAATAAGACAACAGCATAATTTAAATAAACAATGTAGAATATTTCATATCACATAATATTAGATGGAACCATTACATAGTATTGTTTTCAGAATAAGCTTTTAGGAAACATTTATTTCATGAAATCATTATACGTATAGTGTATAAATGCAGCACTGATCAAGGCATTAGTGCTGTATCGCCGGACCAATTTGAAAATCGAAAAAAAGGACGAAAATGTATTGCATTCGGTTATATTTGGTTGTATTACATTAAGTTACATTAGGCGTTCAGTACCGTATTACTATATGGATCCATAGTATAAGTAGTAGTAGTAGTATTAGGAACGGGTTAGAGGCCCCGCAGGGGTTGGTTGAGTTCTGTTCTCGACATGAAATGGGCAAATTAAAGATTTGCCCAATTTTTTCTCTACATTTTACAATCTATGGATCCGTATACTAAAACAAGTGTACCTCTGCGTGAAATAGTCCATCCGCTTTCACATATAGTGCCGCTTACAACATAAAAAACAAACAACAAATACAACCATTTTCTTAACTTTTACTATTCCCCTTACCTGAGCTTCGCTCATTCTTCCTTACAAACTTAAAGAAATTCCACAATTGACCTGGTAAATTTCCTAAAATTGGTCCGGCGATGCAGCACTTAACCCCTGATCAATATGCACACGTATAATATCTGTAATTGCATACAATATACTTATATCGAGGCACTTATTATACTGTATAGTTTGTAAATAATTGTTTGCTAATCAAAAACATAAATTGCAAATCATAAACGTAGGTAGCATTTATGTATAGAATATGTAGTTTCAAATATGATGTACGGAAAACATTTGTAATTACTTCATAGAATTAAAAGTTTTAAGTCAAAATGGAATTCACACTTATTCCATGGCATATAATTTGTAGTAGTACTATAATGTTAGTCTAACTGCACACTTACAAGTTATTTCGCATAGTGTTTAAATTGAACCGGAAATATTTTAAGTGGATCTAATGTCGTTTTCAACAAGTATAGAGTCTATATTGAGTCGTATTTGTTCTCAGAGTATACCTTCTGTTTAGATTACAAACAAAATTCAATAACGACGTTAGAATTTTTAAATGTATTATATACGAACTTCCAAGGCATTTATTCCGAAGTTGGGCGTCCGCTTTCGACACGTTTTTTCGCTGTTATCTCCTTTCCACACTTTCTGCAATTTGTTATTAGGTTCATTAATCCGTGCTCTTCACAGACTTTTAAAAGATTTTGCTCGTTATCAACGTATTGCTTCACAAATGTTAAAACTGTTAATTCATTGCCCTTGTACATTCGCCATGTTAATAACATAAATGCTCGTTTCTTTCCCATAATGCAACTGTTCGGTTACCTTGCGCCAAGTAGTTCCCTCCGCTCGCCGTATAGTCCCATGTTTATAACCGCATATATATAACAAATAAACAGATTTTTCGAGACTCATATATTATCAAGCACACAAACAATCAAATTATCCATATCTTTCCTGTAAATTTTAAAAATTTTGCTGGATACGGACGCCCAACTTTGGAATTTAACCCACTTCCAATATTGTATTACAATCAACTTTCTTCTATAGTCAATGTTTATCATACAAGTTAATTTGTGCTTTTCCACTATTTCTGATTCATAGAAGCAGTATATTTGGCTTTCCTCTGGCCAATGTTCTTAACTATTAGTTACAGTAGTTAAGAGATTATTATTAAACTACATTAGTGTCTAATTTGTGTAAATATTTTGAAGTTATTCGCTGAGGGAAGTGCTCAAAATGATGCTCTTAAATAAACAATAGTAGCACAATGTCGTTCTTCGCAAGAGAAAATAATGTTTATGGAAATTATTTGAAAGTTAGTCTATATACAAAATGTTTCCGGTTTCAAATACCTGTCAATGGAAGATTGATTTTGCTGAAATCATGCTGATTACGTGCTTATCGGCACGCGTGCTGATCAGGATAGTCCGATTTTCGTGCACATCCCCACGGTATTTTTATCTTCAAATTTCATTGTGCTCATCCTCACGCTACCAGCTGTCAAGTGCGGGGGACACCTGGCTTCGTGCCTTGGGGGATGGGGATGGAAGCCTTGTTATCATCCCGACGTTCCCAGAGGGTAGGTGTGCACAACTGATTCCGTGGCCTTGGTGCTGGGGGTGGGGGTGAAAAAAACTATAAAAGGCCAAAACATGATACTGGGATTACAGTACCACATTGATCTGCAATGGAGTTCACAAGGACTTCTATGGGCAAAGAACTGTTACGGCATGAAGGATATCAGTATCATTTTCAGAAGAAGAATAGAGATTCTACAATATGGGTAAGTGAAAATAGTTAATATTTCCATAAGCCAATTTTAGAAGTTGTAAACAAAAGGCTTGAGAGTTTATAGTATGCCTGAAAGTTGTAATTACATTTATTTTGGAAAACTTTATTACTCAAATCCATATGTATTATTATTATTATTATTATTATTATTATTATTATTATTATTATTATTATTATTATTATTATTATTATTATTTGGATTTCCTCTCCCGAAAAAGCCTAACAGCTGGAAAGATTGTGGAATGGTCCTCTGGACTCGAAGAGCCTAACAGCTTTACCAGATTGTGGAATGAGAGTGTTTCCATATGCAAGGGCGCCCATATTCTGGTTTCCAAGGGGGGCAAGTATAAGCGACGTTTCAAAAATAGTTTAAAATTTTGCTGTAACTAATGTAAAAATTCTATTGGATTTTCGATATTCTGAAGTACAATTTCCTCTAGGGGCGAGCGCCCCACCTTGCCCCCCTAATGGGCGCCCTTGTCCATATGTATTATTATTATTATTATTATTATTATTATTATTATTATTATTATTATTATTATTATTATTATTATTTGGTACTTTTATGAAGTAAAACGTAATTAATCAAATCTTTCTTTCAGTTGTGTGTGAAGAGGGCTTCGAACTATCCTCGTAAAATGAAGTTGGTGGATGAAACAGCAGTTGTAGAGAAAAATCACACACGTATGCCAGACGGTGCTTGCAAGATAAGAAAACGATTCGCAAATTGCAAGAGAAGTTTCTTAATATGCAATTCCACATTACAAATAATAATAATAAGAAGAAGAAGAAGAAGGAGGAGGAGGAGGAGGAGATGAAGATACAAAACTTCGTGTGCGTGGGCTTTCTCGGGTTATTCCCGTTTCCTCCCACTTTCTTTATTCGATCATTTCCTTCATCCTGGTCATCTACGTCTCCTTTAACCTCCAGGACATAATCAAGGGACGTCGTAAAAACTCATATATTATTTCATACTTTCATAAATATTATTATATTTTTGTTAAAATTTTAAGTATATATTATTTGAAGGTTGGCACAGTTCTCACAGCTTTGATTAAAATCAGTCAGGAATAAACGATGAATTTGGCCTCCAACTAAGGGCGAATTAATCCCCCTTTTCCCCGATTTAAAAAAGTTCAAATGTACGGTAATTTTCATTTAAATAAATAGTATTACATATTGATGCTATATGGCGCTTCTTTTTAGTTGTTTTTAATAACTGGGGACTCGAGGTCGGTTGAACCCGAGAGCCTGCCATTCGAGCTGGCATACGTTCGGCTTAGGACTAGGGGTGTTAGATAAGGCTGAAGACCTATCGAACTTCGGGAGTGAAAATTTATCGAGTTGTCATCGGTTACTCGAAACCGTTCGAGTATTTGAAATTTTGGGTATGGCGATATTTTGGGGCGCGAGGTTTTGCCAAGGCGAGGTTTTGGTCCGCGACGTTTTGGGCGGCGAGGTTTTGTCCTGGCGAGGTTTCGGTCCGCGAGGTTGTCGCCGCGAGGTTTTATATCCAAACCTGCTAGCGTACCTAGAAAAATGTGGAACTGCTGTGGGCAAAGGCACAGGACGAACAACGTCGTTGAAGGTTGGCATCATGGATTGAACAGCACCGTATCAAAAAATTCACCACATCTCTTCTCTCTTATGAAGGTGTTGAAACCAGATGCTACATCCAGTTTCCATGTCCTTAACAGATAGGAAGTGTTTGGCAACAGCCAGAAGAGGAGAAGGTTGACATATATGAAGCTGGATGACAGGATAAATCTAATACTGGAAAATTTTGGAGAAGATGTTGACTTGAAAAGATGTCTCAGGAGATTTAAGTACGTGCATAAACTCGAGTAGGCTAGATATTGTAATGTGTAAATATTCACAAGTTTGTAGCCATGTATTATTTTCGACGAGGTGCAGTTACTACGGATATACTCGACAAGACTCCTATCGGAGCCGCCTAGGGGTATGGATCGAATGCGATGTAATTATGTAGTCATTGCTTTTTCCCATGCTCTTGAGCGGCATGTTATAGGTCGTCCAAACGTGTCAACATATGTTTTTATATGTTTTGCATAAGTTTGTATCCAAACTAAATTTTGCAGCTGTGAAGTGTTGTTTGAATATGCGTAAGTTTGTACTGATGTGATTGAATTTTAATATTTCATAAGTTTGTAGCCAATTGTATATAGTTATTAAGTTTTGCATGAATGTGCGTAATGTTATACTGATTTTGTTTTATTTTCATATTTTATAAGTTTATAACCAGTTTCTTATAGTCAATTCCCTTCTCTATGTAAACAAGTTCCCACCTCTCTGCGCACCTCGCCTCAGGGAGCGTGCGGATTAGCACGATAATAAATTAAGATAAAAATACCGTGCCGATGTGCACGAAAATCGTATTGTGCGGATGTGCATGCGTGCCGATGTGCACTACACCATCATGCTCACAGGTCCTCACTACATTTGCTCATACGTAAGACCGAATTAAGAAGAAGTTACCTCGCGTCCGAGAACACGGGATCACTCAAATTTATAGAAATTGTTAGGCAATCTTTTCGTCAATCCCAGTCATTCCGAAATATATACTTTTCAAAGTGTCTATTTTCTCAAAGTCATATTGTAAAATCACTTTCTTATCTCCGAAATCGGAAGATTTTCTCCGTTTCGTTGAAATTGTTACTCAAAAGGTATATCTCTCAAACTGAGGTTTCAAAAATAAACCTTAAATATTTTCTCAGTGTCTACAATTACCTTTCCGATAACACATGTGAAAGCGTCAGTCCAATGCGGACTGCTATCTGACCAGTACCGCACGTTCTGTTTGTTAATGTCACCTCACCCGACACATAAAAATTTTGCTCATCAGTAAACAATATGTCAGAGGTGATCTGGAAAACCCGCTCTCACAGATTAGCTGGTATTTGACGAGTTAATTGTGCGTGTTCCAGGCTAATTTGGTAGCCTCTCCCTCATATTTGAAATGTTGACTCATTGGAAGTGAGTGTTGAGCAAAGAAATAAAATGAAATATTTCAGTTTTACATCCCAGGATTATGCTGGTTAAAGGAGACGGTGATGATGGGAAATTAATGGAATGGTGGACTGAATAAAGTAGATGGAAACGGTAGAACCCCAGAGAACCCACGTACACAGTATTTATCCACCACACTTGGCGCGAACTGGAATCGGACCAGGGACCCCATACACCAAAAGGGAACGCTCTACCACTGAGCCACCATGTCCCTAATGTGAAAAGAAAAAGCAAGAAAACAATTGAGGCCTATTCCGGAAGAAGGGCACATAGACTGTTTTCGTGAATGGAGAAAAAGAGCCTTAAAAATTTTATTAGAATATATAACAATAACATAAGCTTGCAAATACCTGTTATAGGTTTTCTTAATATAAATGATCTGTTTGCCTAATAAATAGCTTGTATTAAATGAAAAAATATTTTATTTTAAATATTTATAAACATATTTGTATAAAATGTTATGTGCCCTTTTTTCGAAAATCCTTGTTGGTTGAAGAAATAGCACACTATTAATGCATCACAATAATGTCTTTATTCTAAATAAAGCAAATATAAGCTATTACCCATAGCAATAGATGTATTGTGGATTTAGTCCTGTTCATACTCATTCAATATATATTCAATCCAGTTGCTGTCTTCAGCTGACAAGAACTTCGTTAAAGACCGAACATCTTTCTATTTCTGTTCGCTCACTCCAACAAAAGGGACAGGCTTAGGGTCAATATCACTCAATTCTTCGATATTAGTTTTTGAAAGATAAGAAGATGTTGGCATGTTGGCATGTACGTAATAGAACACAGCAGAATGCCTGATACAGTGTACTTTATCATTACATATTACATAATGGTCTAGTTTGAAGTTTTTGATGATGGGTTGGAACGAAAGAAAGGATCAAGAGCTGAGTCCCAATTCTTAATCTAATCTTTATCCATTGTCAGCTCGAAAGGAGATGGATTCTGTCGACAGGTATCGATGGCTTCTAACCATGGCTTAGCAGATCCGATTCGCTCCAAGTTTTTTATTTTGTTTCGAACAAACCCGAAGTTGCGGTCGCACTGGCTAAACGAGTGTCCACGCACAGGATATAAACAAATTATTTTCAGTTTATGAACTTTAGCGAACCAAGAACAACATTTTGTTATTGTAGTGTTTCTGTTTTGTCCACCTGTAGCATCTGACAACAATACTACTGTTCTTAGTTCTGAAACTTGCTGAGGTTCTTTTTTAAACAGTCAAATAAGAAAGAAGCTACCCTCTGCTAGGGTCTGAAGTCAGCTGTGCGCCTAAAGAGTAGTGCAAAGGCTTACAAAAACAATATCTCCAGTTGCCAAAAATAAAGATATCGAGATGAAATTTTCACACCACCTACAGTATAACATGGCGGTTCGTTTTCAATGATTTCCGGAAGAAGGGCACATAGGCCTCAATTGTTGTTCATCAACCCAATCAATAGTGAGTGTACGACTAGTCAACGAGTATTTTGCTCATTACTTTGGAGTAGGATAGAGAAGAAGTTTGATTTCAAATGTTTGGAAGCTGAGAAATGAAATGAAATCTTTGAGTTTTACGTCCCACGGTTATGCCGGTTAGGCTAAAGGAGACGGTGATTATGAGAGATGAGTGAAATGGTGGAATGAAGAAAGTGGGAGGAAACGGGAGAACCCCGAGAAAACCCACGAGCACGGTGTTTGTCCACCACAAAGTTCACTTGGCGGGGGCTGGGATCGAACCCGGGACCCCAAGCACCAGAGGTGAACGCTCTACCACTGAGCCACCGCGCCCCCTGCAAGCTGAGAGACCTATCAAATGCGATTTCATTGGAAGGGCCGAATTTGTGAAGATGATAGTTATAAACAAATCAATTTCTTATATATTCGGAAGAAGAAACAAAGGTGAAAGACCGTTATCATATGTGTCCCACCAATGATCAGGAGTCTTATTGTCGAAACAGGTATTAACAAAATACTTCTTTCTCATTAGCGTGTTCATGTTCTGAATGTGAATTGCTTCAACTAGAGCATTCTGCTTCATTGGAACTATAGTTGGAGACGATGCTAGTCGTGAAGTTTCATTAGGAAGTTAAATATTAGTTAAATCTGGTGAAGAAGTTACTTACAGAACCTGCTTAATGTTCTTCTCACGTTTAACCTTGGATTATACATGTTTGGATATAGGTTTAGGAATCTTCTATCTATACCTTAGTATCTTGTAGAAAATTAGAGTTTGCTAGTTTGGAAGGTTTGACGATCAGAGTTTACTCTTAGAACGTTTAACAACTTTACTAAAAGAACGAAATGTCACAGTATGATGTCGCAGTTCTTGTAGTTTGGTTGATAGATTATAGTGTTCGAGCAGCTCAACTGTGTCTTTTAAGACTCCTGCTTGTTCAGCATCAAAAGAAAAATTCTGGGTAATGTTTATTTTGGTCGTCGATTTGTTCTATGATGATAAATGTCTCTTTATGGAGCAGTTGATGGCCCAATAGCAAGTACATTGGAGCTTTTAGTTGAGACATATTTAAAAATTGCTCCCTGTTTTTGAAAGTATTTAGGATTATTGGGCGTTTTTTTAAAAGTTAGTAGAATGCTGTCATTTGGAATGTATACAGTGAGTTGGAGTATCTCTAGTCTTGGTTCGCTCATATATCCAGTGTAGTTCCGGACATTCAATGCAACGGAGTTGTTCATGGTATGTGGATTGAAAGTTCCTCAGTCGCTGGCATTTGTTACATTGCTGATGGTTGTAGTCTGTACAGCTCTATACAGATCTTGAAATAGAAGAACCCGTCTAATTTGTAACAGTGTGATAGTGTGGGCAGTTAGAAATTTCTGGATCTTGACCAAATGTAGTAATAAAGATGTTCGTTCCTTTAGAAGGTCTTCCTTTCACACAATGAAATTTAACCACTGAGAAACTTTAGCTAACTAGACTGGTTTCTATTTGGTTCCTCATGATCTAAAATGGCTGATTCCAGGTAACCACTTCTAAAAAAGATGCAATATATTCATTTGTATATCAGTGCAGCATAGGAGGTTATTTAATTGACACAATCCTTTAGTCGTTTCGTAGTCTTGTTGAGTACCAATACTACTGTGGTGGTCTAAATTCGCTTTTCAAATAGAAAGACACAGAAACCAGATCTAGATAAGTCATTCTGTTAACAGAAAATTTCATAACCTAAAGTTACTGTGGTGGTTAAAGTCGCGTTTCAAATAGAAAAACACAGAAACCAGATCTAAATAAGTCATTCTGTTAACAGAAAACTGTCATAGCTTCATTTAACTGTCAACAAATAGTAGTGGAAGTTGTAATTATAAAGCAAGCAGCTGTTTTTTTTTTCCGACTTTATTACAGTGTCTATTGGTGTTAATTTCTAGGAAACAAAAAAGTGAGCTACACCATTGTAACTTTAATCTGTCCTACATTTTCATATTAAGTCATACGTATCATACATCCACATTTAATCATATTCAGTCGTATTCGGACATACAATGCATTCATATTCAGTCTTACATTATAATACCTACCGGTAATTCATCACAGCATTCCGTTATTACTAGCGCTGCCTACGAAACTAGAAATAAGATGATCTAGTTTTGTACTGTAAAATTTCTAGAAGTGTCCTCTCGTCTAGTTTTATAAAATTGTGTATAAAATGTATGCCCTGACCAGTGGCGTATTTAGGGGGGGCTTCCGGGCTTAAGCCTCCCCCCCCCCGAAATCTTACTTACTATAGTAAAGTATTTGAAATATCTTGCAGAATTTCCACATTTTCAGGCAAAGCCCCCCCCGAAAGTTAGCAAAGCCCCTCCCGAAACAAAATCGTAAATACGCCACTGGCCCTGACTTTTCTTTATTTCATCTAGAAGTAATCAGGTTATAACAGTTATCAGATATAGCCACACTTAAATCATATTTATTATTAAATTTTATTGTGTAATGACTTGCGTATCTTTAAACGTTAGGAGTCTTCACTACAGCGAAATTAAACTACCACTAATTTTAGAGTTTTTCTGTAATATCTTCAAAACGAATAAAAAATATTAGAAAAGCAAAAACGTAGTGAACTAGTCAATATGATATTGCAAGTGATACCGTTATCACAACTCATCTATCTGCTTTCGTTTTCAAACTGTAGATAGATTTAGCATTTTTTTTGCGGGGTTCTGTAAATTGCGGCATACCAAAAGCAGATAGGTTAATTGTGGTAAAGATATCACATGCGAAATCGTATTGTTTAGTTCACTACGTTTCTGCTTTTCGAATACTTTTATTTGTTTTGAAGATATTGCAGAAAAACTCTAAAATTAGCGATAGTTTAATTTCGCTGTAGTGAAGACCCTTAATAAATGTTCTTCATCGTATTTGTATAAACACTTTATCAATATACAGGGTGTTTCAAAACAACACCGACAACGTTTGGGAGGTGACTCCTGACACTAAGATAAGACGAAAAATATAGACCAACCTGGGTACACAAATGCCTCCTTTTGGAATTATAGGCTGCCGAAAACATGAAAAAAATTGAACTTTAAAGGTCCATAGCTCCAAAACTATGAGAACTACCGTAATTGGGCCAAGACTTCACTTAGGAACTAATATGTGCGCTATCCAAAAATACATGTTTCAGAATCCTGCAACAATTTTTACAGAGACAGTTTGTCTACGGGCATATAATCTGAAGTACTTACCAACTACCCCTATAAAAATTGTTAACACTAAGATTACAAATATTGTAATATTCTTGAAGAGAACATTTGGTCTTTAGTAGCTTTTCAAAGATTTACGGCCTTATACAGAGTCGTTTTGACGTATGATTAGAGCCATACTGAGGGTGTAATTATTGCATTAAACTTATGTTAGTCGACCTCTTTAGTATGGCACTAATCACGCGTGAGAATGACTCTGCATAAGGCCCATTAAGCCTAGTAATGTAATAATTATCGAGGCATTTCTCTTCTGTCAACATCCTATAAAATCCTTTCAAATATTCTATTAGCAAGATTGACCCCATACGCAGATGAAATTATTGGAGATTATCAGTGCGGATTTAGACGAAATCGATCAACTATCGACCAAATATTTACCATTCGCCAAATACTCGAAAAGAAGTGGGAATACAATACCCCGGTACATCAACTATTTATTGATTTTAGAAAGGCTTACGACTCGGTTAGGAGAGAAACATTATACAACGTTCTTACAGAACTTGGAATACCGAGAAAGCTAATTAGATTAATTAAGATATGTTTAAGTGAATCCCAAAGTAAACTCCAGGTAGGAAAATTTTTGTCCACGAGCTTCCACGTCGAAAATGGCCTGAAACAAGGAGATGCGTTGTCGCCATTATTATTTAACTTTGTGCTGGAATACGCCATAAGGAAAATCAAAGATAGCAACCAGGGCCTAGAGTTGAACGGCATTCACCAGGTTATGGCATATGCTGATGATGTAAATTTAATAGGGGATGATAGGAGAACAGTAGAAATAAATGCAGAGATCTTATTAAACGCTTGCAGGGACATGGGTTTAGAAGTAAATGCAGAGAAAACTAAATACATGGAAGTGCGTCGGGACCGTAATACGGCAAATTGTGGAGGCGTTAAAATATTAAATAATGCTTTTGATAAAGTAAATACTTTCAAATATTTAGGATCAATATTAACAGACGAAAATCATATTCACGAAGAAATTAAATGTCGACTAAAAGCAGGGAATTCGTGTTACTATTCGGTTCAAAATCTCTTGTCGTCGCGAATTCTGTCGAGGAATTTGAAGCTTAAAATATATAAAACGATAATCATGCCTGTTGTTCTGTATGGTTGTGAAACATGGTCGCTTACTCTGAGGGAAGAACATAGACTGAAAGTATTTGAGAACAGGATCCTGAGAAGAATATTCGGACCCAAGAGGAACGAGAATGGAGAATGGCGGAAGCTTCATAACGAGGAACTACATAGTTTATACGGTTTACCCAACATTGTTAGGGTCGTCAAGTCTAGGAGGCTTAGGTGGGCAGGTCATGTAGCTAGAATGGAAGAAAGTAGAAACGCTTTCAAAGTCTTGACTGGTAGACCCATAGGAAAACGACCATTAGGAAGACCTAGGCGCAGATGGGAGGACAATATTAAGATGGATCTCGCAGAGATAGGAATACAAAGTAGAAACTGGATGCAATTAGCTAAGGATAGAAGTCAGTGGAGAGCTTTTGTGAACGCGGCACTGAACCTCCGGGTTCCATAGGCCATAGAGTTAGTTAGTTTTTAAGCCTAGTAATACTGTTTCCATCATACTTTTTAAAACCATTTCTACAACAATTTTGTTACGTTTATTTATTTTTAAAAGAAAATCAACGTTTAATTGTTATTATAAAAGTGCATTATTCCAGTAATGAATTTTAATATATAATTTTAATGCTTTTGTGCATCTATATCTCCTCCGGGTAAAACAAATACCGACAAAAAAAATTATATCTCCGTTCAATAAAAACGCACTCATCAGCTTGCGGTGAGAGAAGCGTTAAAATTACATTCCGAGAATAATGCTTTTGGAGAAGTAAAATAGAGAGCGCGTACGATATAATTGATGGTTTGATCAGGTATAGACCCATCTGGTGTCCGTGTGTCCAGCTGCGCATCATTTCAGCTTAGATGAATCTAAAATATGAGCTCACAATTTTACTAATCGATTTGGAGCTTTCGTATTATTAAGACCGTCCAGGCGGATAGCCTTCTGGCGGCTATAAAGCAAAGCTGGAGCCGCTCTGGAGAATGTAATTCCATTTTTCGCCACTAGTCATTTACGCAAAACGATTTTTTCCATTGTTCAGTTTTCCAGCTCCAGGTGTTGTTTTCGTATTGTCTTTACCCAACCATCAATTCGTTCATGTTTTATGGAGAGATTTGAAAAATATTTTTTTTTCGTAAAAGATTAGGAAAAACTAGAATCGTTGAATAAATGGGATAGCTGACGAGGAAACTCCATTATCCGATTGAAAATATTCAAACAGTATTTTTCTTCGAATTTTACTAACAAATAATAAAATATATGAGGTGATTCTTAACTTAGTATTAGAGACGAGATCTTGTCTCGTAAAGTCACATCTCGTCTCGTCTTCATTCTCAAAGAATTCTGTCTTCTTTTCGTCTAGGTCCTGGAAAAGTTTTTCTCGTCTCGTTTTGTACAAACTCTTTGCCCTGATTTTATTTTTTTAATTTCATCTAGAAGTCAAAAGAATCCTTCCGCGTCAAGAGAGCTTCACGAAGAGTAATATAATAACATATTTATTATTAGAGTATACTGTGTAATGACTTATGTATCTTCAAATCTTTTCAAAACTCTTTATCAGGCTTGGATTTAATGTTCTGCAATCTCTAGATTTATGAATGATTGAGCTAGTATAGCATTTATAAAAAGAAGTAAAACAAATCTAAATATTTTCCTTTAATGTTATGCAACCCGCAGCTATTCAAAATGTTTAGGGTTGCATACTATCGTTGCGCGAAATTTATATTTTTTATGAATGAACCGAGAATGGATAAAAACCGCTAAAGTCGCCGTTACCCCGTGAAGATGTTAACGATTGAGTCCATTCACGAATTCGATCGAGATAATTTCGCTAGGTATCTATTGAAAAAAAAAACAGGATTCATTTTTTTTTCGTTTAAGAATTATCATGTTTAGAAACGTGTTTTCTGATCTGTATTATAAGATTGAAAGTGACTATGTTTGCAACTTAATCTCTTGAACCACGCGACCAATTTCGATTAAATTTTCTACATAGATGAGGTATAGATGGTTTTTATCGTTTCACTTTGACGGAGCAACGTAGGAGAAGGGGAGGTGGGAAGAATCAATATATATAAATATGAAAGTGACTAGTTTGTGACTTAATAACTCTTGAACCACCCGACCGATCTCAATCTAATTTTCAACATAGAAGAGGTTCGGGACTGGGAAGTGTTTTTATAATTTCACTTTGACGGTAGAACTTAGGGGAGGTGGAGGGGAACGGAGGAGATGTATAAAAATGATCAAAAAATGACCAATATCAGTGCCTAATCTGTAGTTTTCGGGGTCCCTGAGAAGAACAGTGACACCACCAATGTTGTTGAAATCCAAATGCAGCTCTGCAACTTGGGGGAAGGAGAGCGGAAAATATACATAAAAATAATCGACAAACATTAATATCAGTGCTGAATCCATAGATTTCGGGGTTGCTGGAATGAACAGTGATTCTTCTGATGCCGTGTCCCACAAAATGGGGAGGGATATATATATAATATCGGCCATCATATATATATATATATATATATATATATATATATATATATATATATATATATATATATAATGACTGATATTAGTTTTCGAGGTCGCTGAGATAAACAGTAACACTTCCGATGACACAACATGGGCAGGACGATGGGATAGAAGTATAAAAATGATTGCAAATGACCGATATCAGGGAGCGCTTTAGTAATAGTAAAAAGTGACTGGCTAATGGAACAAAGGCCCGCAACTAGAGGGGGGCCAAGGGGGCCTGGCCCCACTAAACTTTTCATGGCTCCTCCAAACCTCAATACAAAGTGCTATTATTAATACAAAAATCACAATTTAGATATTTGTAAGAGAATTTTTAATGGCTTTGGCCCTCCTATCTTATTCATGCCTCCCTTTCAAACTTCTGTGTCTGGTTGCGGGCCTAATAGAACATATTACTATTTTTTTCTTAATTTAACCCAGCGAAGCGGGTAATTTATGCTAGTATTAAATATTCTAAAGCCGATTAGAATGATCATTAAAAAAAATATTTTGGGTATCTCTTTGTTTCAACATTTTTGTATAGTTTTGAATGAATTCTTGAATGGTCATGATGCATTCTTGCAAGGCGCACATGCACAGGAGCGATTCACGGAGAAAGGCTGCACCAGTACATCAGCGTCATGCATCTGCCCCTACGCAAGTGTTTACTGCAAATACAACGTTAAAATTCCACTCAACTTCAGCTACCAAACATTGAAATCAATAGAATTGTTAAAGGTATTATTACTTAGAGGGCATTTACTCTTATTTTAATCATTTTTTTTTATTAGTAGTATCATTGAAGATTGGCATTTTTTCTTCTTGCTTATTAAGTTTCCGTCCAAGGTGCCCTCGAAGAATCCTACAGCCCTTCCAAGCCCGGTCCTATCGGGCTTAGTGGTAAATTCGGTCCCGCTCTTCATCATACTCGTAAAATCGCTTTATTAATATACGGTTTTTATACTTTCAGTCATGTTTCACTAAAACAATGTTTGAGATCTAAAATTTAGGTGAACTCATGTTATCGACAAGACTCGTGAATTTTATCCTGTCGTCTAGAATTTAATCAAAAACTTAACAATTTGAAAACTTTGACTATGGTGAAAGTAATTCATCGTCCTTTGTTCCGATTTGAATACTAAGAAACAAGTTTTCACTTATTAATATAAAGTTAGATATGAAAATAGCCGTAACTCAGAGGAAGCCTTCAGATGTACGCGGTATAGATGAACTAATAAGGGTAAGGCCTCCGACATCCGGCTATTATAATAGCCTATAAAATGTTGTATTCATAACTGAAAACTGATTTCATTAAGGAACTTCTTCAACTTGTGAAGGATTTAAACCTGACCAATGTAGTACACACACTACGCCCTTACATGTCAAAGCTGAAAGTCGCCCCAGATCCACTCAGCAAATTCACCGTTCTCACGGATTTCTTCTCTGAACTATTACCGTCGAGCCAAGAAGCCTTTTCAGTACTTCAGAGCCTCGTTGCTTGTTGTAGAAATGATTTTCTTGTTCTATTTGTAGTGTACTGAATTATTGTATTTTAAAATTTTGTATTGTAAATAAGCAAAATTTAAAAAAAAAAAATAGTTTTCACTTCGAAACAAAAGGCGATGAATTGTTTACACCGTAGTCTTTTTTTTTTATTTGTTAACTAACATTTCTTTTTTTTTATTTCCAATTTTTCAGGGTATTATAAAAAGTATGAGGTGCTTAATAAAAAAGAAAATTTATTTAATAAATTGATCCTCATCTATGCACTATGGGTGACTGTGGATGGTAAATTCCTTCTCTTTTCCACTATTTTTAGAGATCTCCTTTCCAATGCTTACTTTCGCCATTTTCACTTTTTGTGACGTCATCTAACCTATGTTGCGCAGACAGTAGCCTGCGGAACCATATAGATATACGTATATACATTATAGTATATATATTTTTTAGGCAACTGGCTTAAATATTTAAATATTTTTCTCTCCATTTCCTGTCAAATTTCAATGGCGCCCCATTTCCTTCTGGGCGCCCCTGAGTGGTATAAGCAAATGTACGTTGGATGGTTGATTTTGGCTTTAACGTTTCTTTATAGTACCAAGAGTTTATGAGATGTGGACAAGAACTTGCTTAAGTAGTTTACGCCTCTTTCTCCTGAGTTACGTGTAAGCAAAAACAATATAAAAACTGACTAAAGATTAAATATAATTGTGTGTCTCTACCAGTGGTGTATTTACGATTTTGTTTCTGGGAAGGGGTTGCTTTGCTAGCTTTATTCTTGGAAATGTGAAAGTCTGCAAGATATTTCATTCATTTAAAATAGTAAATAAAATTTCGGGAAGGGCTTAAGCCCGGATGTTCTCCTTTAAATACGCTACTGGTCTCTACAATACAAAATAAAAAGCAAAAGTCATTAAATACTAGTCTACCAAAAAATTGAACATAGTATTTTCAATAAATTTCTTTATGTTCTGCCTAATCACACTTCAGCACTTTGTAAAACAGTTTTATGTTATTTTCTGCCTAATCTTTACAAATAAGGATATTTAGATTTCAGGAAAAATTAATAGTAATTATTTATCCCACAGTCGTAGTTACTTTCAGGGTCCCTTGATTTTTGTATACAATTTCACCGTCTCTGAAATTAAGTAAGCAATCAGGGACCACCGTTATTTTACTATGAGCGTATATTTACGCAATGTCTACTGGCCATCTACAACTCACTGAGCAGTAAGCTTGCATACGCAAAGCTTCAGTGCTTGTGTTTAATTGTAACTTTCTGTTTAAAATAGAAGGTTTCTTAATTGAACACTGTTTTCAAACAGGATGGAATGAGAATTTTTGCCCTTTAACTAAACATTATTCAGCGTAAGCTCTAAACTCCGATGAACAAAATATTCGTATCCTTCCGCTTGTCACAAATACGATTGGCTAGTGATGTATCACTCCCACTTCCCACGGGGAGGAGCAAATTATACACGTGAATTTTGACAATACTGTCTCGTGTTGTCCAGATACTTACAGCAGCAGCAGAAAAGAAAGAAAAGAAACTCGAAAGATTAAAAAAAAAAAAAAAGTATTTGAATTTCGCTCGTAAACAATTGTTGCTTAGTGAGTAAAGGTTTGCCTTGTTGGTGTTTCACCACAACACTCGCGGAACTGGGATTCATGCCAGTAATCTTTCAGACTTTAAAAGCAGAACACCCGTCCACAGTTGAGTTGGCGCCATAATTACTGCGCATGCTTAGTGTTTATTTCCATTGTTTCATTAGCCACACTCGATTGCAGTATTATTAGATAATCCGTATTATATTTTTGTCATTTATAGTAATATAGCAGTTTTATATGAAGCTTCATAGTAAAAGTAATAATGCAATCACATGAACTATTTTGCGGAGGAGTACAAGCGTCGGTAGGACAACAGCAAATCAGCGAGATTTAGTTTCACGTGGCTTTGTTTATCTCAGTTTAGAGCTTACGCCGAATAATGTATAGTTATGGTTTTCTCTATAAGTGATCATGTTTCTAGGTTATATAATGGAAATGTTCAACATTTACTGGGAACAACTTGCTGCCTTTGGAGAAAATATGAATTCCTCATGATCTTTCTAAATTGAGATACCTTCAAAAGCTTTAACCCTGATTAATAAGAAAAAATAACAATACGATAGTTTTCTACACGAAGGAACAAGATTTATGGAGATTCAAGCTATTATGTTTCTACATTTCAACTTGAGGTGACAGCATCATCGAATCGTATGTGCTGCCATCTAGTGAGACATACATGAAAGACAAAGGTGTTACTTTTTCTAACTGATGTCAGTTCTAGTTCTTTCGTTTGTTGAACAATTGAACCTGTCCATAAGTTAGTTGCTTCAAGTTTAAAATACAAACCAGTGTTTGTAGTTTGAGGGAAATTTCCCTAATATAGGGAAATTTTGTAGGTAAATTAAGCAAAAAGGGGGGGAAAGGGAATTTTTTGATAAAACGTCAAAAACCAGGGAAATTCTTGTGCTGTCCGATTGACCAATATGAATGCTTAATTTTACTTTGTTCTTCAGAAATAAACCAATTCAATAGCAATAGTTGTGTGTGTGTTCAAAGAAGCACAATTTGCATACATTGTTGCCTCGATATACTTTTTTTTTTTTTTTTTGTAAAACAAAAAGTGAAGGAAATTAATCTTATGACATATCTTGTGTCATAGGAATTGTATACTAAACAAAGTAGGGAAATTTTGTCAAGAAAAGGGGAAAATTTTGAGTCGGTTGAGGGAAATTTTCTTAAGGAAACCTATGAACACTGACATCAATACAAAATACACCATTTAAGAAAAGAGTACATTGTGTTGATAAGATTTTTTTTTTCATTTTTTGGCACAAGTCGAAAGAAATAGAGTATTTATTTTTCAACCAGCAAACAGCTGAATTACGCTGTACGAACTGTGACTTTATTAAGGTAATGAACATTAGTCAGCAACTGCTAATGTTCGTTAAGATGAATGAATTCATCGTTTGTACGGGATGATTTGATGTTAGCTCTAGAAAGTGTAAAAACGCATTTCTCAGGTATCTCGTGATAAATAGAACAAAAAGTCATATCGTCTATTACCATTTGTTATTTCGTACCGTATGTGACTTTCTTCATCAAAAAATAAATAAATAAACTTCTAAGTGTATGTAAAATGAAAACATTGTATCTTAATCAGAGCTGGATTTAGATTTGGTTGGGCCCTAAGCTACTGAAGATAGTGGGGTCCTTTATGTGTCCAGATGAACGTAGGACCCTACATACAGAAATGAAGAAACCAGTGATATTTTAGGAAGTAGGTTAGCAGAAGGGGCCCCATTACTTATATCATAGGGGCTTACACAAAGAAAGTATTGTAGCTATTTGTAGATTTTACTTTATTTATTGTTTTCTTATATTTTGGAAATGTGCATTAAATTCTTGTTTAATTTTTGGGCCCCCATGAGCGTGGGGCCCTGAGCTATAACTTGTTTAACTTATACGTAAATCCTGCACTGCTCTTAATGTTATGCGTGGAAAGGTTGAACGACTCTTTTCATTTTAAGTTGTATTTTATTTTTCTTTGAATTCAACTGTAATTCTGAGATGAAAATTAGATGATGTTTCCCATGGAATTTTTAATTTTCTAATATGGTAAAACACTGAATACGGTTATCTCTGTAATAAGTTTCTATGCTGTCGAAAGAAATTTGATATAAATTAGAAGTCCTAGTAAATGAATGTTTTCATAGCTGCTTTGATTTCTTCCAGAAAAGAGAGCTATTATCTATAAAATTATGTTACAACTTTCTTTTTTTAATTTCCAAACTAAACATCGAAATTTCAAACACTTCGACGTGTGGCTAGCTGTACCACCTATTGATCCTTTATATAATAAGCGAATTTCAAGAAAAATCTTTTGTTCAGTGTGATCATAGCTAGTACTTTCGTACTAGATCTAGTACCTTTTATAGTATTTTAGTGTTCTAGTACGTTCACCAACAAATCTAGCACTTTTCTTCTCTTCTTTTCTCATAAATACATTTGGGAGAGAAAAAGGTATCTCATAAAAATTTGGCAATGTACGAAAATTTCACTGTTCCTGGTAACTTTATTCTGATATTTACAGTGGTATTTACAAGAGCGGAAGTGGAACATAAGTGACGTCCGGTCGCCTCCTTCAACGAGAAGGAATTCTGACAACTTATAGTTCATTCTCTTGGGGAAAATAGGAAGTGCAAAAGTGTCAAAAAAACGAAGGGTTAAAACCAATAAATGACCACAGTAAACAATATTACATATTTGGTGATTCGTTTAAACAGTAGGCTATTAAGGAATTAAAACTCGATTTTCTCAATAAGTCCATTTTATGACTTTTCTTGTTTTCTCCCGACATCCTCTATGTCTGTCATACTTGTGTTAGTTTAGTGGTTTTACAGTAAGTTCTAACACGACAACTTTTGCAAGGATTTTTAGTTTGGAGGTGTAAAGTCAAAATTGGAACGGTGTAAAGTGGTTTGCACGGTTTGTATCGAATTTTGACTGTAAAAAAAAAAAATAAAGTTGGAGGTTTTTTTCAAGAATGTAGGAGGTAACTCCCCCCACCCATAGGGGACGGGAAGCTGCCGGAAACCTTATAATAAGATATTAATATCGTAAAATGACATAAATAAGGCCATCTCCTTCTAACATTATTAGGTAATACTGGTCCCTCTTTAATATTGGTCCCTCTTTATTACTAAGGATGCGCACGAGACAAGATTTGAAGCTGTCTCGTCTCGAAAATATGGAATAAAAATGATGTCTCGACTCGAAAAATGTATATCTTTCTATTGGAAGAGCTGTGTCTCGACTCGAATTTTGTCAGAAAAATTCTGTCTCGTCTCGTCTCGTGCGTATCCCTATTTATCACTCTCACCTAATAATTTGTCACCATACCGCACACTCCTCATTTTTCTCTAACAGACGAAACTCCAGAAATATCTGCTTTATAACCTTATATTTGAAACGATGTGATCCCTCCATTATAATTTTAAAAATCTTAATCATCATATCTGTGTCAATATCCCTTTCAGTTTACTAGGGACTAAGTTTTCATTTCTTCCCATTTGTATATACAAATTAGAACCAGTACTTCCGTTAATCTTTAATTTGCATCTATTCATTCCCTTGGAAATTATAAGTTTGAAAGTTAAGCAAGTACAGAAGAATTGTCAAAGATAAAATCGAATTTTGTTCCATTTTCTTCTTGGACTTGAGACATTTCTCTTAAGTTCATGAAAAAAAAAAAAACTTGAAAACTCGATCAGCTGATTAGTTAAATAAACTTGTATATGGAAACATTGGCTCTGTAGGTCAATGTCATGGTTCCGATATTCGTTTGTTCGAAGTGACTAAAACGCCATCTATCTTTTGTATTCTACCCGTACCTATTACGTTTCCTTTAGATTGAAACATGAGGTAAGCAGGGGTAGGAGCTTAGAAATTGTGTCCGTTAAATTGATAACTAGTTAAATGTGATTTCGGAATAGTGTGGATAATAATGCTCCTACACAGAAAGTAGCCGGAATTATTAAGTGTAAATTTATGTAAGTGCCATTGATATGCAGCTCGTCAGGAAATTGTAAGTACAAAATTTTAATCTATTTTTTTCTTTCCATTTCGGCCCAACTGTTACAACTTTTTGGTGAGTGTATGTCTTTGGTCACTAATTTAATATATATATATTGTTATATTTGGGGATTAAATTCAATTTGTGTAGATATTTGATATATGAAACCTGTCAAAAGTACAACCAGTAAAATTAATTTAGAATATAAAGTAGTGGAATGCGAATGTATAAAAATTTCCGGACTACTATTCAAATTGGGAAAGGGTTCCAATTAACATTGAGTGAAGTTGTTTGTGTCTGCACAGTTATATTGTTATTGTTGAATTTACATTTATGTTGAAGAAATTATACAATAAATTGTTCGAGTTGAAGTATATTTATAATTTCCACGAAAAGGATTACTTGCCCAACCTACTCCGCATTAAGGGGAATCCTAAAATACCCTTTCATAGGTAGTGGATTACTTGGTAACAAGACTGCCGCTACATATAAATATAAATTACCTCATGTTTCAATCTCGGAACTTAAACCTTAATGCGTGAGGGCAATAAGAAGTGGATTTCGAATCTGGTTGTGATTAAAAACAAGAAAAACGAAAATAAAATTTGTATTAGTCTACTATTTGTAAGCTGGATAAAAGGAAAGAAATTAATTTCATTAAGTATATAAATCTTTCGGTTATTGGTACCATTAGAAAAGAAAAGAAAAAATGAGTCATTGGCAAGCGGCATACGAAGCTAGGGGTAGTATGTTACGTAATAACAGAGTCGCAGTAGCTGACCCTCCCCTTATTTCATTTGACGATGAGATAGAAGGTCGTAGGTGTGAAGGGCAGGAAAATCAGAGAGGGGGGAATTTCTTGTCGTTCTCACATACACCTGTTCATGAGCATAGACAAGCAGTGTTGCGAGCTCCCATAACCTGTAACTTTCAAAAACAATTTTCGCAAAGTATTTTTAATTCTTTAGAAAAGCAAATATATGATATACCGGTAATAGATGGAACAGATGGTATGTTAGTATGTCATTTTCTTTTGAAACTTGATATGTTAATAGTAAAGGAAATTGCTCCTGTAGAGACGATATTAGTATCGAGTTTACAGAGGTGTAGGAAGCAAGCTTATGAAGAGTTGCAGCGCTTGTTAACAATAACTACAGATTGGGGTCATATTTGTCATTCCTTATTATTAAAATTTGTCACACCCTTGATTAATACGGAATTTATGAAGGTATCATTATATAGAGTAATGCAAGAAAATGAAAATTTATTAAACTTTTTACAAGAGAAACTAAGTACATTAAATGTTTTAGAAATTAACATGCCTGAAGATGAAATTTGTAAATTAATAAGTAATTTAGTTACTCCCGAAATTCGTAATCTGTTGTTGATACTTAGTGTTCCAAAAACGGTAAATGAATATGTAGATTTTGCGGAAAGTTTCGAAATTAATGACAAATATAAACAAGATTATAAAAATGTAGTTAAAAGTGAAAAGGTTTGTTTACCACGGGTAAAAACTCCTCTTAGAAGTGCCAGGACAAATTATATGTCAACACCTTTTAATAGACAGAATAGACTGAGTTATCAAAATTTAAATGAAAATAAAACCGGAGTTCATAGTGCGTACTCTCATAGTGCAAGGGAAGATCATGGAAGCTTATTACAATTGCCCATCAGTATATGCCATACTTTATATCCCTGTATAATAGATACTGGCTCGACTCTATGCTTAATAGAAAACAGTGTTTTAGAAGAAATCCGTACGAAATGCAAGCCTAAAATAAAACAAGTAAATTACTCTGTGACCATCATGCAAGGGAATGAGTTGTTAGTGCGTGAGTTGGTGCAACTTATTTTCTTTATACACGGTGTCCGTTTTACGGCGTGGTTTGGAGTTGTTAACCATCCAAAATTAAAATTATTATTGGGTTTAGACTTTTTACGGGATAATTACGCCCATATAAATATAAACGCTCGAGAACTTCTTTTTGAGAAATTGAAAATGCAAGTAAAGTTACAACCTTTTGAGAATAACCCAGTTGGTATGAACAGTGATCTGTGCGCTTTCCAATATCATTTCAGGCCTACTCGGAGAGATCCCAGACACCTTGGCGCCAGAGTTTGTGATCGATTCGAGGGGACTAGGTCTGAAGGTGCAGCTTTACAATATGGTGGCAGTTCTTTTTCCTGTAACCTGACATCACCAACCCAAAGCAGCAAGGCTAAGCAGTTTCCAAGGAGGCCTCGATGTTATGGCAACCAGACCAAGCAGACAACCAGTGGCGTAGGCGAGTCCAGGAGTAGGGCGGAGAACCGTACTAAGGCAAAGACCAAGGAGACAGTTGCACTTGAGAATACTGATACTGCTGTTTATGAAGATGTTCCACCTGGCACGAGAATCTTTAATCCATTGTATAAGGAGGCAGATAAAGAGGGAGATGGAGGAGAAGCATTAAAAGGTAGTGTAAATTTTGAAAATATTTATGATGAAAATTTGATACCGTATGTTAAACAATTACTTAATGATTACAAAGAAGTAATAACCGATAAGTTAGGGCATGTTCGTGATTATTTATATGAAATTCAATTAACAGATCCTTCACCAAGCATTACTCAACCATATATGATTCCTAAATATAAAATGAAAGAACTCGATTTGTTTTTAGACAAATTAATAGAACAGGGTGTTATTGAAGAAATAAATAGTAGCCCATACATTTCACCCTGCTTCCTCGTTACTAATCGAGATCAATCCAAGAGATTAGTGATTAATTATGGCCAAATTAATTCTAAATTGTTATTGACTGGATTTCCGAGTCCGAACTTAGAATCTATTATTTCTAATATAGGTAAACACCATCTGTATACATTAATTGATGTTCGATCCGCATTTCATCAATTGGAGATTAAACCTGAGTGTAGGAATATAACTGCATTTGCTACACCAAATAGATTATTACAGTATTGTCGCCTACCGATGGGAATGGCAGTTTCACCATTCGTTTTGTCCAGTTTAATGCATAAGATCTTTCGTGATATAGAAGGGGATTATTTAGATATTTACTGTGATGATTTAATAATTCACTCGGATAGTGTAGAAAAACATAAAGAAATCTTAGAGAAAGTGTTAAAAAGGTTGAAAGATTGGGGGATTACTATTAGTCCACACAAAGCTCAGTTTATGAAATCAAAAGTGAAAATATTAGGATATGAGTTCTCTAATGGTCAAATGAGAATAGATGATGAGAGAGTAAGAGCGATTAAAGAAATACCCAGACCGAAAAATAAACGTGCCTTAAATAGAATGTTGGGATTTCTTAATTATTATCTTAGATATGTAAAAGATTATTCAGAACTTTTAAGTCCATTATATGCTATGAGATCACCCACAGTTCCATTTATCTGGGGGAAGGAGGAAGACGATTTATTGGAGAAAATTAAGGAAGCTATTATTAACCATATTGTTCTTAAAGTGCCAGATATGAATGCGCCCTTCGTTTTACATGTCGATGCTTCCACCAAAAATTATGGTGCTATATTAAGCCAGTACGATGGTGATGGAAAACTTAGACCTGTTTACTTTTTGAGTAAACGTGTTCTTCCATCAGATTGGTCAAAAAGCGTTTTTGATCTTGAGCTTTCTAGTTTAGTTCATGCGCTTGATAAATTTGACATGTATCTTCATAAGAAATTCACAATTTATTGTGATAATTCAGCCTTGACGTGGATACTTAAAAATCATAAACGTCAAAGAAAATACGGCTCTCTTATTGAAAAGGTGAGTCGATATCAATTTGATATTATTCATTTGCGGAGTGAGCGCAATATGGCAGATTTTCTAACTAGGATGCATAATTATATCGATTATACACCTCCTTCATCAGATATAGTGGAAATTGATAAGGTGGATGATAAAGAAGTACACTTGAATTTTGTTAATTTCTGGAATAATCCTTTCTTTCATAAGCCATTAGGAGATCATCAACGAGAGGACCCTAATTTAAATACTATAATACAAGAATTAGAAAGGGGACAGGTAAAGGAACCTTATGTTCTTAAAAATGGTATCCTTCTGAAGAAAACTAAAGGTAAACAATATGGAGGTTTAAGAGCTGTTGTACCAGAGTCTCTTAAGTATAGTGTGATTAAATTTCATCATCAAGACCCTGTAGGTGGAGGACATAGTGGGGTCCAACGAACGATAGCAAAAGTGGCTATACGTTATACTTTTCCTAATTTATTCCAAGAAATTAGAGATTTTGTTCAGAGATGTACGACTTGTCAGCTATGTAGGGATAGGAATAGACTTCCTTATGGTACCTACTATACTCAGAAAGAGAAATATCCTAATAATTCTCTATTTTTAGATGTAATGGGGCCTTGGCCTATCAGTAATGGGTTTAAATATGTATTAGTCTTAACCGATGGTTTTTCTAGATTTGTCATTATAGAACCTCTTAGGAATTTGAGTTCAAAGTCTATATGTTTGAAATTAGATAAAATATTTTATTCTTACGGATTTCCAAATAAGGTGATTCATGACAATGCTGGATATCTGCAAAGCGATTATTTCAAACATTATTTATTTAGTTTAGGCATTAAAAACATTTGTACTACTCCTTATTCCATGTCAAGCAATTTAACAGAAAGACAAAATAAAAATATAAAATTAATTTTGAAAACCTATATTTATAAAAATCAAACTAAGTGGTCTAAGTATATTTATCAAGTCCAGTACACATTAAATAGTAGTGAAAATTCTGTAACTCGTAAAACTCCAAGTGAGGTATACTTAGGAAGAAAGATGTTTAATCCTTTAGATGTAAACTGGATTTTAGATCTAGGAATTCTTGAAAGTACTCCAGATAAAGCTGAGATGAGTAAAACTATTGTAGATAATATTGAATTGGCCTGGAAAAGGAAAGAGAAATTGTATTCTAGAAAACATAGAGATATAGATTTACCTATTGGAGAAAAAGTATTGGTTAAGAAAGTAACTAAATCTTCTTTGGAAAAACGTTATCAACCTAAATTAGATAGCCAATATCAGGGTCCGTTCGAAATTATGAGCTATCCAACAAAGAACACAGTGTGGTTACAACTTGTAGCTGATAAGAAAGTAAAGATTAAACGTCATGTCAGTTTCATAAAGAAATTTTATCCAGCAAGAGAAAATAATAATGAAAATAATAATGGTAATTAAGAAAATATGTACAGATTCTGTAATAATTGTAATCCACTTCACTGTTAAAATATATGTTATGTGTTATATATATATTTGTGTACTGTGCTCTGTTTGTACAATTCTGCAGGTTCGGAATTGGGTGTTTCTGGCCATGGCTGTGTTTGTTGTGTTTGTCCGAGAGAACCTTCCCATAGAAGAATGGCAATAAATCAGGACCATCAGGTGGATAGGCAAGAACAATACCGTCATCAATCCTGTTATCTTTCTGCAGTTATGGTGCGTGCTTCGTCGATTGGACAATGAACTAAAAGGAGCTCCGAAACAACTAACGATTTGTTTGTGAAGAATTTCCATCGGTGAGTTCGTTCCATTATTCTTTACTGCATGCCGTGCATGGAAGATGAACTTACTTCGAAATGTTAAATAACTGTTTGTTTAATTAAACCACCCGGAGAGGTGGGGAATTTAATATGAGACATTTCTCTTAAGTTCATGAAAAAAAAAAAAACTTGAAAACTCGATCAGCTGATTAGTTAAATAAACTTGTATATGGAAACATTGGCTCTGTAGGTCAATGTCATGGTTCCGATATTCGTTTGTTCGAAGTGACTAAAACGCCATCTATCTTTTGTATTCTACCCGTACCTATTACGTTTCCTTTAGATTGAAACATGAGGTAAGCAGGGGTAGGAGCTTAGAAATTGTGTCCGTTAAATTGATAACTAGTTAAATGTGATTTCGGAATAGTGTGGATAATAATGCTCCTACACAGAAAGTAGCCGGAATTATTAAGTGTAAATTTATGTAAGTGCCATTGATATGCAGCTCGTCAGGAAATTGTAAGTACAAAATTTTAATCTATTTTTTTCTTTCCATTTCGGCCCAACTGTTACAACTTTTTGGTGAGTGTATGTCTTTGGTCACTAATTTAATATATATATATTGTTATATTTGGGGATTAAATTCAATTTGTGTAGATATTTGATATATGAAACCTGTCAAAAGTACAACCAGTAAAATTAATTTAGAATATAAAGTAGTGGAATGCGAATGTATAAAAATTTCCGGACTACTATTCAAATTGGGAAAGGGTTCCAATTAACATTGAGTGAAGTTGTTTGTGTCTGCACAGTTATATTGTTATTGTTGAATTTACATTTATGTTGAAGAAATTATACAATAAATTGTTCGAGTTGAAGTATATTTATAATTTCCACGAAAAGGATTACTTGCCCAACCTACTCCGCATTAAGGGGAATCCTAAAATACCCTTTCATAGGTAGTGGATTACTTGGTAACAAGACTGCCGCTACAGACTAAACTTTACAATATCATTGAATTATGACTATGTAAAAACCAGCAAGCAGGGTAGTTTCATTAATTCGTATCTTAACTCTTTCAATTGTTGTGGTTGTGTTAATTTTGTGTAAAAGCAGAAAAGCAAAAGATTTCATTCTGCCGGGTTTCTTTTTGTAATATTTACATCCAAGATTAATTTCATTATATTGCTACTTTTTTTCACATCCTTCGTTTTATTTGTACTAAACTTAATGAAGATTGTATTTTTTTACAGAAAAAAATCAAATTTAGCAAAGCAAAAATTGAATTACGTTCCTTTCTTTTTTATGTTTTTCTTTATTTTTACGTTTCTTACTGTATGTTTTATTTTTTGTATTCATTCATGCCAATATTGTTTGGAACTTTACAGTGGAAATGTGTCTACGTGTTAAACAAAAGGAAAAAAAAAAGCTGGCAGGGAAGACTGCTCAATAGACTTTTGTAAGGTATTTTTTTTAAACTTATGATTTTTAAAAGAAAAACTAAGATTTTTTTGTTGTTAAAATGTTTTTTTTCTCCTCCCTACTACTAAAATAAATTTCTTCTCATTGCATATGGATTCATTTCCCTCCCCCCCCCCAGAAACTCTTTAAAAGTTTGCAGCTGCTTGTCCAAGTTAATTAAGTACTTTCTTTTGTGGTTTGACAATAAAAGAAACCCCACAGCACTTTTATCTCCTTATTTTTGTTGTGGTTGTTTTCGACTACATTTTCTTTCTTTAGTCTCGTCTTTCACACTTTCTTTCTTTGCTCCATTCCTCTCTGTATCTCTTTTCCTCTTCTTTATTTCTAGGACAATGTTCTCCCTTGAATTTTTTTTAAATATAAAAAAGTCAAAATATTTTTATTTCCAAAGTTTATCACAAGTAGTAGGAACGTCACTCTGTGAAACATGTCTGTCGCCATCAAAGCCGTAGCTAGAGATTTCGGCGCCCAGGGCGAAGTACAATCTGGCGCTCCCTTACACTCACCTTGAAATGAAATGAAACCTTTTCAAGTTTTACGTACCTCGGTTATGCCGACTTTTCTAAAGGACACGGTGATAATGAGAAATGAATAAAACGGTGGATTTGAATAATGTGGGAATAATGTGATGAAGAAACACGATCAAACCCACGCACACGGTATTTGTACACCAAAACGCTCAGGTGATGTGAACTGGGATCGACCCAAGGACCCCATGCACCAGAGGTGAACGCTCTAGCACTGAGCCACCGTGGCCCTTACACTCACCTTACAAGCTTTTTTTTTTTTTTTAACGAGTAAGAGGAGCAGTTTTTGTTGTTATGCTACGCTCAATTTTTATCAAGGTGCTTGGACAGGCCATTGCAACAACCAAAAGCGATCATTATGTATTCTTTTACTAATAAGCGCTCTTTTCAAAAGGCTTATTTTGGACTTTTTGTTAAATTTGACAAAACTACCTTTGGTTGTGTTAAAATCCAATTGGAAAACAGTTATGGAAATTTACAATTACTTACCATGTTTCATACCATCGAGAAGAAATGAAATTTCAACGCATTAGAAACTGTGTGTTTTAAAAATGTTTGAAATGGACTGCAAAATCAATTTCCAGCAATAATTGTAAACTTTTCTAATTTTATTCAGTGTGTCCACATAAATATAATTTTAATTTCGCTTGTTTTACAGTAAAAAAAAAAAAATTGTGAAATGTATCGGAAGTTCAGAAGGAACTTTCTTTGCGAATTTCTTAATATTGATCGATGGAGGAATGCTTAATGTTTGTACTTAAAATCCAAAATATAGTTTGGCTACTACATGGGTTTGAAATTATAGTAATAATTTAATATCTTAATGAATGAAAATTCTGAATTTAAGGCTACTTATTATTAATTAACATACTAAAAATACACTAACACACATATACACACGTATATACTTGTATAATGTGTGTATATCTTTTATATGTATGTAGATAGATAAAAAAAAATCACACAAATAGATACGTATGAACAAAACAAATTCTGGCAATACGAGTAATTGATCGAGAAATGATCCCAATAAATTGTTTGAAATTGGAAGTATTTTATATGTCAATGGAATTTAAAAAAATCACCGGTAGTGATCAGTTCTTAGAGTCGAAATTCGTTGGGTTAAGTTCTGAATCGTTAACTCCCTATCCTACAACTGCTTCAAGTTCGGAAATGTTATTATTTGCCTTGTTTACCTGCATTTTTAATATTCCTGCACAAACAGCAGCTACTTTCATTTTTCATATCTACGTTCTTACCGTCGTGATTAATCCGATTGGGTTGAAAAGCTGGATTAAGTAAGGAAACTCATCACCATCAAAACCGTCGAACACATATTTCAGACTTTGACCATTTCTGATTTTGAAAACACTCCTGGTTACGTTGTAAGTCATTACTTGGCAGCATGTATATCATATCGTCATTGAGAAATCATATACAACAACTTTCTTTAAGTAATAAGTAAAAACTTTTTGTGACTCTTATTGAAACGTTTGGATTGCGAGCGAGGCGACAAAGAAAATTTATAACAAATCTATTTCTTTGCAGAGCGACACCATATTGATTTAATAGGGTGCAAATACTTTTCCGATGTGAAGCGTCGTTTACTCATTTCCAACACGTTTTCTATCTTCTTGCTCGTTCGGCGCCCTCTTGATATAAGCGCCAGGAGAAACCATCCCGCTCGCCCCGAAGCCTATCTACGGCTCTGGTCACCGTTAGGAAGAACGAAACTAACAATGAACACAATTTACTAGTTGCCAAGTGTATACACAATCTGTTAAAGTACGATAACGAGCGATATAGTTTTATTTTTTTTCAGTAAATTAAAGTTTAATTTACCTCAGTTTTCTCAGATACTACCCATCTGAATTCATCCCAAATCAGCTCTTTGTCATCTATCAACTTATATTTGTCTCTTCTTTGGACAACATTCTACTAAAGTACAGGCGCGCACCCGAAAATTCTTGTTGGGAGGAGTCCAATAAAACAAGACACTTTGTTTATGTAGCATCGAACGGAAGTTATTCTACAGCCGAAAAAATAAAGATATTTTTTTTTAAGTACTGATACCTATATTCTCACGAAAGATGATAAAATTAGATCGTTTAATTTTTTAAAAAAATAGTACAGATGATGAAAATGAAATGAAAGCTTTAAGGTTATGTCCCAGGATTATGCCGGCTAGGCTAAAGGAGACGGTGATGATGACAAATGAATGAAATGGTGGAATGAAGAAAGTGGAAGAAAACCCCCGATAAAACTCAAGCACACGGCGTTTGTCCACTACACGAGCTGAGATCGAACCAAGGGCCCTATGCACCAGAGGTGAACGCTCTGGCGCGGAGCCGACTGACACATTTCGAACTTAAATATTGCGCATGCGTAGGAACTTATATTGGTTGGCGGGCGTCGGGAACCGAAAGAGGAAAGAACGCCACGTTATATACTCAGTCATAATGGAGCATTGGAGTACAAAACTTTGTTACTTCAGTTCGTATTATTATGAAACTAAGTCTGTGCTAGAAGAGCGAAACTTTAATGTTGGTCGACATGGTAAGGTTTCCGTCCTGGAATGCCATATTGGCTTGCGTGAAGGAATTTGAAGAGATTGGTAGAGCCTTTCTATCTCAACTGTGCCCTTTCTGGTGCCGCTGTCAATGTGTGTTTTCCCGTACCTTCCTCGAAAGAGGAGAGACAAGTTACTACGGCCGAGATCTTTCAATTGTTGGATGCGGAAACGTTGTCATAATGAATTAGACCTATTTCATGGACTTCGGTGTGCTCTGTCTTGTTAGCCATTCTAAGTAGCCTACGATCTTCACTCGTCAAGACCAAACGACCGAATGACAAATTGGCAACGCAGCTGAGGTAATTCATTTCTTTTCCCTAAGCAAAGGGGAGGTTTCCTCCATCAGAGGTCGGGGATGGTGGGGCCGAAGTATGTTTCGCATATTTTCCGAGGGCACATCTGAAATACACAGACCTACTAAGTTGGATGTGAAACATGGAATTCCAAGAACAGTGTGAACTCCAGAGAATGTGTGGAAACCAACACTAAAATTTCGTCTACAAGAACGTTGCACTTCTGGCCCAGACTTAGTTTCGTAATAACCAGGAACTGAGGTTACAAGATATTCTGTGCTCTAATGCTTTATTGTGACTGTCCATATAACGTGGCGTTCTTTCCTCTTGGTTCCTACCCCGCCAACCAGTGGCGGCGATTGAACATTGAAATAGGGGGCGCAACATGATCTGAATATTTGTGTATCAATGTTAGTTTTCCTGGTTGTTTTTAAAACTTTGTTTGACGAAAGGCTGTATGACTAATAGGATACTACTTTTCAGTTAAAATACTGCATATCGTATTTCATGTTTTATTAAGTAAATTGACAAGAGCAACGCAAGTAGGTACTATCCCTTTGTACTCTTAAACAACGGAAGTATAAGAAGATATTTGATTCCTTGCTCATGAACATCTTAAAATTCTGTCTGGAATATTGTGTGATCACATTTTTTTATAACAAATTTGCAAACAAATAAATAGAAAGGATAATATTGGCCATAGCAATGAATAATTAAGTTTGTTTTGTAGAAATTATATTGAAACTGGGGATTAATGAACAACTTATATTTTTAATTCCACACATGGCATTAAATGTATGTTACTACTCTTAGAAAATTAAAGACAGTAAATACTACAAGCATATGCTACGACATTTAAAGAAATACGCAATTCCAATATTAATTGCTTTGAATCGCAATTCCTGTAGCTTCCATTAACTTCACGGGAATACAAATAACCAATACGTACTCACGCGAAGGCAAATATTATATGACACCATTTTTTCTATGAACTAGTAATACAAAAACTTTACATTTCCAAATGAAATTATATACATTCAAGGGTCACATCAAAAAAGTAGGGCGAACTGCCCCTCTTGCCCCCTAATCGCCGCTTCTGCCGCCAACCAATGTAGGCTTAAGTTATTACGCCTGCTCAATATCCAAGTTAAAATGTGTCTGTCGGCAGTGCCACCTACGGATGGATGTATGATGTGTGTAGTAATAATATTTCAAGTAGATACCGTCCGAGGGCAGAAACTGATAATAAATAGAAATATGATAAAATACAGAACTTTTGGTTCAATTTAAAGTGAGATTTTCTTTCTTTCTATCTGATGTTAATGTAATGTTATGAAACATGTATCTATCATTACTGGAGAAAATAATTAACAATTTATGGATGATTGAAGTAAGTGTTTTCTCATATGTAAACATTATTTTCTACTTCCTGTATTATAGTCGTTTGTTTACGATCATTACTTTATTACACTATCGTTATAGTTTTTTATAGTTTGAAATACCTCCAATTTTGTTAATCATAACAGATGAAAGTCAGTAGATGGTGCCAATAGCCAATGCAATGCAGGCACCTCGTGGCGTTAAAAGAACAGAACAAAGGAATAGCGCGTTGCGTTGGTGTCACAACAGATTGCCTGCAGCGTGTTAATACAGCGATGAAGAAAATGGGGCAGAAATTGGCGACAGAAATTGCACTAAAAGGCAAGAAACTTTCCTAGCAGACAAAAGGAAACAGTTCAAATTTGGCACTCGTGTAACAAAAGACAGGGAAATTAATAGACGGCTATTGTGTTTACTTAGAAGTGTATATGTATGCGTGTGCACTGCCATCTTTTAAGCGGAAACAGAAACAAATTGTATTCATCCGCTTTTGAAGCAGCGGGAAGTATATCTGCTCCTAAAAGTGTAATAAAAAGAAATAAAAGCAAAATATTTCACTGACACAAAGCGGCTAACCCTTCAACCCAAATTCTACTCTGTAATGGCTTTGCTCTGTATACGTATTTTATTATTAGTGTTATACAATGTTGCCAGCACATTGATGCAGCAAACAATAGATTTTCTTATTTTTTGCATAATTATAATATGATATTCTTTGTAATGAGGACGAGTATACAAAGTTCTTATTATAGGGAGCTAGCTTGTTTACCAGCGCGGGCTGAGGTAAAGGGGGAAAAATTTCAACAATTTTTCTGCCTGACTCTTGCAATACTCCCTTACCCTCCTTCTACATGTCAGCGTTGCCAGGGTTAAAAATTTGTCACATGAATGTCATTCTGAAGAGTTAGTGTCAGTTGGTTATTTGTTGTGTGCTGTTGTGGTTGCGGTTTTGTTGCTTATTATTCATTTGACAATGGCTTTACAGCGTAAGAGAGGGCAAACTATACACAGCGAAGCTAGAGAAGTAATAAGGAAGGCCATAGTGCAGTGCGACGAAGGAGAAAAAACTGAAGCATTTGTTATCACAGTCTAATTTGCGTGTGTCCACGTATATAGGGATCTTCGATAGGGATTGCATAATTGCATAAACTCTTTGAATTAAGTGAGTATTAGCTGAATTTTTTGACAACGCACTGGCAACCCCGCCCAGGACCGTCCAGTGACCGTTTCTTGGCGACGGGGTGGGGAACCTGCCAATCAACTCTGAATTCCTCAGCCTCGCATTAAAGCTAGCTCCCTATAATACTTTCTTCAATCCTATTATGTTCTTTCTTTTAAGCAACTTTTTATATGAATATCTGAAAGCCAGCGTGGAATAATAAAAATGGAAATATATACGAGCAGATTCAAGTATACTTTTGTGACAATATTCAAAGATGTGATTCTAATTTTGAAGTACAAGATTAGGTGGAAAAAATCCAATGAGTTTTAAAATCAGATGCGTCATGTAGGTGATCAGGGGGCAATTATCCCCCCTGGGTTTGATATATACATATGTCTACTTATGTAACTGGAAAATCTTGTCCCCGTCCTCTTTCATAACAAAACCTGAGACGACACACTATGTTGCCAAAAATCACTGAACACCTGGTACTGTTGGTTCGAAAGTTACCACACGTAAACTAATAGAGTGTCGGGTCTCCTTTTTCTTGAATTACAGTGTTTACCTTTCGGGGCAGGCTAGCCACTAAGTTCTGGTATACTGTTGGCGGAATTGTGCTCCATTCCTCCTGTACCAGATGAACAGTGCATTTTTGGTTGCAGGTCGAGTGGGTCTGCACGAAACCGACACTTCAATTCATCCCAAAGATGTTCTATAGGGTTTAGATCGAGGCTTTGCGCCGGTCAGGCAAGCACGTCCATCTAATTATTATCAAACCACGGCTCAATGGCTCTGCTGTATGAACAGGAGCATTAATGTGTTGATACAGAAAGTGCCCTGCCCCAAACTGTTTCCATAGTGCCGACAGCATGCTGTTGTCTAAAATGTCTTCGTACACACCAGAAGTCATCGTCTCGTCAATTAAAAGTAACGGGAGAAATCCAAGCCAGGAGAAACAGCCCCAAAAGATGACACTACCACCACCAAATTACAGGGTTAACACAATAAACTCCGGTAAATACCGTTTGCCAGGCATGCACCAGTTCCATACACGTGCATCAGAGTGTCAGAGCATGTATCATTATTTGTCACTCCACATTTCATTCTTCCACTGCTTCAAAGTCCAATTACGATACTCTTTGCACCATTGAAAACGCCTCCGCGGATTGCTGCGGGTGATTAGGGGCTTCTTGGTGGCAGCACGACCATGAAAACCAAGTGCTATCACCTTTAGGTGGACCATCATGTCACTGACCTCTGTGCCTGAGCTGAGACGGAAGTCCTCTGCAATCTCTGACGAAGATGTCTGCTGGTTGTTTCGCATAACACACTTCTGGGTTCTCCGGTCTCACTCACTTAGCTTTTTGGGCCTACCAGAGCGAGACTTCAGTTCAGTAGTTCCATGTCGTTTCCAGTTGACTATGACATCGCTAGCTGTGGACCTGGGCACGTTTATCTGGTGAGAGATTTATCTGACCGTATGTCCAAATTTATGGGCATCTACAACCATCCCCCTTTCGAATACATTCAACTCGTTCCGTTGACTTATCGTGACAAACGACATACGTTTGATGCTCCAGAATAGGCTGCAAAAAACATGAAAAAATAAATATTAAAGGACCATAGTTCCAATACTATGGGACCTACGGTAGTGGAGTCAATACTTTATTTAGGAACTAGGATGTGCCCTATCGAAATATCCATGTTTCAGAAACATGCGGTACTTCCGAAACAATTTTTATAAAGGTAGTTTTTGAGTACTTCAAATTATATGTCCGCAACCAAAGTTTCTCTATAAAAATTGTTGCGTGAGTACCTTAGGATTCTAAAACATGTATTTTTGGATAGCGCACATATTAGTTCCTAAGTGAAGTCTTGACCCGACTACAGTAGGTAATACCATTGGGAAACATGAAAAAATATGTTTACAGAAAGGCATCATACACCAAAATATACCAAAGGGTGGAAAGGGCGCATATTTCCCGAGGCTGGGATAATATGCGCTCCGTGTGTCATTACGTTTCCAATCCAAAATATAAAACTACTGACAAGAATACATCAAATATCTGACACACTAATATAGAACCACATTATGAAATCATACAATGAAGCAATACTGCAAACTTACATTATAGAAATACCAAAAAATTATGAAGAAACCTTCATGAAAGGAAAGGTAAATTTATTTTTTTCTCTTTGTAACACAAAAGCGATCTTTTGTTGCCACTGAAGTATTTTCTTTGTATTAATAAATCATAAACTTAGGTCAAAATCCTTCTTTCAAGTATTATAACTTTTAACATACGAGTGGAGCACCTGAACTGTCTGCAAACTCTTGTGTTGGTATAATATGAATTGAACAGCTATAAAAAAAAAACATTATCACAAGAAGTAAAACTGTCTTATTTGTGGTAGTGATCACAGACGGAGATCATGTCTTGGGCAGATACGCATGAATCATGATACCAGAATGCGCATCTGATACAATGTATCCATCCTGTCTGTTTTCTTCTGTGTAAAAGTATCCATTACAGACACCACAATAATTTCTTTTGTTACGAATTACAATGATGAATGTCCTTGACCTGCAATATTTTTGTGTGTTTGTAAGTTTCCTCTTTTTTATTTCCTGTTTTTTTTTCGGAAGCAGTAGCCTTAGTAGAAGTTTTTACCTGGCCTAGCACAGTCATATAGTGAACAGATGTAAGAGCTGTAGCACTTTGATGTTTTCTTCCTCTAGTAGTCCTTTCATGTGTCACTGTGTAACAATGGGTGCAATGACGCAAATAACACGGTTGGCAATAGCTGTTGAGATGTGAAGCTTTTGTCATCGGACACACATGAAACATTGCTGCATAACACATTGGGTTCAGTTAGAGGTAATAGTGCATTCTCGTTATTCACATTTCGTACAAGCTGGCTCTCTTGATGGCATTGGAGATTATCTTCTTCTGTTGGAGATCGTAAATCCGCAGATGGACTATAAGCATATGCCGGAACAGCATCTGCCTTTAATGAAAATTACCAATTGCACGAAAAGCGTTGAATGCCGTACCAACAGTTGCAGATTTATCGCTTTGACTATGCCCACAAGAAAGTAAACGAGTCTCTTTCGGCCAAGCCTACAGGCTGAAGTACATTCCGACATTTGTATACTGCAAAAATATATTATAGATTTGAGTGCTATTCATGTTATGCAACCTGTTTTGAGGTCTAGGGATGTCTGGTACGACGAAACGAAAAGTTACCTAGAAATTTTCCGGAAGTCTTAACATGGTAACGACTGTAATACGTAGCATTTCTTTTGAAATCTACCTTTAAAAAGAAAGACATTAGTGGAATTTTTAAAGGTTAATTCCACCTCCCGTACTGATTACAAATGTAGTCGCCTTGCAGTTGTATAGGAAATATAATCATTTTATTGTTTTGCAGGATGCGCGTTATCCCCCAAAGTAGCAGGACACGTATTTCCCCAAATACAGTACAGACACATAGGGTAAGTGTGCCTAAAGTCAGCCGTCTCCAGTAGTCAGCCATTTTTCAGTAAAAAGCATATTAAATAAACATACAGTAGCTTGTTATCAAACAAATAATCAACTACAACTTAAATCAGAGCTCCAGTATTCAACCTAATTTGTTCTGGCCTGGTGTGACTCCTCGTGGCAGAAAAGAAAAATTATCATTTGAGGTCTGCTGATGCAAGTGAGCAAAGTGCGCATTTTGTTAATAAAAAAAAAAAATAAGGAAGAAGCTTTACTTCAAAGTTAAGTTAAAATTATATTATTGTAAAATAGTACGAGTTATTGCTTTCTCCTATGCATGAATGTATCGTAGCTTATTAAAAATTCGTGGTTTATGATACAAAACAAGATATTGCGTAGAAATAAGGGGGGCTGACTACAAGTTGCATTTTTGATAACGTTTTCCGGTAGTCAGCCATTAGGGGCTGACTACTGGAAATGACTCTTCACTTCAATTTCCAATGGTCAGCCCCCCATTACTTTCAACGGACGACTACTGGATACATATACTCCAGTAGTCATCCACTTATCATTCATTCAATTTAAATGACACATGACATACAACTAAGACACTTAACTAATACGTAGAAAACTTTTCTAACGATTTAATGAAAAAGTAACTGTTATGATGTCACTAATTGCATCATACAAGTATAATACAGTTATAAAGTATGGGACAAAATTAAACGATCGAAAATGCCATTAAAACTTATGACGATGATGGTCGTTTATTTTTGTCCCGTACTTTAATATCAGTCTGGTATTGTAACCATTTCAATTCTTGTATTTTTCTAGAACTGAGGGGGAAAAGGTTAAGGATTTATGGCTGGTCTGAATTATTTGTCTAAAATTTAAAAAGGACAGTAATGAGTATTTATTTTACCCTAACCAAGGGCGCCGATTTCCCTCTAAATTTGGGGGTCATTCGGATGCGGAAGGTTAGGATTTTAAGACAAATTGCATTCAAATTATGCCAAATATTGTATATTCATAAATACAATAGGGGGCCCACATAAGCTTTGGGGGCCCGGGTCCCCCGGCCCTAGCAGGATCGACGCCCTTGACCCTGATCATAGCTTAGTCTTTTAATCTAAGGTAGCTATGAGGAAGTAAGGGTTATCAATATCTAATTGATTTATTTTTTTAAATTACTCCGCACAATGTCGCGTTTCTGCACGTTTTTAATTCCAAGGCTTCAATTGCTCTTCAACTATTATTATTATTATTATTATTATTATTATTATTATTATTATTATTATCTGTTCTTATCTGTTCTTATCTGCTCTGTTCCTAGAGTTGCCTGATTGCCGAAACAATACAGAATAATCATAAATATTTACATTCTAACTCACTGTGAGCGTGAGGGAAATATGTCTAACAGTTTAAGAACCCGTGATTTAGCGTTTCTTTCAACCAGTCCAAAGACATCTACTGGAATAGACTCAGTGTCAGAAAGTTTTTGCAATCAGGTGCGTTGAGGATACTCTATCCAAAGAGTCTTCTTAATCTACACTAATGAACACATATAAGGCTATTGTTCTGTCCGAAGAGGATCGATCTGCTATCAGTAGATACTTGCTAGTGAAATGTTCGATATCTTAGTCCTGGAACATACCAAATTTTAGCAATTGGCCGTCTAGAGCCTACAAATATATCTTCGATATCAGAAATAGACGTTACGTCTGACTCAAACCAGGAAAACAACATATCCGTTATGGCATCCTGTACTGAAGCGACGCAAGGTGAAAGGTCTGCTTCTGTTTCTACAGTCAGTAGAGCCAGAAATAACTCCATATGATCTCAGAAGAAATTCAAAGAAAACCTTCGTAAAATACTTCCATATCATCTGGCTTTGATTAGCAACTTTTCTGGCTAGCTCCAATCAAAAACAAAACTACCAAACATGTGCCCAGAGAAAAAGTTCAAAGTGCAGTATCCTCCCAAGCATGGAGAAATTATCTGATGGTAAAGAATGAAAAGAAAAGAAAACTAGAAGAGGAACATCTAAAATGAAAAAGGGAGAGAATACAAAAGAAAGGAAAAATTTTAAGTCAAACAAAAAGAAAAGGACTGTCAAACCAAGTAGCACTAGTAGTTAAAAAGACGAGACGCAAGAAGTTGTTGAAATGCCATCTAAGGCCTGAAGAAGAATTCATAAGTGATATTGAGAACGATACACTTAAATATATTGGGTGTCACTTTTGTGATCACTGGTACCACTTAAAATGCACGTGCCTCAGTGAATTATCGTACGAGGAACCTGCTAAACAAGTGCTTATGTGTCCTGAATGTGCTTAATGAACTTCATATTAAAGGGTTAATGTCATAGCTAAATATAAATATAAATGTAAATATAAATAGGCCTATATATTAGTTTTAAATAGGCTAGTCTAGGCCGAGGCACATTTTTCTTAGTTTATGGTAAATACCATACAAGAAGTCTTTTTTCCTGTATCGCAATATATTTTCCACCAGGCCTGCTTCTAGCCACAGAGGTTTGGGGGGGGCCATAGATATGTTAGAGGGGGGCAAGTCATTAAAAATCTCTTACACATATCTAAATTGTGTTTTTTGTGTTGAGGTCTGGAGGGGCCACGAAAAGTTTAGGAGGGCCAGGCCCCCTAGCTCCCTCTAGTTGCGGGCCTGTTTTCCACGTAGTTTTTCTTTGTAGGAACTCTGAGTGCAATATATTTGTCCCTTAATTTGCTACTGAGGAGTTGATCTCTAAAATTCCATTAAAAAAGTCAATTCTATAGTGTGGCTGAGTACTCGTTAAAGTAATGGCTGACCTTTGGTTTTCATAGGCCGACTACTGTTTTTTTCTCTTTTTTTTAGGGTTTCTGGTATTTTCTTTTTCCTGTGTAATTATTTATAAAAGATTTCCTATGCGAGCTACACAAACGTAAAATTTAAACACTGTTCTTTCTAATGACATATGCAATAAACGTTATTAGTAAAAAATGATTTTTTTATACTTTAACAAAGTTGAAAATCTCCTTAAATGGTCGACTACTGGCACATTTACCCTATATGTGTAAAACTGCTAAATTGCTAACTCCCTGTGTAAACCATGAATTGCTTTCACGATGGCTACCGGAATTGCAATTCTGTTTGCTTTTCTTTCTCTCCTAAAGCACAATACACAAACAGGCACTTTTTTAATGACACACACACAATCATTCATACAATAAATTGTCAACAACATAAATGTAGTTGTGAGCGAAATTGTCCTTTTGTGCAGCAACACATAGCAGCGGTATTAACGTCCTTCTGTCTGTTAAGAACAACAACTCAACATAACAGCTTCTGCCACACGCCGTCCGTTTTCTTACGAAGCGCGCATTTCCCCGGGGCGTATATTCGACACAATGACAGAATGAGGTTCGGGTCTAGGATGGTATTTATCTATTCACTTTGTCGATAGAATTTACGGGAGGGGGAGCGAGGAGTTAAAAGTAAATAAAACTTAATAACTCTGTAATATGCCATTACAGTCTAATGTGATGATGTTTTTAATAGGAGGGTGCCCGAAATTTTTTGCACCGACTGTACTTGAAACATGGAAAGCTGTAAAATATTCATTAGGAATCATAGTTTTGGGAATCAATATCTTTATTTATATATTAAATTAGTTATAAGTCTTGTATATGGATATGTAAATGGATTATTACAATTCTTACGGTGTCAGTGCGATCTGAAAATATAGGTCCACCATTGGACGGAACTTTTCCAATAAATAACCAATCTAAAATTCGACAGAATTTTCAGGACCACCCTTCACCTCTCTTTTAGATATCTAGGTCCTTCTGAAATCTAGTTTAATCCAGATTTTACCAAATTGTATTCGTTTCAAAGCCCCACCGCCAAAAATGCTTTGTTTTGATTGGAGGATTCACCCACGCTATGATGTTAGAGCGCGATTACTACGTCTCATGCCTAGAATTTTGCCGAAGACAGAGGACCCAGATTTTCCCAGTTCTGGAAGGTAGAAATTAGCTAGAAAAGCTGCATTAAGAAGGGAAAACTAGTGTAATAATTGATTAAATACCGTCCAGGAAGCTATGGAGCCATAATTTGCTAAATTTCACAGTAAAAAACCGGACTGAAGAGCTGAAAATAGGAAGTGTAAGTCAGTGACGCCATGTTTTGCCGATTTCATTAGTGATGGTCAGGTTCTACGAAGTGCATCAGTTTGCTAGTTGTTCTTAAATATCCACAGACAGTTTCGGAAGATTAGTGTTTTCTCCCTTAAAATTTTCTCATCCTAAAATTATTCCTCTTAGAGTTACGTAAGGCCTGCCCCACTGTCGTTTGTGTTCGTGTATGTAGTGAATGTGATTTCTTTTTGTACTTATTTAGTAGTAACATGGCGGTATTTAATTTCTTTGTAGTTAGGATAGTGATCATAATGCACGTGTAAAGTTTCAGGAGGGCTCCTGTTTACTCCCAACTTGGGGGTACAGCTTCCAGCAGGGATGGGTTGAAAGTATAGTTGTCATAAGGTTCTTTTCCCTTCAGGAAAGGGGCCTATATATTTCTCAATAAATAGTTTGGGTATTAACTAAACAGTTTAAGAATGTGATTTAGTGAATACAAGGGCCAGTTGGCCCTGTTCCTTTCTTTCCCTTTCCTTTTGTAAACCGATAGAGCCGATTTCAAAGAAAATGGTAAAATCTGAATGTTGTTTATATGAGTAAATAGTAATGATTAATATGTATTATAACATGTATTAATGTAGTTTGTAGTTATGGATGTGGCATGTATGTGTTTGTAATGTAGTATCAGTAGTAGCAATTGTAGTTAAGTGATGAAAGAGTGTGTGGAATAATGAAGTATGGACAGTGTATCATTCGTATTCGATCAATAGCTAAACGCAACATACCAATCTATAGTAATATCAGAAAATGAGAGTGTCATAGTATCAAAATTTCCGTGCACAAGGTCACATTCGGTGGTTCAAGGGTTGATCATATCGTCGCTAGCCCCTATTGTCAAAAGTCAGTACTAACCATCATTCTTATGTCGATGCTCTTAGTGATTTAGTTTCCATGGAATTGACCTTTCTTTTCGAAATAAAACCTAGTAAATATAATTCCCAGCCCAAATGCATATACAGTTAGGTTAAGTGATCCAAAATTAATATTTTCCGAAAATTACAACATTCTACTTAGTCTAGAAATCGAAATATTTAAGTAAATATTAACAATACGTAAATTCTTAACAGAAGTCGGGCGATATGATGCTAGTTTTTCGCTTTGAAATTATATTAAATATTCATCTTTTTTCCTCTGTGGCTGCAGAATAATTTCATTGTTGTCAGAATTTTATAAAATTGAATAATATCGCGGAGGACTCTACTTTCTGTGAACATACATACATATTTTTTTTTTACATGAAGCTACGAAGTATAACATAGTATTGTCTGCGTGGTAAGGGAGTCTTGAGTTCGAGGGTTGTTTTGTGTGGTGGCCGGAACATGAAATGTTGGCAATGATTTATAGATTTAGAAGTATATGACGAAGTGTGCATATAGTCTGGGTGTAATTAAAGAAATAGGGTGTTTATGAAATACGACGTCGTAATAAAAGAATAAATGATAGTATGAATATATTGTGAAACGAAATGAATGAGAGGACACCCATATACATAGATATATATATAGATATATATAAGCCCAGTTTATGATTAGTCACGTTTCGGTAAAAAGAATAGATATATATATTTAAGGATTATGTATAGCTAGCAACATCTCGGGTTCTGGCCCCCTACACCGGAGCATCCTGCGAACATGTGGGTGAGATATTGCTGGACTATGTTAGTGCTTAATAGCTTAATTTGTTATTGCAGTCGTATTCGTTCATAATAATCTCGTTTAATAATATTTGTAGCATCATATAATCGCTGACTGGACATACTTAATAATCAATTATGTAAACACAATAGTTGTTACATAACGGGGCTGTAGTGAATTATATTTTTCGGTCGGTTGTAAAATAGAATATCCTGCTCCGTGAGATTTTTTTCTTTCCTTCACGTTACCTACTCGGGCTAGCTTACAGTATTCATGAAGGCGACAGCTCTGACAGGGTTACGGAAACAAAACAATTAGTTATTGAAATTTATTACCGTACCCGGGCATCGACCCCTCCCCCCTTGAATATTTTCGTTTTCTTTTCTCAGTTTTCAAACTAGATAGTAATGGAAATTAATCGATGCCTCAGAATTTAGCGCATTCTGCGAAGGGGAGCTATCGGTGAAGTTTGGCAATAGAAATCACCGATCCAAAATCCAGTTTATTTAATTTTTTTATTATTCTGGCAAATCCATAATTAAGGTCTCTCTTATTTCATTGCCTTCGGTCTAATTTTCGTACTTTCCTCTAGATCCTGTCTAAATTTTCGGAGAGGTCGGATATATATTTTTTTATTGTTTTAGAAATTTCAAAATTTAGAGCAATGACATCTTGCCCTCCCCCCTTTCTCTCATCGCCTGTTGGTTTGGGCCGGATACGGTTACTAAATAATAATTTTACAAGCAATAACTTGTGAAGTTATTATTTACAAGACACAGACTTGCTTCTTGGCACCAGGTGTTTCCCCTTGAGTCTACGTATTTGAGTAGATCACCCTTTTGGCATATTAAGAATATTTTGGCTATGGATTTGTTGAGAGCGAAATTCGACTTCTATCTTTGTAGCGTTAGTTATTTCTCACTTAAGTCTTTGGCACCCCTATTCTTCGTCTTCCTTCTTCTCTATCTCTCTCTCTGTCTTCATTTCTTCAAGTTTTTTTTTAATTTTTCAACCTTCCCCCCCCCCCAGATTTTGAACTTGTCGCTTACAATTTATTTAACGTACAACTCTGATCTGAAATTACCAGCTGAGACGTTGCAAGACACGATTCATGGATAGAGTAGATAGTGATTGGGTCCAATTCATGGATAGAGTAGATAGTGATTGGGTCCTCCATCACATTTTGACCTATTGCCAAAATGAATAACGACTTCATATTTGACGACACTTCAATTACGTTCTTTCACCGTCGTCCCTCTAAGTTTTTTTTAAATCCATTGGTCACTTTCCTTTCTGTTTTGGTTTTCGTTTATCTTGTAGTTAACCTGGGCCCAGAAATTGTATTTTGGTTTATCTATTTATATCTTTAGGAATGTTCTGTGTTACGTGCCTGCCTCACAAAGTGTTTTTTTTATTATTTAAGCACGAATTGACTATATGAAAGTTAAAATTTATAGACACGCGGTATCAGGTAAAAAGATCATTTTTTTAATTTAATGTCGGAAGTCATTTGTTTTTCTTGTACAATGTTTGCAACCTTTTCTGAAATTATTGTTGGGGTTATTACTTAAAATGTGTGCGCGATTATTAAATATGAATATATATATATATAGAGAGAGAGATAAATGAATACGTCGAAATGTACATGTGCTTAGTATGTGAATATGATGTTAAAGTAAAGTATGATATTAAATGTATTATATGGATATATGTAAAAGCGCTCGTGTCTGTCCCCCAAACGTGTATTGGTTGCTATAGTTTACCAGTAAGTTTCCCGACGAATATAAGAATATAGATTTTTGTCAAGAATACCGCCGTGCACTCAAATAATTTTTCTTTCTTCTGAATAGATGTAAATCATAACCTATGTAATTATTTAATGGCATGTATTAAGAAGTAACGGCAGGTCTAAATGTAACCCACATCATAATGAATATTATCCCTGAACTACCAACCTAAAACCATTGTGGAAAGTGTACCTTTAATCCCTCTCACCTGCATATGTATCCTGTGACTTGACCAGTGTTTTTTTTTCTTTATCCTCAATGTAAATCATCATACTCCTTACACCTGTGGAAGATCGTCTTAAATTCGAACCATATATACATATATACAAAAGTGATCCTAAGGAAAGGTTTCATGACGTGTCCCAGTGTTAAACAAATAACTTGAAATTATCCAATTAATAAATTTGGAAATGGACTGACTAAGAGGAGAAACATTCTCTGGCGGAAAGTGATTTCAAAATCCCTAGATGGGTATAAATGTTACAGTATGCGAGTGCAGCTATAAACTGCTAATAGTCACAAACTAAATATAGTTGATGAATGGTTTTATAAACCAATAGTTATATATATATAGATATATATATATAAACACAAACAAAGTTAAATGGAGCGAAATGTTTTGGACGCTACAAGTAGTGCGCGATTTGTGATTTGAACGCTCAAAATTATTAATATTTCATTGCTCAATGTGAAGTAGAGACTCATAAGTGCTTTTACACCCAAAAGCTTTATTTCTTTTCTTTTCTTTCTCTTTTTTTTTTTTTTTGTAAAACAAGTGTTTTCTTTGCGTATGTCGCAAATCATAATTTTGCTTTAGCATGCCTCAGATATAATATATGTAATTATTTTTTTTCTTTTTCCATTTGTCAAGATGATTGAATATATAAAGATTTACTAAAATATAACTCTATGTATTCTATTGATATATAACCAAGAACTTGTATTTTTTTAATACTTTCTTTATAATTATTTTTCCTTTTCACCATGAATGTAATAAACTATTTGTACCTTTGTAGCTAGTTGGTTTCCTTTAGAAATATATACACTGTCCTGAGTGAGTGAGCGAGTGAATGCATGATAGATTTAATTTAAGTAATTTTAGTAATATCCTTTGTCATATTAATGTGTATAATATATGTGTCATATTTTAATATATGTGGTAAGGTAAATAACCTAGGTCATGAAGGACCGCTACTAACAGTTTAAATCGGCTCTAGGAGTGAGACGAAAATAACAGGATGAGCCTAAATACGACATCTTTCTTCCAGGAAGTTGAAACTCTTATTGATACGATACATAAATTCATATTGAGTTATAAGTTTGATTTTTTTTTCTTTCTTAGCTAATTCATATGTGTGTTCGATCCTAGAGAACAGAGTTCAGATGCTGGATGGTTATCAATCATCGTTCGGATTAAGGGGGGCACGGTGGCTCAGTGGTAGAGCGTTCACCTCTGGTGCTTGAGGTCCCGGGTTCGATCCCAGCCCCCGCCAAGTGAACTTTGTGGTGGACAAACACCGTGCTCGTGGGTTTTCCCGGGGTACTCCCGTTTCCTCCCACTTTCTTCATTCCATCATTTCACTCATCTCTCATTATCACCGTCTCCTTTAGCCTAATCGGCATAACCGTGGGACGTAAAACTCAAAGATTTCATTTCATTTTTTTTCGTTCGGATTAACTTTACAAAGAATAATTTCGATTTTCTCCTTTCCTGGTCTAGGTCTGGGCAATCCCACGAACGTGGTGCCTGGAGCTAGGTCGGGGTGGTATGGAGGAACATGTGTCTATTCCGAAGCATTCTAAAATTGATTAGTCGTTAATAACACTTAAAATGATTCATCTTTCAACGAGTTTCTAGACTTCTTACTATATTCCCGGAATTATCCAGTAATCTATTTCTTATTAAAATATTCTATTTGTTTTCTTTCTTTTTCCTCCCTTCTCCTACCTCCTTCTTTTACCCTTCTACTTCCTTCTTTTCTTTTCTATTTCTGAATGAAAGAAAACGGAGTCATGACTGAGAGTAGTCGCTATTGGCGCGGTCAATAAGTTGTTTCGATGAGTTTCTTCGGAAGTCCGATATGGGATAATTAACCATGAGATGAGTATGCATTGAGGGACGAACAATAACAAGAAAGTTTATTGAATTTTACTTTATTGGAAAATAATCATGATTTCAATTAGTAGGTGTTGTTTAGTAATCGCCCTCGTTAAAAGAAAATTAATTTTTAGCGACTCCTCTCCTCTACACTACATGCACTTCTTCGTTTACTACTACTACAGATTTTTTTTACCGTTTTCTTTCAACTCTTCAACCAAACGGTCAATCCCGATCAAATTTTTAACATAGACGAGGTTCTGGCCTGAGATGTATTTTATTATTTCACTTTGACGTTAGAACTTAGAGGGGGAATAGAAGGGACAGATATATAAAAATAAATAAAACTTAATAACTCTTGAACCATCTCGGGCGGATCTCGATCAAATTTACAACCTAGATGAGGTTTAAACCTGAGATGGTTTTTGTCACATCACTTTGACGGTGTAGCTTAAAACTGGGAGAGGGGAAACACATTTAAAAATAATCGAAAATGAACGATATTAGTGTTGAATCCATAGTTTTCGGAGTCGCTAAGATGAACAGTAACACTTCTGATGCCGTTTAAATCCAAATTCAACCCCGCAACTTGGGGGAGGGAAGATATATAAAAATTATCGAAATGACCAATATCACTGTCAAATTCATAGTTGACAACATACTGAGATGAACAATGACATTTTCGATGCCGTGCCCTGCAACATGGAGAGGAGGATATATATAAAATCATCGAAAATGACTGATATCAAAGAACGCTTTAGTAACAGTAAAAAGTGACTGACTAAGGGAAGCTATTTTTTTATTTTTTATTTAACCCAGCGAAGCGGGTAATCGATACTAATATTTCATAAAAATAATAAAAGGTTAACAAAATTTATCATCTAATTTCTTTCATTTTCGATACTTTGGGCAAATTCGCCCTTTCTTTTTTACCGAACTCAAGTTACCCTCTCTTTGTGATATGAAGCTTAGACATGACTGCCAATCATCGAACAAAATATTCGTTACATGTAAAACATCATACAAACGATATTATAGAGAAATTATTTTCTTATAGTGTGTATATGAGAAAACTTCCAAGTTAGGGTATATTTTGCCTCTTATTGCCGACTTCTTGACCAATTTAAATCTTAAATCATACAGAGTCATATGAAACCCTAAGGACAGCATACCCTTCATCTAAATCAAACAACCCTTGTCTAAGGTATACTAGAAACTTGTGTTGTTATTACGTTATATTAATTGTAATGTGAAAAATTTCTAATGTTGTGTAGAATTTATCTTTTATTTAGCAAATTGTTCTTAAAGAACTTCAATCCCAAATAATAAAATTATTTCCTGAAGTAGCATGCTAGGTTTCATTAAAATTGGATTACTTTACGAGATAATGCTTACCTAACAGACGGATAAACAGACATACAAACGCTGGTTGTAGAAGCTCGCTTCAATTACACAATCCACCCAGCAGTGTTTCTTCAAGACATGATATTTGGGGGGCACTGTACCCCCGGAGCTCCGAGGATGCCCCCCCTGAGGAGACCAAAATAATACGTCTATAATATAATAAGGTATAGAATAGTACCAGCAGTGTCCCCCGGAACAATTTTTCTGAAAGAACGACTGCCACCCAGCAATGATGCCAGATTTTTAATTTCTTTTCAAGCCAACGAAGAGTCAGATTTTTTTTAAGGGGAAACTGTTCTCTTTTATACTGAAAAGGATAGTTTTGAACTTGGCCTAACCTATCATACAATATTTCTAGAGGTTCAGGAGTAGCCTCCCTCTAACGTCATCGCTGTGTCTAGCTAACCAATATTAGAAGACGCAAAATGTGACAGCAGCTCATGCAATGCTTAAATTTATATTTACAGTATTTAACATTACATATTACCTACATACGTCCTTTTCCTTGCAGAATTACGTTAAATTAATGGTGCAATTTTACAATAGGTTGCCATAAAAATGATAATTTTACGGTTAAAATGAGGGACAGCATATAAATGAAGACTGTATTAATTTCTGCCAATTAAGTTTCTACACAGTGTAGTACAACTGTATTTCATGTTTACAAGCGGGTTTTTTTTTAGGCTTTTTTGGGGGAGCGGGCACTGTACCCCTCCGAATACTAAGTGTTCCCCCGGAACATTTTTTTCTGAAAGAAACACTGTTTACAGGTATACGATTACTAGTCTGGAACGGCAACAAGTGTTATGTGACGGTTAAAATGAGTGAGCATATATAAAGGAGGGTTGTAATTAACATTATTTTCAGACAGCGGAGATTCCTGCACAGTATATTTTATGTTAACAAGTATAGTTTTACTACTGTCGAACTATTACAAGCGCTATATAGGAATTCATCACTTCAAAACCCACATTAAGATACTTGAACAACATAAAGCACTAATCTAACCAGTTCTACTTACATAAACTAACCTTATCTAACCTACTCTACTAATTTAATCTAGTCAAATCTGCTCTACTAATCTAACCTAACATTCATTACCGTACTATTCTACTCTAGTGCACTATTCCACACGTTAATACGTGTTATATATATATATATATATATATATATATATATATATATATACATTATTCGTTTCTGTGGCACATAAGGTTGAATGTATATGATCAGTCTGAACATGTTATTTTCATCTGCACCAAGAAAATAACAGTATAGAATCTCTTACAGACTAATTTCGAGATCCAGATAAATGATTGAAAAAAATGATGACCAATTGTCAATCTGCACAAAATTAACGTTATGCCCACAAAGATGAATAAATAATTACTTAAAGAGTGAAAAAATCCCTATGTGAATTATAACTGACTAATTTGAAGATCTACATAGTTAATAGTAGTTTAAAATACGTAACAAATACATGTATGCGTCTTTCCCCTCCACACTAAATATTTTAGTTGAAAGATAGAAATTCAAATAAGCCTTAGATACTATACTTCTATTAATAATGTGTAACAAATTTCAACATTCAAACATTTAGCATGCAATTTAAAGTGTCATCTACTCACAAAATATTTAACTACAATATGGCAGAGGTGTAGTTACGTAGACGTCCACCAGGAGGCAGTTTAGTCAAAGTGAGCAATATGACTTCTACAGGCCACAGAGCGTTCTGTGTGCTTGATTTTTCTGCGACTAAGTTCGTTGTGCAAGTGCATTTCTGTGGAAAATTTAGAATATTTGTGCCGCCACTTACTACAACTGTGGTTGAATTGATTGAGCGTACCACTGCAGCTGTGGCCGATGTCGACCCTGACATACCAGGAAGAGTATGGCAGAATTGATTGTGGACTGGATTTGTGTCATGTAACTCGTGGAAAGCATATGGAACGTTTAAAACATACGTTAGAAAGAAACTTTATGAGTTGATCAATCAGTGTGTGTAATCTCTGTTTACATATGTGATATTAAAAATAAACAAATAATCATGGAAATCGGAAACATTATTTTGTCTTACCCGTATATCTATGTGATCTTTTTTTCATTTAATGTTGGCGTCCCTTTTGTGGACCCTGGCTGAGCTGCACGATTTGCAGTAGTGCACCAAATGCCCCATTGCCCACGGAAAATTCGGTTATGGAAAATATGTGTAGGGCCCACTTCCCTTGATGCTTTAAGCATGTGATTACTTTGCTTAATGGTTAATCCACCTCTAAGGTTAGGGGTCTACTGTTTGATAGACTTATTTTAAAAAAAGAGAGAGAGAACACTTTTAGATTTAAAAAAAAAAAGATTTGTGTTAATCAACAAATCACTTAATGATGTAGCAACATAATATCATTTAAATTACTAATCTTTCACAATACCAATTGCGGAAAGATTAGACATCTTTCCTCTGTGCTTGCAGTTGGATGTGTTGTATCCCCCTGGAAATTAAACGCTGCAACTACATTAACAATACCAATTATTTACAAATATTACAAGTATTGAATTTAGAGCAGTTGTGTATACTCCTTGAATAGGATTACTACAACCCCTGACGGGAAGTCTCGATTTCAGAGAAAATATTCCGTGTCCTGACATGGCTCTGTCGGGACTTGAAAGTGTCCTGATTTTCATGTTATTGATGAAGTTGATGGCTATTATTATTATTACCAGGGGTAAAAGTGCGGGGGATGCTTCTCTTCACCTCGAAAAAATATGTACGGCGTCTTCCCAGTTTCTAAAGAAATTACAATGGATAAAGATAGGCAGGGGGGACGGCGTGACGTCATGCCACTACCTACCGTCCCCCTACCTATTCAGATCCACTTTTACCTCTGATTATTACTGGAATTTAGTTTTCACATTATTATACAGAGCTTTAATAGGAGGACACCTCACAACAGCGGCAAGCAAGTAGTTACTTGCCCGGCAACGGAAAATATGCACATGGGCTACATTCTACTTAAATTAGCCACATTTTAAATTAGAAATATTTTAGATCATATATCGTCGCCATGAGTTTTAAACTGTCTCTCTCTCCTTTTATCAGTTACCGGTACATAAATATGATTTGCTCTTCACTAAAATAACGTACGTTAAGTTATTACGAAAGAAACTACTATTGCATAACTGAACTCCCAGTTTTCTCCATGAAATGTTCCTACACTTTGCCTTGGAGAAGTGGCAACTCAATCCTCATAAAGGGAATTTTTCCGATTTGCCTATTTTTAAAATATATTTTAGGGCCCCAAAAAGAAGATATATCCGATAAAGGGTAGGGTAAAAAGTGATGTCTGCTAACCCTAGTCACTAGAGACCGTATTATTCCTCAAAACCTCGTTAGGCTTTTGTGCAGTCCTAAAGATTACCTGGTGGTTGAAGTGGAGGAATTGTATAACTTAGGTAATAAAATAAACTGGTACAAACAAGATCTAAGATCCAGAATAGTTCAGGTTAAGAAGACATTTGAAGAAAAACAGAAGTTTGTAACTGGATGATAAGGCTGCTGAAAATATGTGTTCAGGGAGTGTGGCATTGTATGGATGTGAGACATGAACACTAGGAGAAGGGGAAAAACGGAAAACAGAAGCCTTTGAAATGTGATGCCATAGAAGAATGGTGTAAATTAAATGGATAAACAAGGTATCAAATGAGAGAGTATTAGAAATGGTAAGATATATTGAAGAATATATCGAAAAGACGAAAAATGAAATGAAATCTTTGAGTTTTACGTCCCACGCTTATGCCGATTAGGCTAAAGGAGACGGTGATACTGAGAGATGAGTGAAATGGTGGAATGAAGAAAGTGGGAGGAAACGGGAGAACCCCGAGAAAACCCACGAGCACGGTGTTTGTCCACCACAAAGTTCACTTGGCGGGGGCTGGGATCGAACCCGGGACCACAAGCACCAGAGGTGAACGCTCTACCACTGAGCCACCGCACCCCCCTTCGAAAAGACGAGATAGCATGATTGGACACATTATGAGATGGGGGAATCGCATTAGTAGCTATGGAGAGAATTGTAGAAGAAATAATAGAGGAAAGTTGCGATTGAAATACGCAAACAAATAATACAAGATATAAGGAAGAAAAGCTAAAAAGAAATGAAAAGTTTGTCCAAAATAGAGAAGAGTGGGAAGCTGCCTTAAACGAATCGAGACTGCCGACCTGAGATGGCTATAGTCCTAAACGTGACTGATTATGCTCGGTATTTTACAAGAATGAGCCGAAATCACACACACTTCACATATCTTCAGAATACGAACAGTCCATGTCACGCACTGAATAGAAATTAGATGAGAATGTGTAATACACAAGTATGTCATACCCAAACTCATCTAGGGAGGGCAGGGGTAATTGTCCCCTCCGTCTTGAGTTTGAGACTCACATAAATATGATATTACCTAGCGTGAAACTCTTATGTGTAGAAAATCTTGTCCCTCCTCCTCATCCACGTACAAAATCAAAAAAAAAAAACGCAGGATAAGGTCAATGCTCTCAACACCCGAATATATGTCTGTGCCAGTGCTAATAGAGAAGTGGGTGGGAATGTCCTCATTTAGAACTAGCATCCCACTTTCAGGGAAGTCAGTCGCCACAATGGAGTGCCAATGGGGTCGAATGGAGTGCCAATGGGGTCGAATGGAGTGCCAATGGAGTGCTGTAGGCGTTTAAGGTCACCACCAAATATTACATGAGGTATTCGAGTTGATGGTAACGTTGACGTAGAGTGACTATTATAAAGCCTGTGACAAACATCTTGGCATTTCAGCTAAACGAACAAAACGCAAGCTCTGACGCGACGTTGCCGAGTGCTAAGAGGTGTGGCTATGGCTAAGCAGACGAACTACAGCGCGATCAGGTGGCAGAGGATAGACGTGGATGTGTACAAAATAAACATCGCAATATCGCTGGCCTCTCATTTGCTAGCAGCGTTTAAAGGGAACTTGAAGCACCGCCTTCAAATGCCAAGATGTTTGTCACGCCGTTTAAATACTTCTGATCGAGGAATATGAAAGAAACAAATTGCATCGGACGAGAAAAGAAAAATCATACCGCACCCGCTTGTAAACGGGAAGTTAGGCAGGTAAGACTTTAATAACAAGCATCGGATACATCGACGGCGATACCACCAGCATCGTGGCTATCTTATTACTCCTATACTCTGTGTAATATAATAAAAAATTACCTACTCTTTCCTATGTAAGAGCGAAATTTTCGAAAAACGCTAAAAACACAAGTTCAGTTACTTTTAATGGGAAGTATAAATGCGAAGTTTTATCTTTTTAATGTGAGATACTTCATTCCTGGATAAACTATTTTAACCATCTTTAACCACCCTTAGGATAAGTATTTTTTTAAATCCTTTCTCATCATTTCATTTTATGGCAAGAGAGTTTACTGTCCAAATTTTATTTTTCTAACTATAGTACTATGGCCTTCATGTTGGTGAGTGAGTCACTATATAACAGTATAGATATGAAAGGAAAACATTTCTAAACAGCATCAACACATCATAATTACGAACTTCCCAATTGCATAATTACTGCAATACTGATCAGTAGTATAGCCAGAAATATAACATGTAGACCACTAATAAAACAAAGTAATGCGTTTACACACATACATTATATAGCGTGACCGGCTGAAATATGGAACACATAGTTGGCCAGAGTACTTCATGGGCTTTTTTGCTACGAAATTTAGAATATTATTTTTGCATATATAGATGAGACAGATAAGAAAGAAGTTTAAATCCTTTTAGTTTTCTTTAGTTGCACAGTATTGAAATGGTGATGAAATTTGTTAAGAAGTAATAAATTTAACTTCATGACGCTACAGCCATGAAAGACTATGACCAGTCAGATGACTCACGTTCAATTGGGTGACGAGTGACCAGCACATCGGTTCCCAGGTGCCATTATTTCTGACTTTCTATATCGGAGTTCACTACCTCTTAATTCAGATAGTTTCCGAGTTGCCTCATGTTGCTCGGACAATACCAGAATATTTTAGTGCTCCCAGCAGGAATAGAACCAGGAATCATGAACACCAAAGTCGGGCACGCTAACAATGCGAGTAAACCGGAGCTTAATAAAAATAATAAAATTTAAACATCCACTTTGTTTTTTAATTCTCTCTATTCGTCCCCGCAGATGGTAAATTTTGATACCTATGGTAAGGAAAGAGTTGAAAAAAATTAAGAATACAGTATATAACTAAAATGCTGAAATCTTGTGCAAGTTTAGGAATAAATCTTATGGGAAGTAGCTTTTCTTTAAACATATGTATAAATTTTGTTTTTCGTGACAAATTATCTGCGCAAGAGTCCTAACATGTTTATATAAAAGAGTCACAAATGGAACACAGTACATGAAAGCAGAATCCATTTCGGTATCACTGTATTGAAGGAAGGAGAACTTGAGCCAAGTTAGCCTCCTACCTACGATATTGATACTGATTAACAAGGGCGTCATTTAGGGGGGACAGGAGAGGGCAATGGCCCCCACCCAAGAGTGTGTGGAATATATATACTTTAATCGATTGTCTACTAATATACTAGTAAAAAAAAAGTAAAAGTCTTATGTCAGTGGTGCTCTTGCCCCCCTCAAGCGAAGTCTGAAATTTCGCCCCTGCTGATTACTTATCAACTATGTTACTCTCATTGTCCTAACTGGATGCATGCAGGAGTTATATTATTAGCCTACTATAGCACTGCATAACTGTTTGGGTGTAATCTTATTTTTTTCTTGGATTTTCTAGTATGGTGGTCGTGAAAAATATCAAATTTGAGATTTAATTTGATCCACACATTTCAAGGTCCCTTCATGTAAAAAAAAAAAAAATGGGTATCGGGCCGTCTGTTCGTCCGTATGTCCGTTCGCCCTGATGTAAAGATGTTCACTTGCACTGTTTCTTTCAGAAATAATGTTCTGGGGGGGCACTGCTGGTACTATTCTATTGTATTATAGATATTTTATTATGGTATCCTCCGAGGGGCACTCTCATAACCCGAGGGCAGTGCCTCCCTCCCAAAAAAAAACATGCCTGAAGAAACACTGTTCACTCACCCAGAGAACCAAATCGTTCAACATTTCGACACCAAATTTAAAACTTAAAGTTTTTATATAATATTCACTACGGGCGTTTTATATATACTTTGAACCGTCTTAAAAACCGTATTTCCCGTGCTACAAGGTTGAATTTCTGGGAGAAAGTAATGTTATCTTTCTCCAATAGGTGGCAGCAGAATTGTCGCTGAAGCTGCTCAACCCAGTTAGTGGCAAGGAAGTAACTGCAAGATGGCGGACGTACGTTTGAACTTTAAAGTGCGGAAGCAGGTAATTAACTGGTACTGGAAGTTTGAGAATGTTGCTGCGGTGCAAAGATGAGGTGTAAACGTAAACCACGTGCAAGTGGTTGCGCAAAAATCCCACTGGACACGTTGGTACGATGTACGGAATCAATGGTGACTCGTACTCAGAAAAGTATTGATGCTGAAGGCCGCCATTTTGAACAGTAATCACATTTGCGTGAGAAAGTGTATTTGTGCTTCAAATTGTACTTTAAGCTTTTCATTTCCAGCAATTGCATCTTGTAGAACGGAACATAAATATACAATGCCCTGTATGTGTATATATATATATATATATATATATATATATATATATATATATATATATATATATATATATACTTCCTACTCCTAGAAATAAGGGCTGTTTACTGGAGGACGGAAATTAAAATCATCTGCGATTTTCTCAAAAATGACTCTAGCGATTTCATAAATTAATATTCCAGTCGTCTTTCAAGGAAATGTCCAGAGGGTGCATGAGTTTCGCGGATTGTTTTCTAAAAACACAACTCAGGTCATTTTGTTCTTAATTTGTAAATAAATACTTCATTAATAACCAAAAATAAGTGTTAACTCATTTACCCACAAAAAAATTGTCAATGGGTAGTTTATACTTGGAGATGAGCTTTTCTTAAAAGGACAAGTCACATGATTTTGCTCACGTGTCACTAATAATTCTACAATGTTGCCCAAAACGCTACGAAAATGTTTACATTTCTAGCTTCGTTTCTGACTATTAATATTCTTTACTATATCTTCAAGTACAGTAGATGCGATTTTGATATTTCATGTTTCATAAATAACCCTAATACATTATAATCATGTGTCATTAAAAAATTCACAAACGGTAGTTCACTTTTGAAACTTTTTTTTTTTTGCAAGTTTTTCGAAAATATAATTTTGTTGGTATTTGATAATTAAATCTTTGAGTAAATCACTGCAGCATAATGATTTATAAAGGTAACCGAGAAAGTTCTGTCGCTTTTTGTGGAGGTCTGTGTTCAATTGACTCTCACACCGTGAGTTGAATGCGAATGAAGATAAAGCCAAGGTCAGTTGTTGGTGTGAATATATCCAACATACTACCAGGGTGTGACAGCTCAGTTACACCGTCAACTTGCGTAAGGACAGAGTGAACATGGGACCTCCACAGAGCGCCATAAGGGCGTGTATGCTGTATAAGTTCAAACTGGGGTCAAACGCCGCTCCAGGGGGGCGGAAGATATGCCAGGCCTTTGGTGACGGTGTCGTGACTACGCGGACAGTGCAACGGTGATTTAACAACCTTAATGGCGGTGACGAAACACTCGAAGACAAACCACGTGCCGGAAGACCAACACATGTACTAAATGAAGATTTTCAGATAGCAATTGAGGCGAACTAGTGATGAGCAAATGCAAGACCAAGACCAAGACCGGGGTGGTCTTGGTCTTGTTCTTGTTCTTGTACATCCAGTCTTGGTCTTTGCATACGGGGTGGTCTTGGTCTTTGCATACCCAATCTTGGTCTTGATCGTGGTCTTGCAAGTTTTGCTTTTAAGAAATCTTATGCTTTTCATAGGAAAATTTTACTCTGAACATAAGGGATAATACATTCTACAATGCACTAATAGTAACGAAAATACAATATATGTTTCTAAATGTAATATAGTTTACCTTCGTGTAAGTATGATGATAGTGTAAAACATAGGAGATGACCTTTACTTATTTTCAATGGGTGCTCACGCTTCACTACCAAACTGGGGAGGCTACCCTTGAGACATATGAAAGAAAATCAAGACGGCATAGATTAATGAAATACAACTCACAACTCCAGCAGCATGTTTACTCAAGCCAAGAAATTCAAGTAAAAGATGTAATGATTGTTTCCCCTTCTTTTTTACATTCTATAAGAAATTCAAGTAGTACCGGTACTTGTGCAAGACTCTTGCGCAAGAGTCTTGGTCTTCCACGGCTGGTCTTGATCTTGCATGCAAGACTCTTGCACTAATTGCAAGACCAAGACTCTTGCGCTCATCACTAAGGCGAACGGTGATCAAACATATGAGGAACTGTGACTACAATTTAGTGTGAGTGGAAAAACCATTTTTTCATCTCCTCAATCAACTTGGGAAGCACTACAAGTTGGGTCGATGGGTCCCACATGATTTGACTCAAGGCAGCGCGAGCAGACACCTGTGTTTCTTTGCTGTCTCGCCTGAGGAAGGAACCATTTCTGTACAAGGTGTTGACAAGTGATGAGAAGTTGATCCTGTACAAAGCTCCTCCACAGGCCGTCAGCATTGATTAGCATCCCATGACCCGGTTCCAAAGCAGCCGAAACCAGCACTGTACCAGAAGAAGGCCCTCCTGTCTTGTTGGCGGACTGCTCGAGGCATCGTGCATCGAGAAATGTTACCAGCTGGTCAGAGCATCAATGCAACTGTGTACTGTCAAAAGATGAGCCGTGTACAAGATAAACTCAAAATTATGGAGCCAGCACTTCTGAATCGCAAAGGGGTCCTCCTGTTACATGACAACGCTAAGCCCCACGTTGTAACGATGACCTGGGACACCATTCTAGGCCTTGAATAGAATCAGTAATAAAAATAGAATCAGTAATTTTTGGTCATTCTACATCGAAAAAGTTATCATGAGACTTTATGTGCGTGCTAAAAGAATGGGAAATTGGGTACTTCATCTTCACTGCATTTAGAGAATGCTGCCCTGTTTCCATGCATGTGGTCTCTGAATTATGCCAGAACTTTCTATCTATATTTACAGCAAATGACGATCCTTCTAAATATAATTTCCCAAGATGCATACGAGCAGTTTACCACATCCGGAAATTTTGTCATTCATCGAACAAAGAAGTTGTCGGGCGTTTGAAGTGATATTGTTATAGAGCACAGGGGTTGATGAGGGCAAAGAAAACAGCCGGTGGTCTAACTCATGGTAGAAGTGTAACAGATGCGATCAAGTACAGAAGTTGTTATAATTACTGGGATTCGAGGAGTAAGATCAGAGAATCACATTGAGATGCGTCACTCACTGAAGAGGTCATGATGCAAAAGTAATTGAAAGATGTGTTGAATGGTTTCAACAACATTCGCCTTTCACCAATACAGATGATAAGTTAGCATCCATATCAACAGGAAAAGAAGGGGATGATGAAGTTGCCTGCGATTCTACCACTGAGTGTGGACTTAAAGCAATGTCTGCAATGGTAGGTAAGACTATATTTGCTATGAAACTTGCCAAAAAGTGAAACCTCGCTCTTTTGTGAATCGAACCACTACTATAGGTGGCGAAAAGATTCCATTAAATTCCATGCAGCTGTTTAACATAAGGTTGTGTTATATGTTTGGATAAGGATGTTGCGACAATACGATCTGTGTCAGACTCAGCAATAAGTACTTCAATTCCAGAAGATCTTAGATGTTTATAAGTGCTTCAGTGATATTACTTGGAATATTACTAATATGTACTTAGATCCTCTTTCTGCTTTAGGAAGTGGTCCTATAATGTTACTCATGTTAGGAAAATATATGTGCACATGTATAAAATGGAAGGAAAGAAGTAATAAAAAGTGATCAAAATTAAGGAAAAGCAGGGTTTATTTTTGAAAATTTTATTGCACTTCGCGCTAACCATTGTGGCGCTTCGAGGCTCGTCGGTTGACCTCACTCATATGTACGGGGGCACCGTCGTATACTCTCGCCCCAGGCACTGATTTTCCACATCATGACACTGGGGGGCACAGTAGTTTTCTGTAGGGGTTGTTTGATGGGGGCAAGCTGTATTGTATGAGTCAAATCATCTTTTTGTTTCCGCTGTGAACCTAAGTACATTGATTCCAAAAATCACATTTTGGGATGCCAAACAATACCTCTGCTGGTTAAAAGCATAGACCGATGTGTGTTTCACTTCATTTTTATACAAATGTGTAGCCTTTCCTACCTTATTTTTAATCTCGTAGTTGCTTCTTTCGGAAAGTTAAACGAAAATTGCAATTCTTCTCTGCTTTATAGTATTTAAAAGTCAAAGCATTGCGTAACCATTGTATGTCATTTATGTAGCTCACAGAGCCGAAATATGGGAGAGCAAGCGAGGCACGTGCCCCGGGCGCGTGGTTGGAGGGGGGCCTAAAAGGGAGGTTATATATTAGTATTTTTCTTGCTGGTATTTAACACTTTTCATCAGAGTGTGAACTCATGAAATCAAAGTGGGAGGTGACTGGAGAACAGAAGAAAAAAAGCTCTGCGCACTTCTCGTGAGGATTGGCTGGCGGGGATTACCTAAACTAGCCATGAGTTGTAAAATTAACAGTTATGCATCGTGGGTGATGATAATGATTCTGAGTTAAGGTGTGAAATTGGACTCGAAACCGGTGGGTGTTCGTATTCGTATCACAGATGGGGCATGGAGTGGCACGAATATGAAAATAAGGTTGTTGTAAAGTTTTCCACAGGGTTAGTAAAAGTGAGACTAAGAGTTTCGAAATACTTGACAGTTTTTTTTATCAAGACTTGGCAATTTCAAGTTTCAACCCTCCCCCCCAATCTTGTAATGCTCGCTACGCCGCTGCCCTGGACTTTCAATACACCCAGTATATAAATTATGAAAATAATATATGATTCAGAAACGTAAAACATTATGAACTGTTTAATATTTTCTCATTTGCAAGTGCCCTTTTAATGACAGCGCCGTGGTTTTCAGCACAATATTATACATATGTTCCAAAACGCTTCACTTTGAAAGTCTGTTAAATAGGAGAAAAACGCTTTTTTTATATATATATATATATATATATATATATATATATATATATATATATATATATATATATATATATATATATATATATATATATATATATATATATATATATATATATTCCCTCCGCTCCATTGACTGCAACGAATATGCCTTTATTAGTAGGACGTAATGAATTTGAAACTAAAAGGAACAAGTATGCGGAACAGTTGCTCTTTATGGGAAACATGTAGAATCGCAAAACTTTTTTTTTTTTTTTTTTTGTAACAAGGTATTTTATTTTTAAAAGTTCAAATGTTCAGCTGTTACCGAATTATTCGTTCCTAGATGCTATAATGTTCTACAACATTCATAGCTCTCTTGTTTTTGTTAAATGGACTTAACATTTGAACATAATTTTACAATTTCCAATCCTGGTACTGTGAGGAGAAAAGAATAGATGACAGCACCTCTATGTGAGGATTTTTAACAGATGAATAACATGCATTTTCAATCTAATCGAGAGAGGACGGGTAAGACACCGTAAGACTAATCTAGTATATGAATATGTATGAAAATTCTTTTATTTTTCAATTACTTTGTTGGATTGCTTCATTGTATTCAATAGTAGACTAGAAGTGACCATCCTTTTTAGGACTGAGAGCTACTTGTCATTTCAGGTATCACTGGTGGTCTACTTAACTATAGCAACAACAATGATAGACACAGACTGTATAACAGATACTACAGGACTACAGTGATCACAACGACTCACGAAGCCTGGGTAGTGGTGGATCTATGTCTGAGCTGGGAGCTTAGGCCTCCAGTTTTTTAAGTGACACAAATAATTTAATCTATTATTTATATATTTCTGAAAGTTTATAGTAAACTTATGATATAGCTATCACCAGGCCCGTATTTAGGTAGGTGTTATTCTGTGCTCGAGCACAGGGTGACAAAACTTTGTGTTTTTAAGTCACAGAAAATAATATTTAAAACTAACAACTCGGAGAGTCCCGCACGAGCACGAGAAAATATGTTAATGTGTTTAATTCACTCTAATTACAGTAGTTACTAATTAGCGCTAGCTTATCTGATTACTTTTAAAAAGTTTTGATGAAATAGCCAATGACTTTCTCACAGTCAAGCTAGACAGAAACCATTCATTACGTAAACTGATAAATGAGTTTCCCTCGTGCACGTGCAAGTAACCTAAAAATGGATGAAACAATGCAGACAGGAGAAAAACAGTTTCTTTGCAAATACTTTGGGAAGAGATTTTTTAAATCAAGTAACCTGAAAACATGAGAAAACGCATACAGGAGCAAAACAATTTCTTTGGAAATACTTTGGGAAGAGATTCTTTTTATTCGAGTAGCCCAAAAACACGAAAAAACGCATACGAGAGAAAAACAATTTCTTTGCAAATACTTTGGGAAGAGATTTATTTATTGGAGTAACCTAAAAACACGAGAAAACGCATACAGGAGAAAAACAATTTCTTTGCAAATACTTTGGGAAGAGATTTATTTATTCGAGTAACCTAAAAACACGAGAAAACGCACTCAGGAAAAGAAGTTTCTTTGCAGATTCTTTCGGAAAAGCTTTTCTTATTGGAGAAACCTAAAAGCATGAGAAAACGCATACAGGAAAAAAAAAATTCTTTACAAATACTTTGGGAAGAGTTTACTTTTTATTCAAGTATCCTAAAACATATGAGAAAATGCACACAGGAGAAAAACTTTTTTTTTTTTTTTTTTTTTTTTTTTGCAAATACTTTGGGAAGTTTCTATTGTTATTCAAGTAACCTGAAAGATGAGAAAAGAAAATGCATACAGGATTTAAAAAAAAGTGTATTTGCAAATACTGTTGAAAGAGTTTCTCTTTTCGTTCAAGTAGCTTTAAAACATATGAAAGAATCCACACTCATTATGTAAAATAATATAGATTTTTTTTTACATATAAAGTTTTATAAAATCCCTTTTACTAAACTCACTATAATCTTTAATTATGTGATAAGCTCATAACTAACAATGTCAAGAACATTGCCTATTTTTTAAATTCCAAATTTTACTATTACAATGATAAGAGTAGATATTTAAGAAATTCAATCCTAATTCAAGTGAAATTATTAAATATAAAAATGACATAACGGTTGATTAAGACTTAATAGTATACATTTTCTCCGGACAGTAAATTAAAATCTACATGAGTAAATTACATGCCAATATTGAGAGAATGTGTCCCAATGTATGAGTGGTTAAGATGTAATCAAGGGGTTCCGGGTTCGATTCCTGGTGGGGACACAAGTAGTTCAGATCTCAAGTTAACCTGTAGATCCCGTCCTTAGTACATTATCATCCCATGGAAGGCAATGGCAAACTACCACTGATTCACCTTGCCCAGGAACCTTACGGTGAAACATCTATCTTGGGCAGAACACGCCATCATAATTATCATTTCGGGAGAATTAGGCCATTTAAGATTACGTTGTAACGTGTAATACCTAAACTGCTACTCAACAAGAGTTGGTATGTTTGCAAAATCACGGCTTGTTTCCTTGTTTTAGTCATAAGTTTGTGCGGGGGGCAGCAAATTATTTAGAGCACAGGGACGCACATTATGTCTATCATAGTTTGGGATCTGGTTGGGCCTCCTAGGTTTTACCTTCTAGATCCGCCACTGCTAGACTCTAGACTAATCACAGACTGTTACGCTTTACGTGTGACACATCGGAAGATTCCGGTACGATTCGTGGAGCTGCCTTCTGTTCGTACACTTGAAAAAACATCAAATCCGAAGTGCACTAACTATGTTACCAATCTCTGATGACGTGGTAAACGAACAACAACAAAAAAAGCATTCAATGAACTATAACACGAACCGTAACGATTATTCGAATTAAACGTTAATAACAGCAAAAGTACAAAGAACGATAACAACAACACAGACCCGTAGACAGCCCAAAAATGTAGAAGGGTCGATCCGACCATATTATAGTTCTTTTGCAAGCCTTCCGTGAAAATTTTAGGGGGCCAGTAAATATTTACGGGGCCTGGCCCATCTAGCCCCCCCCCCCCCTGGATACGAGCTTGCAACAACAATAACAAAAATAAAGAAAACGAAACTTAGTGACAGTCATACAACATTGTGCCCCCAGGTGTTCAACAATGCTCACGGACGAGACTGGCAAAATTTTATGAATGTGGGTTGACGACCGTAACACATTCTCTTGTTTTATTGGGTGGGCTTCCAACTTCTTGTGATCGCTATAGTAGACTGCGATCGACGCGTTGACCACCATTGTTCTTAAGACGTAATCTGGAACGGATGACGCCTATTTATAACGTAAGGTTCACAGTTCATATATTTATATAAACAAGGTTACTGATTTATCAAAATTTGTAAAAACACTGTATCATGATATTACCTTTTTATTATAGTACGTCACAAATTAAACTTGTACACACCTTAAAAATTATACATGTAGTTTTCACGAGATGGATCCTTTGTTATATATTATTCATTTTTCGTTACTAATGACAACTAAAACTCTCATCGTCAAATCACTATCATAACAAAATATTATCGCATAACAACAGAAAAGAAATTACTTTTATTTCTCTTTTCACATTCTTCTTCTTCCTTTCTTGAACAGCTTGTGCATATTTTAAAAGTACATTTTGCCCATAAGTACAAATAAAGATATAAATAAAGATGTTACAATACAAGTATCGTTGTATTCTAAACTTATTTGTGTTGAACCTGTGCAGTAGTTTGAATAACTAACACTTACACGTCACCAAAGAAGGTGTAACCTTCTTCAATTCACCCATTTTTTCTGAATAAAAGGCCCTTCAAAATAGTCTTTTCCCTTCACTTAGTCTAATAATGAATTGTGTCCAAACATAATCTGCAGTACCTTATCTTACTAACATTTCAGGGCCACATTGCCTCAGAGGTAGAAAGCTCACGTCTAGTACGTGGTAAATTCGTGATTCGATGCTCAGTAACGGTATGTAGTGAACAACCGCGCCGCACTTTTTCTCAAGATTCTTTCGTTTCCCCCACATTTTCATTCTACTAATTGTTTTTATAATCTTTCACTTTCATTAATCACTCGCCTCCTTTAGCCTAAAGGACATACGGAATCATGGGATGTAAAACTAAAAATTGAACTTCAATTCACAAGTATTATTCAACCTTTTCTATCAATTCTGATTTATCTGCTTGCGATCATAGATGCGAAATTATTCAAGAATGGTTCCCAAGTAACCAAATGAAATTTGTTTAACAGTTAATGTTTGGTAGAATCGCCATTGTACAACGATTGCTAATAAGTTGATGATGTCCGTTTTGCCGCAGTAGTTTTCTATTAAGGAATTTCCACCAGAAAAGCATCCAAATTGGCAACGAATTGTCAACTTAACCACCTCTCTCCCGGATGTTGAGCTCTTCTGGTGAAGCATTTCGTTTTAGTTTGTATCAGTGAACTGTCCATAAGAAATTTAAGTATCCAAAACCATACTTTTCTCCATTGAGGTCCTCGATCAGAGAATGTTGATCATTTAAAGTCGGTAGCTATTACATGATTTGTGAAAGTAGTCAAATAATTTAGATCAAAATATTCTTGAATGTTAATACTATGTGCAGGCACGTAGCCAGGATTTCACAATAGGTGGGGTCCATGACGAAATACTGTGATTATCAAACCAGGGGCTCGATCATTCTAAACTATTTCACTGCCAACACATATTCGTTCGTTTAGCCAGGATTTCGTAATGGGGGGAAGCGGGGGCGTGACATGAAATACAGTGGTTACACACCAGGAGATCGATCAATCTAAACTATTTTACTGGCATCATACCCATATTGGTTTGTTAGGACAATAAAATGAGAATATGTTAGTAAGTATTTATTTTAAAAAAACTATGAAGAAATTTTGAGTAAAATAATATTAAAAAGTATTGAAAAATATATAGTTTTCCAGGGTCATTCGAATTCGGTTCTACTTGTCTTCTTTCTTCTTTTTCTTATCTTCGTTTAATACCGTCAAAGATAGCAACAAGATTTCTTTCGGGAATAAAGACATCCTACAGAATGGATTAGTGTTGCCGCGAAATCCAAAATTACTCATATTATTGGTGATTCTGGGCATTTCTTAAGTTCTACCTGAGAGTCTATCTGATCGAACCGGTTTATCGATCGTCATTTGTAGTCCATAGAATCACCAAGAAGCTAGATGGAATTCGGAATGCTACGTTAATATAATAGCCATTTTCAACTTAACTCCTCCCTGTTTCCTCCACACAAAGCTCCTCATAAGAAAGAGTAACCAAATGCTTGCTGTAGCTTTATATTTTTGACGCCAGTTCATCTTTTTTTCGTTTCTTTTTGTTTCATCCTTCCTTAATATTTTTCATTTCTGGACCTGAAGGGGGGTCCGGACCCCCTGGACCCACCCCTTGGCTACGTGCCTGCTATGTGCATTCTAAAGTGTTGCTAAATGAGTGATGGGATTGAACTGAATTTAATGAGAATGAGAGGTTTTTTTAGGTCCTCAGGAACTGGTAGATTTGAGAATTTGATCTCACTCCTTAAGACAATGACAATGCCTGATTATACTAAAACATGGTATGAAGATTTTGTTCTTTAACAACTGATTTCGTTGATCACGGCAATGACAGTGGAGTGATATTTGATGTAGAGAAAGCTTCATAGGTTTTGATATTTAGGTCTTGAATGTTAATGGAGATAATCTTAAATGGAGAGTTCCTTCGGGAAAGGAGATACGAACTATTTGCCACGATGAGGTTGGTGTTCTTATGTCATTGTCCTGTTGGGTTTTCTGTTTGTCGGTGCATATAATAATATTGGTTGGAGTTAAGAATATTACTTTTTATTCAACATACAAAGGTCACTATTTTGATAGAAAAGGAGATTTTATGTTTCCCTTAGCTAGGTTCATCGATTTAGATGGTTATCTTTCAGTGTGAAGAAGTATAATTTTCAGTTAGTCCCATATACATTTCGTAAGTATCAAAGAATAATCTTCCCATCTAAACCATGAAACATCTCAACGGGTATTGTGTGGAAACTGTAATTATTCCACTTTAATGGACGTATGATCACGCATAACTTCGTTACACATGCACCAATTTCTATGAGTCTTCTTCTTCTTCTTTTTTGTAAGGGTATACGGTGTTCCTGTATATATTTCATGAGGACCTAATAATAATCTTTGCCGCTAGGCCGTAAAACTCTTCAACGACTGACATTGTATGCTAATACCAAAATTATGTGTATGATCACGCATGACTTCTACATAATTCTTTTATTGTTAGAGAGTACTCTTTCCTTGTGGTCTCGTGTAAATTTCATAAGGATCAAACAATAGACTTTGGAACTAGGCGATGAAACTCCTCAATGGCTGACAGTGTTAATCACTAATTCTTTTGTGTATGATCGCTGATAACTTCGACAAAAATGCACTAATTTTAATAATTCTTTTATTGTTAGAAAGAGTACTCTTTCCTTGTAGTCTCATGTAAACTTCATAAGGATTTAACAATAATCTTTAGAGCTAGACTATGAAAATCCTCAATGGTTGACAGTGATAATGACGTATTGGTGTGGGAGATCCGGATTCGATTCCCGGCGTGAGCTCATATGGTTCGGATTCCACATTAATCAGTAGGCCATGTGTCATATAGCCTTGCTGTTGAACGGGACGCTAAACTAAAATCAACTCAAGTATAAAAGCAGAAAATAAAACTTCCTTTTAAAGAAGCAATATTAACCGACGTTTAAAAAGTAGTAAAAACCAGAAAATAATAATAATAATAATAATATAATTATAATTATAATAATAAAGCAGAAATTTAATTCATTACTATTATCTGGAAAACATTTTTTGAAGTATATGCCAATCCAAAACAAACGAATACCTAATATAAACTAAGATAGGATGAGGAATTAGTTAGTTAGCTTGGCATAAACTTCAAAAATTTGATAGATAATAGTAATGAATGATAGATAATAGAATATTTTTCTGATTTTAAGCACTTTTTTTATTATTATTTCCTGTGCGATACTTCTTTTATTGAAGTCGGTTAATATTGATTTTTTTCTGAAAATAGTTTTATGATTTGGGCAGTGATGATGAACATTCAATTCAGTCGACCAATCGACACAAGCACTAATAGGAATATACGTTTTCCTTCTACATTTGACGAATATTGGAATCAACATGCTACATGAACCATAGGACATGCTACATGTACCTCTTGCTACATGAACCATAGGATTAATATCATGTTGGATATACAGGTAACGCAGACAGTTAATAGCATTCTCGAGGTGAGGATGGTCATAACTTTTTGGATACTGATACATACCAGAATCTTCATTGCACACAGTATCAGCAAAGCCGTCAAAAACATTCGAATGAGGAAAGAAGTTAGGATAATCTGATACAACCAATACGGCAGTATGCTTCTGTGAAAACTCCGCAAATTCCACCAATGCAGATTCGAAATTTGCTTTCTCCGTAGTTTCTATGATGATCTTATGGTCCACTTCTTCATCATGATGTTCAAATTTGGCTGTAATTATCTGGTTCACCTGATTCAATTGTTCCTGTATCAGGTCCCATTTGCCGTTGTTGCAATTGCTCAAGATTTTCCTCAAAACGCTGAGCTTGGTCCTTAATTTGTTGTGACTGGTCTTTAATTTGTTGTGATATCCCCCTTAGAATATCCAACACGTTTTCTGGAGCGTTCCTTTATGCCTGAATTATCGTTTCATTATTCGTAGTGCTAATTTTTTTCTAGGTATCACTTTTCCACTTCTTAAGATGGCGAAATCAATATGAGGCTCAATGTTGCTCGTTTTACTGTTCTTCAAACGATACACTTTCTTTTCCGAGATTTCGGCACCAAATATAGAACGGTTCGCTTTTTATTACATTAAAATTGAGCCTCTACAACGCAAACTTTCACTATCATAATTCCATTTATTTATATATTGTCCTGACAACGACGTTCCAAAGTCTTATTATTTAAACATTTGAATATCTTTTTTTTATATACATTGACATTATATCTATTTTCTTTCTCTTCTTCTGATATTAAAATCAGCCAGCTTAATACAAATATACAATGTACCGTTGTAAATATTCACATATTTTTGTGATTCCTTAGTTCCAATGGGAAGATGTCGTGTTCAGCACGACGAATAATGTGATTAATATAATAATAATAATAATAATAATAATAATAATAATAATAAGAAGAAGAAGAAGAAGAAGAAGAAGAAGAAGAAGAAGAAGAAATTTTGGACTTATGATATATTGGACTAAAATTCTGTAAAACCGATGAACATTATTTATTTGAAATCATTCACAGTGCATTTTGTCTGTCAGATCGATGTTAAAATTGTATTTTAAATTTCCACTTTTTCTCAATACAACTTAGAGTTCATTTATATGCTCAGCCATTAAAAAAATGTATTGTGTTGACTTTACATGTATCTCTTAATGAATAAATTTACAGATTGTTACTTTTTCCTCATTTCTAAAGATAACTTTATCTGATACCAGACTACATGTACTTCATTCCATCAGCATGTCTTCGATTTATTGAACGAGGAATTCAATTACCGTTGCCTTAGAACATAACCACAAAGAACACTTCGCCAGACAGAGTTTATGGACGACTACGACAAAGATAGGTATTCTCCGCTAATCACGAGTTTTGGCGAACAGATCTTACCCATGTTAATTGCGTATTCTTTTACAAACAGCAACGATGATTTTGTTATTTGGAAGTGTATGTGTTCCAAGTTACTTCGGGCTATAAGTTGATCTTGAATTTGTTGCCTCAATGCTGAGTTTTAAGTGAAACTGTCTGGTCGTCCATAGCTCAGATTCCATGTTCCAGAGGATGGACAACAATACACCGACAGGATCATCAATAGATCACTGACTGTTCCTGGCAAATGTTGTGTAGACTTTTAATCATTCTTTCTCTTTCGCTCTCTTTTCGCTCTCTCACATCACAATCTGTTTCCAATTGAAGACTGTTCAATTTCGTTTTCTCAATCAACCCAGGTCTCGATCTCATTATCCTTGCTCTAAAGATTTTAGTTTACAAAATCATGGAATGAGTTTGTCAGTTCCAAATCCCCAAATTCTTAATTTTACTTTTGTTACATCGAAACACAAGAACTGACAGGACCATACTGCACTACAGAATTAGCGATGATAATAGAAATAACCATGCGGTTGCAAAATATGATGAGAGTATTCTTTGTCGTTTGAGCTGAAGAATTTGATACTGATGCCTTTGATTCTGTTTATCAAATACATGACAAAATTATTATTAGGAAGTCTGTCATATATTTTGTTAATTAGAGTTTCCCTGTTATTAAATTGCATTTTACAGTTTGCTCATGGTGATACTTAGCGAATCTTAAGATTGATTTTGATATGTTTCAGTAATTGGTTAAGAATTGCAATTTTGATTGGATAATTGTTTTTGATTTGAATAGTTCTAAATAGTTGTGGGAGCATCTTAGAAGAGACTAGTTTCGTCTTTATGATCAGCTAATTTGGTCGAGTAAACTTCAGCTTGGATCTCAAGTCATTCTTGTGTGTTTTGGTCATTGCTAAAATCTTCTTGATTCGTAGGAATTCGAGTATCATAACTGATAGGGTGACGAGGAGCTAGAGATACTTGTGTTACATGATGAGAGATATGGTCCCGGAAGTCCGTCGTTCGATTCTGGTGGATGTCACTTACATTTTTTTTCTTTCTTCAAGAATATTTGAAATGTAGCCTCAAGCTTCTTTGAAGCAATTTGTAATACTTTTCTGGTTCATTAAACTAGATGCGATGGCAGAAGTCCTTTACCCTGCACATGTCTACACCTTATTCCTTGTCCTGCCTTTTCCCCCCTTACTTGCTACTTTTCACATTTCACTTCGAGTCATATGTCAGCTATATTTTGTTTTGTCACTTTGTTGAGTCAATATTCTGATATTGACTAACATGCCAGATAATGCTCTTTCTACTGAGTGAAGTGATTTATATCCGCAAACATAAACATTATTTATTGTGGAAATACTTATTTTCTACGTTATCAGCTATATTGGTGAGTTCACGTTGAACGATGTCACCTCCTGTGAGGTTGATTGAGGGTAATGTTTGTGGTACTGAACTTTGGAGGTTTTTGTACTAAACCTTCTAGAACTTTCTATTTTACGTCAAGACAACGTGATTGTGGGTGTTCTCGAACATTAAAGTTTTGTTACCTTTTATGGACAGAAGAAGAAAAGGGGTTGGGTTTTGTAAAACCTGCCTTTGAATAAAACCACGGAGACCGAGTTTGTCGAGGTAGTGGGAGTAAGATTTTGACGGAGAAAACATCGTTAAACGACACGTCATGGAGCTACTTCGATACTTGAAGGTATTGTAATTAGCTGACATATTGAAAGAACTTCACATTTCAAACCATTGCAATACTACAGACCCAACATTCTACTTTACCTACCCAAATTCTGCTGCATCTTTTGAAATATGTATTTTGTGTATTTCATTTATTATTACTATATTAACCCTGTTAAAGCTACATCTCGAATTTAGTATCTTTTGCATTACATAAAAAAAGTCATAAAATTTAATTATTCATGTTTCCAGCTTTTCATAAAAGCTGGTGGTGGAGACAACATCCCCAATCTGTTGGGCAACAATTTTCTTACTGTATTAGGTTGCCTTCAGTGCATTCCTACTCTATGTACGGTGATGCAACACTTGATAGACTTAGTTTAGCGGCTGTAGGTGGTGAGGATTTAATACTTCAGAAAATTGGAAGAACCAGAAAATTGGTTTCATATGAAGAGCGATCAACCGCGTTGGAGTTTTAGTGGATATCTTGGATTATGATATTTTTTAAAAGATCCCAGAGTGGCGGGTCGCTTCTTTATTAAAATTCCGAGAGGCTTATATTTCTTCTTGCAGAAAATTCCAGAAGAAGGTAAGAGTTTTAGGGTGAAAGTGAAGAATGAAGGTTTGGAGAGCATGACTCTATTAGTAATATATACAGTATTGAAATATGTCCGTACGTACCACAGAGCCAAAACATCGCCGTGGTAACTGAGAGAGTCGGAGCAGCGCAGAGCAACAGACAGCACTTCGAAGGTGGTCATGGAAAAGGCTGGCGGTTTGAACATTAGACTTGTGCTTTAGTTTAGCAAAATACTTTTGCCTTCGTGGACTTCGGAAGACTTCGTTAATTTTAAATATTGGTGGAGGACTATGTTTCACATACACAAGTCATTTTTTAAACTACACATTAAGTTCGGTTTGGTGAATTTAATAGAAGAAATTTAATGATTTATTGTAATTCATATACTTCAAAACAACTGCAATTCATAATCATACAAGTACACAGGGTTGAGCCAACGAAGATTGAGAGATACATATCCCCGTGAATAAGAAAGACATTCAAAAACTGGATTATGTAATAAAAAATGAATACTCTAAGGAAACGAAATGCTCTGAGAAAATGTCACATACACCCAAATAAAATCCTAGATTCATCTCTGAAAGTACGTAGACCTATAATCTCTAGATCTAACGTAACAATTCTACAAATTTAGCTGTTTTACCAGAAAAGAATAAATTGTCTTTAGTTTAACGAAAAGAAAAACATTTTATTCGTATATATACATACGTAAAATAGAAATTTTTCAGGGTGTTTCAAAACAACACCTACAACGTTTGGGAGATGATTCCTGACACCAAGATAAGACGAAAAGTATAGATCAATCTGGATGCACAAATGCTTCATTTCGGAGTTATAGGCTGCCGAAAACGTGAAAAAATGAACTCTAAAGGTCCATAGCTTCAATACAATGGGACATACCGTAGTTGGGTCAAGTTATTTAGAATTAGTATGTGCCCCATCCTAATATCCAAGGTTCAGAATCCTGCGGTACTTTCGCAACAATTTTTATAGGGGTAATTGGTAAGTACTTCTAATTATATGTCCGTAGCCAAACTGCCTCTATAAAAATTGCTTCAGTACCTTAAGATTTTGAAACATATATTTTTGGATAGCGTACATATTAGTTCTTAAGTGAAATCTTGTCCCGACTACGGTAGGTCCCATAGTTTTGGAGCCATGGACCTCTAAAGTTCAATTTTTCATGTTTTCGGCAGCCTAAAACTCCGAAAAGAAGCATTTGTGCACCCAGATTTGTCCATACTTTTCGTCTTATCTTGGTGCCAAGAGTTACCTCCCAAACGTTTTCGGTGTTGTTTTGAAACATCCTGTATATATATATAATATAGGAGTACATACAATAGAAAAGGATGAACTAATTTCCTGAAAGATTAAACGATAGTCAACTAAATTATCAATCTCCTTTCTCAGTGGTCAACTCAACCTTCTGCCGTTATTCGAAACAAAAATTATCAACGTTTTGATCTGTAAGGTCTTGACAAGCGTAACCAACTACTAAGTATTACAAAGATGTAGCGTAACAGGAATCTATTAAATGAGCTAGCATATCATAATATATCTATACAGATTACGCACAATTTTCATTATGAAAGTTTGATATGTCTGTTTCAAATGTTAATACTACTGTACAGTGGCGGATCCAAGGGGGGCTATAGCCCCCCCCCCTTGACGCTGAGGTATACACTCGATAAAATGAGCTTCAATCCTGCTTTACACTAGATAAAACGGCAAAATATGGTTTAGCCCCTCCCTTGATCATATCCTGGATCCGCCCCTCCTACTGTATAACTTATCCAAACTTTATTTAACATCGTAGGAGAAACTAAACATTGATATGAAACATGAATAAGGTTGCCAACTCTGGAAAACGTATTGTTGGCATCTTCCCACAAATTGTCTATGAAATAGCAGCAATATATCCAATCCTACCTGTAAAATACCGAACAGTCTGCAACCTTAGAACTTGATACACAAAATTATTAGGTGAGATAGTCCCTCCGGTCCTCCCTCTCGCTACGCTCGTGATTTAGAAAATGCGTCTACAGGGTGTCTACTAAAATTCCACAATGAAATTTTGTGACTTTTTCGTGACCTTTTCTTTACCAAATCATAAAATTTTCTAACATTTTCAAGAGCGAATTTGGGTGCGAATTAGGCCGAATTTTCATCCATGCGATAGAAACTTACTTTGCTTGCGATTTGGTAGCATCTAAAGCCAACCATAGACATTTTTTGGTGTTGAATTTTGATGTTTTATAGAACAAAATTTTCCAATCTGTACTTACATTTGCACAGTTTTAAAAAAAAATCGTGACCCAAAAGCTAAATTTCGTGACTTTTTCGTGACTTTCATGACCGTTTTCTGATTTCGTGACTTTTTTCGTGACATTCGTGACCGATAGACACCCTGGTCTATCGAGAACACTTAAATGGGGCAACGTTGACTCAGAGGTAGAGCACTTATTTCTGGTGCGTGGAATCCCTGGTTCGATCCCCGTCACCAAGTAAGTTTGTAGTGAACAACATCGTGTTCGTGGATTTTCTCTCGAGTACTCCCGTTTCCTTCCCCATTCTCATTCCACCAATTTTTCTATTATCATTCACTTGCCTTAATCATCGTTTCGTTTAGCCTAAAAGTGCATAAACGTGTAACGTTAAACTGAAAATTTTTTGTTTCATTTCATTTTTGAGATTACATAAATATAATGTAACGAATTAAAGCAAAGAAGTGAACGTTTGTATGACTTCGAATGCTAATTTAGAACTCCCTAAATTAAAACAAAAATACGTACAAATATTATTAAAATTACTTTAATCAGAGCTAAATCAAAGAACTGTGTCTTTGGCTATTTTTAATAAATCACAATTCCCGTGTATAAATGTTTCAAAAAACACTTATATATAACTTATTCACAGTCCATGATTTAATTTTCTTTTCCTTTAGATGCAGTTAGAAAAATTTCGTGTTTTATTCCTTTGTGTGTGTGTTTGTGTTTATGTGTGTAATTTTGAACTAAAACAATAATGCTATTGTATGAAGTTTCTCATTTATTTGATTAACAACAACAACAACAAAATCCAAAACAAACATTCAGAAAGCATGAAGTAAAAAAAAAAAAAAAAAAAAAAAAAAGTTGGTTCAGGTGAATCAATAATAAAGTCTGATCATCCCAGTGCTTTATGCGTATATATTCGTATATAACTAGCCTCGGACTAAAAATACGCATGTGTTGAGACAAAATTTACGTATTTCTACAATTTGTAGTACATGTTCTGTACGTGTCATTCGCACAAAAATTTTAAAAAAGCACACACGCACAAAGCAAGAAAAATCATCGCTCTAAACGGCATGTGCGCAATAGCTGGTATCTGCATATCAAACACATATTATAAGATGGCGTCCATACATAAAATCTCCATTGCTTCTTTTTTTTTCTTTAATGCATCAATAAGCCTATGAATTAAGCTAACATAACAAAATGTAGCTGAGATCTAATTAGCTTATCCTTAAAGAGGGAATACTGCGACGAAGCATAAAGTATTTTAATTAAAAACTTTCTATTTCTAGTTTCCTATAAGCCTAGCGTTTAGAAAACCGCTTCTCGTATGGAAAGCTCAAAGAAGACTTTTCTCTCGTCTCTCTTTCTCTCTCTCTTTTGGCATCAGAGTTGACAACCTCTGAGAAATAAATTAAGGATTTTTGTCTTTAAAATGACCTATGTTACAAAAAAATGTCCTATATTTATTATAACTAACTAACTCTATGGCCTATGGAACCCGGAGGTTCAGTGCCGCGTTCACAAAAGCTCTCCACTGACTTCTATCCTTAGCTAATTGGATCCAGTTTCTACTTTGTATTCCTATCTCTGCGAGATCCATCTTAATACTATCCTCCCATCTGCGCCTAGGTCTTCCTAATGGTCGTTTTCCTATGGGTCTACCAGTCAAGACTTTGAAAGCGTTTCTACTTTCTTCCATTTTAGCTACATGACCTGCCCACCTAAGCCTCCTAGACTTGACGACCCTAACAATGTTGGGTAAACCGTATAAACTATGTAGTTCCTCGTTATGAAGCTTTCGCCATTCCCCATTCTCGTGCCTATATTTATTATGCATGTGATAATTGTAGAAAAATTATACTATTACTAACAATATCAGTAATATATAATAAACTTATCCAAGGGCGCCCATGTTGGGGTTTCCAAGGGGGGAGGGCAAGTATAAGCGACGTTTCAAAATTAGTTCCAAATTTTGCTGTAACTAATGTAAAAATTCTATTGGATTTTCGATATTCTGAAGTACAATTTCCTCTAGGGGTGGCGAGCGCCCCACCTTGTGCCCCCTGATGGCCGCCCTTGAACTTATCTACTAATCTTCAGTTTCGAACTCCAAATCAATGTCACTGTCCTTACTGTTTTCCTAAAATTCTTAATAACGTACTCGGAACAACAATATTTCCTACCCCTCATAAACGTAGTTGAATTTAAACATGATTGTCATTTGTCAATTCTCAATTGGTTATAGATTTATTTTTAGCGGGAATGACTGTTAAAAACCTCAATGTCTATGTCTTATAATCAATGGCGTATTTACGATTTTATTTCGGGTTGGCTTTGCTAACTTTCGGGGGAGGGGAGGAAATGTGAAAATGTGAAAATTCTGCAAGATATTTCATTTACTTTACTAATGTAAAATTTCGGGTGGGGCTTAAGCCCGGAATCGCCCCCCTTAAATACGCCACTGCTTATAATTATTTAATGAACATCTACAATTCACTTGCACATTCGAAAACTGAAAAAGAAGTGTGCGTTCTAAAATTATCGTATATTAACCTATTATCACAAGGGCATTATTGCATACGGCATTGTAGCATTAAGGCTTAAATTATCGTATATCACGATAACATCGTATGTTTGGCAAGCGTTATTATTATTATTATTATTATTATTATTATTATTATTATTATTATTATTATTATTATTATTATTATTATTATTATTCCTTCTTTTCGAGTGCTTGCTAAACAAACAAAATGAGTAAATACTAGAAATGCATATATAATTCTTTTATGTTTTCGGCAGCCTATAACTCCGAAAGGAAGCATTTGTGCATATATATACAGGGTGTTTCTAAACAACACCGACAAGATTTGGGAGATGATTGCTGACACCACGATAAAACGAAAAGTATATACCAGCCTGGGTTCACAAATGCTTTCTTTCGGAATTATAGGCTGTCGAAAACATGAAAAATGAACTTTCAAGGTCCATAGTTCCGAAACTATGAGACCTACCGTAGTCGGGTCAAGACTTCACTTAGGGACCTGTGTAAGAATAAATCCACAGGAAGACCTTTAGTGTCAAATGAAACAGTTGAGCGCGTTCGTGCGAGCTACACTCGCAGCCCGAGGAAATCAATGACACGTGCAGGAAAGCAACTTGATATCCCACAAAAGACTGTCTGGAACATTCTACGCAAAGGTCTCAAGTTCTATCCATATCGATTGCTATTACTGCAAAGTATCAGTGAAAGTGACAAACAGCAACGTTTAGAATTTTGTGTGTTCATCAAAATCTTTGTGAAGAAAAGATTACTTCCTTCAGCTGCTTATGTTTGGAGACGAATCAACCTTTCACATTAGAGGTGTCGTAAACAAGCAAGACCCTCACGAGATTGTGGAGTAGATTAGGGACGCCCCAAAGGTTATCGCCCCAAAAAGATGTATGGACCTTTCTTTTTCCAAGAAGAAACCGTTATTGGAAGAACGCACCTGGACATGTTGCAACTTTGGTTGATGTCACAACTTGAAGAAGATAGTGACAATTTAATATTTGTGCAGGATGGAGCCCCACCACATTGGCATTCCGATGTAAGGAGTTACCTTGACGAAGTTCTTCCTAGGCGGTGGATTGGCCGTTCAACTGATGAGAACATGGCTATGACTCAATTGGCCACCACGAAGTCCAGACATCACACCGTGTGATTACTTTCTGTGGGGTTTTATAAAAGATAAAGTGTATGTTCCCTCCTCCCTCAGAGTTTGACGCAACTGAAAGAACAAATCAGAGGTGCTGTTCCATTGGTGGACAGTCAGACTTTGATGCGTGTTTGGGAAGAATTGGACTACAGGCTAGATATTTCCCGTGTAACCAAAGGATCACTCATACAACATTTGTAGTTGTATCACAAAAACACCCAGATGTATCCTACAACTCATGTAAGTTATGTGACCATATCGTTCAAACTCTTCATTTGGGGAACCGCTAAAGTTGTCTATTTCTTTCAGGCTAACCCTGTATACTACATTCACTTCTACGCGGTGAATACTTCTGAATCACACATACAGACATAATAGAATATAACGTCTATATAAGAAAATAAAGAAATTTCTTCGTTTCGTAATCTGTCTTTCAATACATTGATCCTGTCATTCAGCCTTTTCCACTTCAGTTTTTGCTGCAACCCACGATTCCCAACCTCCAACAACTGCATCGTCTTCTCATTTTCCATCTGCTCCGACTGCATTTACTGAATAAACGTGAAAATATTCGGATTGTGTCTGGAAAAGCGCACGCAATACACACAATGTAGATTTTTCCAATAATTCTTTTATACAGTTCTTTTTATTCTTTTTTGCTAGTTGGTTTAAAATATAAATTATATATACGTAACAAGAAGGCTGTGGATGTGTATCTTTAAAGTACTCATTTTAGCATTTAATATGCTTGTCCAATTAATTACACAAACTATTAATAGCATGTGAGTGAAATCTTGTAATACTGAAGAAAACAAAATGGAAGATAAGTTTCATGATCCCTGCATCTTAGATCAATCAGGAGTCTAGTTATAAAGATCGCGGATAAAAGCCCATAGGATAAAAATTTAAAATTCAAAGGATATTTAATTTATTTAGAATAATTACTGGGGTGGTGGTTAGAGCGTTGGATTCATGTCCGCGGGGTCCCGGGTTCGATTCCCGGCTTCCGAACTTTCGGCGTCGTGAGGCAAACTGGGGAGTCATGTGAATAAAAGACGTGACGCTCGCTAAGTCTAGAAAGCTCCCGATATGTCGGTTAGCGATAGGGCGACGCGACGCGCTGACAACGCGTTCCTTGCTAGGCTTGACGTAGTTCCACCAATCGCTAACAGATGGCGTGGAGCGGCTCAGGCCCACGAATTTGGTGTGTTACGCCAAGTAGTTAATTTCTAGTTAGTTAGTAGAATAATTACTACATTATGTTCTATGCCGTAATGCAGTTAATATGCGGTGTGATATACAATAGAGGAGCCAGTACATAATCATTTCGCGGCATAATCAGCAAGTTGTTCTAGTAATTTCGTAGTAATTTCTTCAAGTAATTGTAATAATTTTTTGATGTAAGTTATTTTTTGTATGAAATAGATGTGTAGGCCTACATATGAAATACATATTCCTTGCTTTTGTCAACAAGGGTTTTTTATGTAGGCTGTTTTTGACTACTATTACATCTGCCGCTGGACGACTGTGTGTGTATTCACACTGTATAGTTACAATATTGTATATTTGAAATAATTATAGTTATTTGCAATTAGTATCTTTTTTTTTAGCAAACTTAGTTGTTCATTGTCATAAGTTGTTAATATGATTGTTGTAATTTCTTTGATGTAAATTATTTTGTGTATATTTGGAATATTTTATGTTACAGTTATTTGAAATAAATGTGGTTTTTATATGTAAGTTTCTGTCACTTATTTATGTATAAGTATGAAAACACTGTCAGATTTTCTATATGGAGGGTATTTCCTTCCTGATAAGCCAAATGGAAATTAGGCCAAATGGGAATTGGCATTTCACCTAAAATTCACAGAAAAAATGTAGGAAGCGTACTTAAAATGATAGGTTACATGCGTAATTCCTGTAGTTTTTGGACAACGTACAACAGACGTATAACTGAAAACGCATGTTTTATAATACTTTCTGTGTAAGTATTCCATCTATACGTACTTTCCGTATTAAACAATGTAGGTGGACAGCTCTCACATACAACTGGACGTATATAACATATAGCTGACGAAGGTAACATAAGGTAACATGCATGTGATATACGGAAAACTGTTAGATGTCAAACATCCTGCAACAGCATGATGTAACATCTAAGGGCAGTGCCTATGTAGCATACGGATAACTCATGCTCCGTACTGATTTCTATAATAAGCAAGAGGATACCGTATATTTGTATATACAATATACCGCTGTCCGGAGAACGGATTTTTCTCTGTATGGCGGATGTGATTTTTATCTGTGATTGACAGCGGATAAAGTGTTAAGCAAAGTGGGAATTAGGCCAATTGGGAAGAGACCCTTTTCTAGACTCAGTAAATGAAATAGTGTCTTGTTAACCATGGCAATTCTAAGGATTTCACTGATCAAATACAAGTATACAGAATAGCACAATTAATAGAATCATGCTGAGGTTAGAACTCACCCGTATCCAGGAGTCCTAGAGGGGCCAGGCCTCCCCTAAATTTTTACTGACCCCTTATAATAATCACGGTAGGCTTGCAAATGAAATATACCTAGGTAATATGATGATGAACTAATATATGGTTGTATCGGGCCCACTTAACTTCTACCGCCCCTTCATTTTTGGGCTGGCTACGGGGCTGGATTCGAAACGCTGGGTTGCACATAAAAAAGCATGTTAGAAGACGTTCCTGTGTTACCTTCTCTGGGGTAGTACGGGACAACTCAATGGCATCCGAATACACAAAACGAGATTTACCGACCCCTGACCTAGCTTATTACAGAGAAATTAGAAGAGCAGTGACAAGATTGACGGTGTTGAATTTCGTATCAGCGAAAAACTCTAAAACAATGTCTTGAAGTTCGAGATAGATCAATTGTACACAAGTATCTAATCGAAAAATGAAATAAATGAAATGTGTAAGTTTTGCGTCCGGTTAGGCTAAAGAAAACGACGATAATGAGAAAAGAATGAAATGGTGGAATGAAGGAAGTGGGAAGAAACGGGAGAACCCAAAAAATCGCATACACGGTGTTTGTCCACCACAAAGCGCTTTGAACGCTCTACTACTATGAAATAGCACCCGCTGAGTATCTAATTAAGTAGAAAGGCTTGTCATCAAACTCTCTCGTATAAAATTGTCTCCCGACTTAGGCCACAGTTCTAAAAAATCAAGCGAGACAATAATATAAATCCAATTTGATGTATAATCCTATATGTTTTGTCTTAAATTATCTTGGCGCTAGACTTGTATTTTCAATCCCCACCCGGGAATTTTTGATCTCTATATATGAGATTAGAGAATTCATGTATCGCAAAATCAATTGAGCTTAGAGTACCCTTTTAGGGGAAGTAGCCCAACCCCATGGATCCGCCACTGCTTATAACAACCATTATGTAGTTATAACTTTGAAATTCATTAATGAATAACTATAAAGAATTATCGTTTTAATTTAATTAGGAAAGGGTACAAAATGAAACTTGTAGTATCGCATGAGATAATTATGGTTTTCTCATCATTTATTAGGTTATAGACGACAGCTTCCATTCCCCTCACATTCACACATCTATTCTGTTCTTCCTTTGTTTTCTTTCAGAAACTTTTAACTTTTTTTTTTTTTCTTTTAGAGTGATAACTCCGGTTTTAGTTCATGATCCACAATAAAGTAATATTAAATACTGTTATAGATTTAAATAGACATAATAAAGTCAAGCTGTAAACAAGAGAAATAAATTTTATTGTGAATCCACTTACTAGAAGCCTTTTCCTCAATTAACTCGTTTATTTGGTAGTTACAAGGTTTTATGATACAATTTAGCTGGTTAGAAGAAAAGGATATCTCAATGGACTTTTTTTTTCTCTCTATTTGCTATCATGTTTAATGATCATAAAGTTATAGAAGTTGTCAACACATAACAACTAGCAGCCATAAAAGAAGGATTCCTGGAAGTACAAGAAACATTCGGGTATATACTTGTTTTCAATTGTACTTTGATTCATATAACTACTGATATTTTATGGTTTAGTCTCATTAACTGCAGTTCGTTTCACAGTGTAATCTATTTTTATATGTCATATTATATTCAAATTTCTGTTTTTGGTTGTACATCATATTCAGCTAGGACTTGAAAAGTGTCAGGGCGTTTTGGATATATTGGTGTGTACATGTTTATTTACAAGTAGTATTAACGTCACTGATAAATGTATACATGGCGTGTTCAATGCAGAAGGGAATTCAGTTCACTTTTTGGTCAATTGAGATACATTTCTTCTTTAACCTCTCGCGTACCAGTAACATCCATGTGGATTTTATGAAAATGTATACTTTATTAAAGGCCGTTGTATTCCTGGAGATGCTGAAATTTGTAAGTGGGTGCAAGACAAGACTTAGTTCTACTATTTCTCCCTAGATGACAGCACTTTACTGGCAGAAAAGACAAAGAATGTGTTGTCTCAGTAGATAGCAGGACTAAGGAAGCATTTAATTATATAACACACATGTGTTTGTTTTGACGATAAACAATTAGCAACTTCAAGATCTACTTCGAGATCAGAAAAACATATTATTTGTAGATTTGCATGACTTACTTGACTGTAAGGCATATATTGTAGGTCTTTGATCTCCGGTCAGTGTTGCCAACCTGAAGCAGCGTAAAATCCCTTCAGAATATCCCTTTTCCAGTTTAAATGTTCCACAATGCAATATTTTAAAAAACAGTAATTTGAATGCTTTCCTCACGCGCGTACAATAACTATACTCTATATAAAGCTCTAGACAGTCTTTTGACAGTAAATGAAATCAATATTACAGCACGCACAAAGGAAAACGACACTTGGAACGCAAGGGGTTATGATCTCTATCTGAATATCTCTTCTTTTACAGCTTGAAAGAATCATGTTTAGATATTGTAAATAACTCTTATATAATATGGAAAAACAAGGTTAACCATGTACTTATGCATACCGCACAACTAGCTTTCTCACAACTTTGGTGCAGTTGGATTTGATTCGCTTATACTCTTCAATTACAATCGTGACAATTACAGCATATCCATTCTTAATGGACTCAAGGCAGACTCGAGGGTAGTGTATTGCAGGGGTGCCCACAAGGGGGGGTATGACGCAAACTGCGTCATTGAAATATTTGGGGGGGTTAAAATCTATATAAATATGTTTGAGGGGGTGTAAAAATTAATCGAAAAGATTTTTTTTCATGGAAGAACATCTATAGATAGACAATTGCGGGGGGTGCGTCATGGACATAAGGGGGGTGGACACCACTGTGTATTGTTATTCAAACAATATTGTTCTTCAACGAAACAGAAGTGAACAAACCATTTTTAGTAATAGAATGAGTGTGGATCTTCTTACTGTATTCTGTCATTCTTCGCGTAGAGACTGTTTCTTTTTCTTAAATTCTAAAACAAAAATGTTTAAATTAATCACGAGAGATTTAAATATTTCAGAGACAACTTGTCATCAAATCAAGTCCTATGAAACAATTAATTTCTACATTATTTGTAGATTTGCATGACTTACTTGACTGTAAGGCATATATTGTAGGTTGGCAATTTCAGCCATATCATGAACGCAAGAATATTGTTATGTATTGTACGCAGGGCCGTGCTGGGATACTAATGAGGGCGGTGGACAAGTCTACTAAAAGGGCGCCCATACAAACGGGAACGGGACGTGTAGTGCATATTACCGCTGTTACCGGCGGTAACGGTAAAAATATTACAGTTTTTCGTTGTTTTCATATATCTTGAAATTCCATTATCGACAGGGGAAGATGTTTACATTTTCCCTTTTCTTTTCTTTCTTTCTTTTCTTTTCTTTTTTCTTTTTTTTTTTAAAGAAAAGTTTGGATGGCCTATGCTTCATTTACGTTGTGAACGAATGCAACATGCCAACACCAAATAGGAGCATGCTGTTGTTGATACCGGCAGATTTCAGAGGTAACGCGAACCCCGATAGCGTTCATTCACTCCAGAAGCATATTTTAGCGTGCCAGCCAGAAGCATCCTGCGAGCTCGTATTTGGACTTTTCGGAATAGCCCTTATGTTACCGTTCGGCTGAGTGGAACAGGAAAAAATAGGAACGTTCCCTGTCAAAACAAGGAGAATCTAGAATATCACCAACGTGTATATTCTACTCACCGCCCGCTTAGGAGTATTCGTAAGGTTATTTCACTGTCTTAACAGCATACAATTTCGGACAAATATAAGTAGCAGGTTTTTCATACTAATAGCATTTAACACGTGCTACTGTGAGACTGATGTTCCAGTGCATTATTTATTTAATCTATCATTTTTACACGACTTTTGTATGTTAATACGTTATCTTTAAATTTGAATAATACAGCAACAATGAACAAGAAGAATATATTCCATAGGATATTCTAACAAAAATTTAATATAGGTTTACTTTGGTTCAAAATAAAGTTTCTCATTGAATGTTAATTTGAGCTTACGGGCATTATATTTTAATAAATTGAGATTTTATTTCTGTTTAAACGGTATATATAAATTTAGATGGTTATCTCATGCCTGAAGGAGCAAAGATATTGTCAGTCCCTGAAGTGTCATTAAATATATAGAAATACCTATCGATGAAACACATTGTGCTATATGGGAACTGTTTCAAGAGCAAGGGGGAATAGTAATAATTAGAGCGAAGCAGAGATGTTGCCCGCGCTCCTTCCAATTCGAGTAATTATTATTATTTAGGATTTATGCTAATTAAGTTGAAAATATTTTGTTTTTAATTTAGTATAGAAAACTTTCGATGCAACAAATTTCCAACTCTAGCTGCTAGCCTAAAAGTTGAATTTGCACTTTGATGCAGTTTGATGTGTTGAAAAAGAACTGTGCAATCGTCTTCATCGTGCCGCAGTTTGACTGTCTGTCTAATTTTCAATATGGAAAACTTGTTGCTCAAACATACGATGAAACTTCAGTTATGGTCGGTGAGGTAGGGAACTGCAGCCTCTAGTTAATTATATTTTCATTCTTATGCCCATAGACTTAATTTAGTTTTAGAAAAGTCCATTGATTATACAAAAGGACACAGGGTAAATAGCACCCCCGCGACCCTCGTGGCGGAGGGGGGCGCACGAGCTCCGGGGTCGCAAAATATATCGAAACTAGGGGCGCATAACTAGGTTGCGGGAGCACTGAAGCTTCACGTTACGCTACTGGAAAAGGGTAGGCCTATGTTTTTTTTTTTAATTGTGTTGGGACTTGCTTCTTCCTCGAAATCTTCAAAAAGAACAAATGCTCTGGATTATTTAGTCAACAAAAGTATCCCGACAGTCTCAAACACAGGGTATGGAACTATAGAAGTAGGGTAAATGATGTGCTGTATGTCTTTAAAGATGAACTGTTAGGAGTCTTTAAATCCATGATGGATAAAACGGACGAATAGGATTCTCAAACCAGAGTTTGTGTAGCAAAATTCTGTCAAACATTTCAAAGTTTTGACTTCAATTTTATACTTGAACTGTTTTCTGTTATAGCATCAAGATAAGAAATCTTGTTCAATATCTTACAAAAGAAAGTTCATGATGTAGGTTACTGCAGAAACAAAACAGTTGAGTTTGAAGAATGTCTAAGATCATTGAGAGACAGTTTCAATAATATTTAGTAAAAAAAATGAAAGAACCTGAAGAGTCACATTGTTCAAAAAGGTCAAGAGTAAATGAAGTGGGATTTGACCCCTTTGCCAATGCCTATAGTTTGAAATGGTTGATACTCTGAAAGAAAAAGTGAGTCCTAGATTTTCTGTTATTGAGAAACAAGAGACTATCAGCAACCGGTAACAATCGTCAAAGTGTCGCGCCACGTCACTGATATATATATATATATATATATATATATATATATATATATATATATATATATATATATATATATAGAGAGAGAGAGAGAGAGAGAGAGAGAGAGAGAGTTTCAAAGAAAGTATGGGTGTCATTTTAACCTCGAATCGAAATCCTCTTTACTACAGAAAAACTTTTTAGTTTCTGTAATAACATTTCTGTCAAATAAAAAGAAGTTAAATGTATCAACAACTTAATAGCACGCCTATGGACGCAGGAGGTTCATTGCCACGTTTACAAAAGCTCTCCATTGATTTCTGTCCTTAGCCAACTGAACCCAGTTTTTACTTTATATTTCAATCTCTGCGAGAACCATTTTAATATTGTCCTACCATCTGCGCCGCGGTCTTCCTAACGGTCATTTTCCTATTTGGATTTCCAGTTACAACTTCGAAAGCATTTCTAATTTCTTCCATTCTGGCTACATAACCTGCCCATTTGAGCCTCCTAGACTTGATGACCCTAACAATGTTTGGTAAACGTATAAATTATACACTTCCTCGATATGAAGTTTCCGCCATTCCACATTCCCGTTCCTCTTGGAGCCCGAATATTGATTTAATAATCTTGTTTTCAAACACTTTCAGTCTGCGATTTTCCCTCAGAGTCAGTGACCATGTTTCGCAACCATACAGCACAATAGGCATGATTATCGTTTTATATTTTGAGCTGCAAATTCCTCAATAGAATTAGCGAGAACAAAAGATTTTTAACTGAATAATAGCACGAAATCCCTGCTTTCAGTTGACATCAAATTTTTTGGTGATTATGGTTTTGGTCTGTTAATAATGATCCTAGATATTTGAAAGTATCCATTTTGTCGAAAGAAAGTATTATTTGGTATTTTAACGTACCCATAAAATGCAGTATTACGATCCCGACAAACTTCCATTTATTTAGTTTTCTCTGCATTTACTTTTAAGCCCATATCTCTGCAAGCGATAAGATTTCTGCATTCCTTTCTATTGTTCTATCATCCCCTATTAAATTTACATCATCAGCATACGCCATAACCTGGTAAATACAATTCAGCTCTAGGACCTGATTGCTGTCTTTGATTTTCCTTATAGTGTTCTCCAGAACACAGTTAAATAATAATGACGACAACGCATCTCCTGGTTTCAGGTCATTCTCAACGTGAAAGCTCGTGAACAAGAATTTCTCTACTCGAACCTTACTTTGGGAATCATTTAAACATATCTTAATTACTCTACCTTTTTCGGTATTGCAAATTCTGTAAGCATGTTGTTCAATGTTTCCCTCCTGCCAGAGTCTAAAGTCAATAACTGATGTGCCAGGATGTTGTATTCTCTCATTTCTTTTCAAGTATTAGTCGAATGGTAAATATCTGGTCGATAGTTGATCGATTTTACCTAAATCCGTTCTGATGATCTCCAATAATTTCATCTGCGTATGGAGTCAATCTTGCTAATACAATGTTTAAGAGAATTTATTGGATGTTGACAGAAGAGAAATGCCTCGATAATTATTAAATCTGTTTTGTTGCTTTTCTTCTGAACTGGAACAATGATTGATTCTCTTCACTCTTGTGATAATTCCTCCTTGTTCCAGATAAGGAGAATGAGTTTGTGTATCTTGCTTTACAATTTTTCCCCTCCAGCTAAAATTGTAAACCAGAATTTTGTCTACACCCGGAGATGTGTGTTTAATTTTTTAAATAGCGATTAGGTTAGGTTTCTGCCTGGTTAGGTTCTGAAATATATGGTTATGCTGCATGCATTTCACTTTCTCCACGCGCATTAGTTTTTGGCTATGTGTTAAGCAAATTGTCAAAGAAATCTTTCCATCTATTTAAGATGCTATGTGTATCAGTGAGAGCTGTTCCTTCAGGTTTCTTTAATATATAAGCACGAAGTTGATAACCTTTCTTAAGTTCGTTGAAACATTTATACATGTCCCGAGTGTTTTTGTTTTCACTGTTATCTTCAAGTTAATTAATTTTAACTTTCAAAAGTCGCGTTTCTTTATTCTAAAAGTTTTTCTGTCAGATGACAATGAAATTTTTTTGTAGTTATTTCGTTCGGATTTTGTAGCCAACACTATTTCTTCTGTTTTTTCTTCTCTGCTACTTTAGTACATTCCTAGTTGAACCATGGTTTGCATATTTCTGCGTGCCCCAATATTTCTTTTGCTGAAATTTTAATGTTATCTCTAATTTCAACCAAGTATCTTGAACACCAGTGCACTCCGAACCTTCTAAAACCGAGAATCTATTCGACACTTCAATCTGGCTCCCCTCTCAGCTGACTCTCCTCTATTAAAAAAAGAAAAAAATTAAACCGCTCCGTTTTCAGATATTGAATATTTCCTTTTTCAACGATAGTCTCTCTCTTATTATCACAATCAACTCCTCTGAACGACCGAACATCAGTTGTGCTAGACTGTTCTTTTCTGACTACTAAAACATGATCAGTTTAAATATGTGTTGTTCCATCTTATGAAGTCCGAGTATATTTATGAATTTCGCGATGTTGGAATTTTGTAATCTTCACAATAAGTTTTGTGGATATTGCACTGTTCACGAGTCTAACGCCGTTGTCACAATCTTTCTTATGCAAACATTTATTCCCTATAATCGGTTTGAAAATACCCTCTCGTCCTACCTTCGCATTGAAACCGCCTAACAGAATTTTCATATGGTATTACAGGAGATGATCAAATACCCGTTCTATTCTTTCGTAAAACCTGTATTTTTTTTTAAATCGCCATCCTTATTTTCTGTTGGGGCATGTGCATTTAAAACAATAATATTACACCACCGACCCTTAAGAGAAGTAAAAGAAAATCTATCATTAACAAATTCAACCAATGTAATTGCGGACATTACGTATTCGTTTGTGAACGGAAAGCCCTGTTTCTAGTTGGTAATTTTTAATTTGTTCTCCGTAAAAGAACGTAAAATTTCATGACTTGACTCCTCCATTTTCTTCTTATCTAGCTTCCTGATATCCCACTAGGTCCAACCTCTATTTCTAAGTTCACTTTTTACAAATTCTAACGCGCCTGTCCTATAGAGACTTCTTATATTTCATGTTCCAAATCTCAGGTCAATTTTACTTTGCTGAGTTCGTGCCAAGTTATCAGTTCTAATCCGAGGTCTTTGCGAACTTACCTGAACAATCCTTATTTTACAAGATGAGGTTGTTAGCCTCACACCAAATTCTCAAGCTGGTTTATCACCCTTGTTTGTCCGTGACTGCTTACTCAGTATATTCGCAGCTAACCTCTATATCTAGAGGCCTTCTCCTCGATCCACAACCTGAGGACGCGCCGTGCCGTGGTGACAGGAAGACCACATTTTACGGAAATTAATACAGCTATATTTCAGAAATACAACAGGTACTGATTGTCCGAACACTGCTTTAAAACACACAGGAACAATCAATATGCCCGGATATATGGATGCATATTAAGACTGTGAAAGCTTCGATGCCGTAAAAATCGTAAATTAGAGACTAGTGTCAGGGTAGTATTACATAAATGCATCGTACGTTTGACTATCCGAACTATTGTTGATGTATCACATTGTTTCGTTTTATAGCTATATAACTTTATAATATTTTTGTAAGTGATTATACTCCTTACCTGTTCTCTGGTAGTAGCAACTGTATGAATTTATAATACAAAACTGAAATACAGAAGAATAAAATAAAAAAATAAAATAATGTGTTATTTCGCAGGGTAAAGGCGCCTTGTATTCTTCACAGGTTCTGTACTACCAGTCAGTATTTGAATTTATTATACAAAGCTGGTATACAGGATAACTAAAACCACTTATCTATAATGTGATATTTCGTAGGGCGCCTAATGTAAAGGGCGCACTGCACCTTTCACGGATTCTTTACAAATAAAACTGTAAGAATATATTACTAAAATCTTGTACCTTTATTTATACTATGATATTTCGGAGGGCGCACCGGGACACGTCCCGGTGTCCCGGTGGGCCAGCACGGGCCTGATTGTACGTAGAAAAAATAATCAATTGGATAAATCTCATTTGCTGATAATTGATCTGGTGGAATATTCTAATCTAAAGAAAGAATGACTTGTTTCACAACAAAATAATTAATTAATCTAATTTATTACTTGTCGTTGCGAATGTACCAACTACTGCTGTTGCTTCTTCATCACTTACAATATACAGTGAAACCTCTCTAAAGCGGACAGATGTGGGGAATGAAAAATTGTCCGCTATAGAGAGGTGTCCGCCTTAGAGAGGTCTCAATATTTTTTTACTTAAACTAGTAAACAAGGTAATTTGCAACTGGAAAAAATATTTTGTATGAACCATGTATTTACGAATATTACAAAAATGTTACTGTGCCTGAATTATCCTAAACCATCCAATATTCTAGGCACAACATGGAAATAAGATGTTACAGTTCTCTGCACTTTACACTTATCAATACTTACTACGTTTTCAGTATGTTGCTTTAATTTGCGTATTAACTGCAGTTCAGTAGTGTCTTTTTGAGACAATATGCGTACCCGGGGGCAAAAAATACCAAACTTGTCTTCTGCTTGGTTAGAGATTTCAGCAGAATAGTAGCATGACGTGTAATCCCAAACGGCGGGCAACTGTCAATCATTTTGCGTCTAAAACAGGTTGGGTGGGAGTCGAATGCAGGCAAAGGACATGAGAACATTATTAAACAGAGACGCTTCGTCTGGGTTGCTAAGCAGACAGTTCAGGAGGCAAAATGTTGTCAGAATGCTTCCTTGGTGACACATGTATGAATTATTAAAAATGTATTTTTACTGTGCTTTTCAGCTTGTTTCTAGAGAAAGTGTCCGTAATGCGGAGGTAAACAGTACCTATAAAAGACGGAAAAGACTGTCCGTGTCCGTACTAGAGTGTCCGCTTTACATAGGTTTGCCAATATGTTTATTTCCTATTACAGTGTTTGGGGATTACAAAATATGTCCGTTACGGGAAGTGTCCGCTTTATAGAGGTGTCCGTTAGTAGAGATTTCACTGTACTCTTCCTGACGTCCATATCTGATAAAGTTGTCTATATAAACACAACTAACAAGGGAACCTTCCGAAAATGATAGTTGCAGTGAAAGATGTGGCCTATGCCAATTGAAAGAGCTGTAACAGAGATGAGCATTCCCAAAAAATTAGCTGCCCATAGCAATAGGCTCAAGAAATATAAGGGGTGGAAATTCGGGAAACAGCAAGATTGGACAAGGGGGGAAAAGTGCAAATTACGCAAAAGAAAGGGGGGCACGGCAAAATACAATGCTGACAAGTGATGTATAGAAAGAGACTTGCCACAATAGGGAACAAATGAAGGCCACCAGTGGATTAACAGTGTTGCCAACTGCAATGAAAAGTACATGTTTTGCAAAGAGCATTATATGAAGTGAGTGCAATATTCAGTGTCAACCTGTTATGTAGAACATAAGATATGGCGTGTATAATCAGTGGTACAATTTAACAAAATAAAATAGAAAAACAGAAGTACGAAAAATACGGAAAAGACGGAGTTGGCCATAATGCGCCAGATTTTGTCACGGGCTGTACATATTAGAATGAACAAAACAAGAAGCACCGAATGTGCAGGAAACCGACGTACCTAGAGTCGAAAAAAAAACTAGTTCCAAAGTTGGCAACTCCAGACAATTCTAATATAGTTAGGCCACTCGCTTCACAAAAAGAAAATTCCGGCAATAGGCATCACTCGGAATGCATCAATGCTAGAGTGATTGAGGCAATGTCAAGTAGGGAAACATGAAATGGTTGGGTTGAGCCAACAACCAATAATAGAAGTAGTGAAGATTATGTCATGTTTGGGACGTATGTGGGAATATGCAGGGTGTCCCACCAAACTTTGTGACCTGAAAGGTTTGCGAAACGAACAAAAATGTGACGGATCCAGTTGTGCAGGAATGTACCATGTCAGGGGGTGATAAAAGTCTGTGAGAAGCAAGTTCCCCCAGGATCCCCATCATAGGGCCCCAGGAGCCAACTTCAAATTTTTAAATGGCAACAGGGACCGAGTGGTACTTTTCCCGATAGATCATGGAATGTGCAACAACATCTATAGGGAAAAATAGCTATATGAAGCACGTTTTTTTTAAATCGTCGCCACAAATATATGTTGTCTTAACATGGCATCGAACATTGTGATCTCAAATTGCTGCGAAGCGAAAAGAGATGTTGGAAATCCAATTGCACAGGAATGTACTCACGCCGAGGGCCAAGAAAACTTTGTAAGAAGCAAGTCCCCCAGGGCCCCCATCATAAGGCTCGAGGGGTCAACCGCAACATTTCAAATGGGAACAGGGAGTGGATGATATTTCTCTGGATAGATACAACACTGCCTATAAGAAACATTTGCTATATGAAACACGGGTTTCAAAATGGCCGCCAAAAATGCACGTTGTTCTTGTCACCGAGCAGATATTTTTGGCGGCCATTTTGAAATCTCATATAGTAAATATTTCTGATATGCGTTGTTGCATATTTCAAGATTTATCGAAAGAAATATAACTCGACCGTTGGTGCTATTTGAAATTTTGAAGTTGGCCCCTGGGACCCTAAAATGGGGGACTTGGGGTCACTTGCGTGTCACAGAAGTTTGTCGCCCGCTGACATGGGTACATTCCTGCACAACTGGATGTGTCACATTTTTTTCGCTTTGAAATATTTCAGTCGCAGAGTTAGGTGGGACACTCTGGATATATCATATAGGCGGTGATAGTACTGCAGACAGCAACACACAGCAGTTCAAGCCTTTGATTATCTTTGCTTTTTACAGGTGTGGAAAGACCACCAAAGGTTCCGACACCTCTAGAGTACTTTTTCGAGACATTCACAGGCGATCATTGTACCATGTGTGTTGGCAGTATCCCGCTGTGCTCACTGCAAATGTATCTTCTGTTTGGACTATTGTCTCATCGAACAATTGCACGCACAATGTGGACGAGCATGTACAAATGATGCGAAGGCTAATGCCTCTTGCCGGAATTTTCTTTTTGTGAAGCGAGTTGGTTAACTATATTAGAATTGTCTGGATGTTCATGGCCAGTGCTGCTAACTTCAGGACTCGTTTTTCTTTTCGACTCTAGGTACGTCGGTTTCCTGCATAGTTGGTGCTTTCTTGTTTTGTTCATTCTAATATGCACAGCTCGTGATCAAATGTGGCGCATTATGGCCAACTTCGTCTTTTCCGTATTTTTCGTACTTCTGTTTTTTCTATTCTCTTTTGTTAGATTGTACCACTGATTATACACGCCATATCTTATGTTATGCATGACAGAATGACACTGAATATTGCACTCACTTCATATAGTGCTCTTTGCAAAACATGTATTTTCATTGCAGTTGGCAACACTGTTAACCCACTGGTGGCCTTCATTTGTTCGCTATTGTGGCAAGTCTCTTTCTATACATCACTTGTCACCATTGTATTTTGCCGTGCCCCTTTCTTTTTGCGGAATTTGCACTTTTCCCCCCTTGTCCAACCTTGCTGTTTCCCGAATTTGCACCCCTTATTTCTTGAACCTATTGCTATGGGCAGCTAGTTTTTTGGGAATGAACATCTCTGTTACAGCTCTTTCAATTGGCATGGATCACATCTTTCACTGCAACTATCATTTTCGGAAGGTTCCCTTGTAAGATAATAAAACAAAATAATAATTAACTTGATTTGAATAATATAATGGTCTTAGATATACAAGAGAGCAGCACAAAGAAGAACGAAGTTTTATCCAGTTATCTTTAAAGATTTTTGACAGTCACTTTCGCGCTAATTAACATCTAGTAGTGGCAATTTTTTTTTCTACGTTTCTTCTTACCTCATGCTACATAGCATGAGTTTATAATGCAACGAGCTATAAGGAAAAATTAACGTTTCTGTAATCACTCCCTTAAAACTTGCGGTGCCGCCCTCTATTTCAGTGGCTAATTAACACGGGTAGGAGAGAATATTTCTGAAGATAGTAACTTTACTATGTTGATTTTCACTTATGTTACATAAAATAAAAGTTAGAAACTCATGAAAATATGGAATTTCTCTTATTCCTCATTTATATATATATATATATATATATATATATATATATATATATATATATATATTTACGAACCTGTCTCACTGCACATTCTAGCACCTAACTCAGAGTATATTTTGTAAAGCTGAATAATTTAATACTAATTTTATTCTTTTCTAATGCACATGATGAAATTAGGAAGAATAATTAAACAAGAAATAAAAAATCCATTCGGAAACAATTTTCCAAATTGATATATGGCTGGTTCCAGTGAATAACCGGCGAAGTCGGGAAAAGTATACTTTACACGAGAGCAGTTTAAAGATAAATTTTACGATAGTTACCTGACTAATTTTGACATAACCAAATGCTGTAACTTCCTCAATTTTATAAATTCGTCTTAGCCGCTTCGCACAATGTAAAACTCACGAAAAGAAGCTTATACCTGTAAAATCTCAATTTTCAAAAAACGTCGACTTAGCTGGATATTCACTGGAACTAGCCATATGTACTAGGAAGGATCAGAAACTAACAAGGGAAGGTCACGAATTGGCTTCACTGAGATCTGAACGAGACAATTGTATTTGCATTTGATATGTTATAACAAGACGAATCCCAAAGTTATATATGCCATCAGTCGGGATATCGCGAGTTAGAACGTATTTTGTTATGTAAAAGCTATTACCTGGCAGTATAGTTTGAAACGGGTTATTTGTTCGGAAACGGTTCGGTATATGGAAAACTCGGCGAACTGTTATCCCATCATTTTTAAGGGCACACTTTTTGGATTTAAAAAAGTTTGCCCCAGGTTCCCCCACAAGGTCTCAGACGGGGTCCAACTCAAAAATTTCAAATGGCAAGGGGGTTAAGTAGCACATCATTTGAAAGGTGTTGCGAAATGAAAGAAGATGAAGCAAGTCTCGACTCTCTACGACAACCCTATGCAAAATGGCAGCGGGTCAAAATGTAAACAAAAACTTAATTGAAATGTCCATGGCCATCCCTATAAATCGGAAATGGTGAGACAAGTATGAAAATAAAAAAGCACGTGTGGCATTATTTTCAAAGCACAACGATTTAAAGTTAAAACGTCTTCTCCCACGGTCCCCGCAGGATTCCAGGTGGGGTCCAAGTCAAAGTTTTCAAATGGTAAGAGAGGTTTCAAGGGCATTTCCGATAGTAGTCATGCTTTCATTTCAAGGCTCTTATACACTGAGTGCTCACGAATTGCGACCACATATGTAATACTTTGTTGGTTCACTTTTTGCTCAGAGTGCGTCCTGAACACGGTGTGGCATAGATTCTAATAATTGCTGATATGTTTCCACAGTGATCTGATACCAGATATTCCTGATGGCATCCCTCAATGAGCCCACAGATGTCGCTGCAGGAGTCATGGTGCGAAGAGCTCGTTCCACAATCCCATAAATGTTCTATAGGATTAAGATTCAGTAGTTAGGGTGCCTATTCACATACAACAGCTCCGTGGAACGCTCTTAAACCAAGCAAGTATAGTCCTAGGTTGGTGAACCGTTACCTCATATTCTTCCAACTCCTTGTACACCTTCAATACCCAGGAACAAGCGCATCCGACAAGTATTGCTATCTGGATATTGACGCATCTATTGCTCGGGTACCCACAATCATGCCCTATTGGTATCCTGCACATCTCCTATTATATCAGTGCACTGTCTGCCAACATATAGCCTCGAGTGTGTTCTTTCTCTGCAGTGCTACCAGTTGGGGTGACCATGGCCCACACTTCCTTGTGTGGAGGGGTGGTCTCAATTCAGTGACCACTCAGTGTAGTTCATTATAGCATCTCTAGATGTAAAGTTTTCCTATTACCAGCGACATCTGGTGTCCATGTTTCCAACTAAAACATTTCATCGTGAACATGAAAACTAACGGAATAAAATTCATGTTCATTGGAACGGACAGAAAGACTGAATAAAAGGGTTAACGTGGAATCTGAAACATCATGGGAACTGAACTAACAAACAAAGAAATGATTGAAAGAGTATAAGAAAGGTTTATTAGCTGTTAGTATCATCATCTCAAACTGTATCATCTTTTCTATGATTATAACAGAACCCCTAACCACCTTGAACGAGAATCCCTAGCAACAAAAAGACAATACAACAACGCAATGTCCATTGACAAATTATTTGGAAATAAACAGTCGGCTTATTTTGAACAAAATCTTGGTCAAAATTCGAACAATACATTCATTATATTTAAATGGAAACAAAGAAATCATTGCTGAAAGTACTTATACACGATTACAATGCACAACTTAGTGTTAACTGAAAATCTAAATTGTAGGTAGATTTTACCAAATGGAACTATTTTATACTCTTTTCAGTTCGGAAATGCTAACAAGAATTTCTCAATGTGAAGAAACGAGTATTAAATTATTAATAATTAATAATTATAATTATATTAATAATTAATTATGGTGTACATTACGAAAGCAGAATGTATCCATTTGTACGACAGTTACTTTATTATTTGTATGTTTATTCAATGTGTTATGTGTATGTAATACAATATACAGGGCAAGTCAAAATGAGAGAATCCGATTTTAGACATTTATTCTGTGAAATTTAATACATTTATGTGATATTTATTGTGTTATAATAATAAATTGCGATATGTGTGTGTGTGTGTGTAAATATTATGTGTGTGTTATTGTGAGACAGGTGCTAACATAAGTAAACTGTCAAAGTTTTTTTCGAACATATCACAAGTGTTCTGTGTGAGCACCTCGCGCAATACGGCACAAGTCAAACCAATAGTTTATCTCCTTCCAAACCTCGGGTAGCAAGTTGCGTTCAATATCAGTATTTTCCTTAATATTATTATTCTCTGCTGACTCTTAGTGGTAGAAACAGTGAGTGGAAACTAAACTTTGAATGTTAACCTTTCGAACCGCATGTCTCACAATAGCATACGTTTATTAGTTTTCACAGAATACACTCCCCATTCCAAAAGAAACCGAACTTTTGAAAACAAATAGTACCACTAGTGCCATCTGTTGTAATATTTTACCGGTAGATGGCGTAGTCCCTCATTGACAGCTGGTATAAATGTCATGACATTTGGATGCACGGCAACAAAGTAATTGCGTTTCAACTGTCAGTGTGTTGTGTACATCGGTCGGAAAATGAGTTTCAAACAACGAGCTGCAATTGAGTTTTGTGTTAAACTGGGTAAAACTTTTAGTGAAACGCACCAAATGCTACAAAATGCATATGGTGATGAGTGTCTATCCCGTACGCAAGTTTACGAGTGGTTCAGGCGATTCAAATCGGGTAGAGAGACGCTGGATGGTGACGAAAGATCAGGCCGTCCCAGAACCGGATTATCGGAAGAAAACATCGAAAAAGTGCGTGAATTCATCAAACATAACAAAAAATCGTCGGTGAAAGTTATTGAAATGGAATTAGGCATTCCTCAAACAACCGCATACCGCATTTTGACCGAAGTTTTGGGCCTTAAGAAGGTTAATTCGCGGTTTGTACCACACAAACTCACCGAAGACCAAAAAGTTGATCGAATTGCGCATTACAAAGACATCGTTAAAAGTGCTCGGCAGGATCGAAACTTCTTGAAATCGATTGTAACTGGTGACGAGACGTGGTGTTTTGAATATGAGCCCGAAACAAAGCGGCAAAGTGCTGAATGGAGAGCGCCGGATGAAGGAACACCCAAAAAAAGTCGCTTGGTGAAGTCAAAAGTTAAGGTGATGCTGATTTGTTTTTACGATTCAAAAGGAATTATCCACAAAGAATTTGTTCAGCCCGGCCAGACAGTCACTGGAGAGTTTTACTTGGGCGTCATGAAGCGTTTACTGGCAAGAATTCGTCGTATTCGGCCCGAATAGCGCGAAATCGGCAGTTGGACTCTTTTGGACGATAATGCACCATCACATCGTTCGCGACTTGTAACTGAATTTTTGGTCAAAAATCACATTATTCGGTTGCATCATCCGCCCTATTCACCAGATCTCGCTCCGTGCGATTTCTATCTGTTCCCGAAACTGCATTTGGCGATGAAAGGAAAGTGGCACGCATCGATTGATGCCATTGAGAAGGCGACGACCGCCGTCCTAAAGACCATTCCAATAAAGGACATGGAGAAGTCGTTTGACAACTTGTTGGAGCGTGCAAATATGTGTATCGATGCAGAAGGGGAATACATTGATTAATAAAAATGATTTGTTCTAAAATGTACATTGCTTTTTTGTTTTTTTAAAACGTTCGGTTTCTTTTGGAATGGAGGGTGTATATTTCTGAAATTGGATCCATCAATTTTACTTGTCCTGTATAATGCTATATTGGTCATCTGGCTGTTATAGCTATAGAAATTCTAATAAATTAAATCTATTATTATTATTATTATTATTATTATTATTATTAGTAGTAGTAGTAGTAGTAGTAGTAGTAGTAGTAGTAGTAGTAGTAGTAGTAGTAGTAGTAGTAGTAGTATTGTTATATTAGACTTCTAAATAGTTTGCTCAACATTGAAAGGGGTAATAAAATATTGTCCACTCGAAATGGACCAACCATTATTACTGCCGCATATTTCCATTGATGTATAAATAATTGTTGTTCATCAATGTAAAATTTTAAAACTGTGCCATAGATTTTTAAAAACTGAGCTCGAACATATAAGTTAGAAAATTCCTAAAAGTGTCATCATAAACTCTGTCTGATAAAATGAAAGCAACATTTCGTTTCGCGTACTATGTACTCAAGACACGAAATACATTATGTGAATTTTTACGGCGGAAAATCGTGAATTATAAAATAAAAACAGATTGAAATTAGGAGGGGGAAAAAACTGCTTTCTCAAAGATGCCTTTAAAGAAAATACGTGAAAAATTTAATTGGGTTGAACGTGCTTGCAATGTGATTTCTGAGAACGTCTAATAGAATATAAGCTTCGTTTATTCTCTCCGTATACTTAGAAACGCTCGTTATGTCTCGCTAAATGAAGTATCTATAAAACGTACAAAGTTTCCTTCTCCTGGTTACAGAAGAGAGTAGCAGCAACTTGAAAAGAACTGTTTCTTGTAGTTGTATTTTAGGAGATACACTTCCTTTTTCAGAATCGTATTTTCTTCATTTTCTTTGTTGTGTCCTTTTTCTCTTCGTAAACATAATTTATCATAGTGAATCATTAACTAACGTTTGAAGCTTGGTTTAAATAAACTCTTTCTTTTCGTCAAGAATATACCAGTGGTGCCCACTCCCCTCATGTCCATGACGCACCACACCTCTCAATTGTCTATCCGTAGGAGTTCTTCCATGAAAAAAAAAAATCTTTTCGATTAATTTTTACACCCCTTCAAACATATTTATATAGATTTTTAACCCGCCCCCAAATATTTCAATGACGCAGTTTGCGTCATAGCCCCCCCTTGTGGGCACCCCTGAATATACTAAGGGTGATTGCAGTAACAACGTTTTATATGTATGTCCGTCAGCTTTCGACTGGTTTTTAGCGTTCCTTACAACAACGAGGCAGTGTGAGACGTGGACAGACAGTTTAAAATGTAATCCAAACCACGTGAGCTCCCTCGCTGAAGATGTTTACGCTAACTATACATGTTGGACAAATTTCAATTGAATTAACAATTAACAATTGAAATAAGTAAGGATCAATTGTTAATTACAGCTGGTCATTAATCAATGAGAATTAATTGCAATTAATCCATCAATTGTAAGTAATTACTATGGAAGATATTACAATTAAATTCAATCACTCAATTGTAATTGAATGTAACTTACAATTAATTCAATTGCAATTAATTTTCAGAGCAATTACATTAAATTGATTGATCAATTCAATAAATTTTCATTTATTATTTCCCAATATTGCTATATAGTCACGAGGGAGCTTATGTGCACCCGAGAATCTTTTAAGCCTTGATATCAAGTTCATGATTTATGACCCAACAGATCCGTTGACCCGGAGAGATCCGGTGCTCTGAACAGATCCGGTACGTCCTGAAGACAAAGAAACATCGTCACATATAGAAAAGTTTGTTGCTACGAGTAATTATAACAAACGCGATTATCTCTTCACTCTCCCTTTTCTCACTAAATGGATTATTTTATTTCTCCCTTGGTTGCGTCTCTGTGTATCAAAGCGTTGCACTGAAAGATAACTGCAAAGTCCACCAGAGTAGGAATCACAGAAATACATAAGAATCACAGGAATGATAAACTACACGTTTTTCCTATGAGGGAACAATAAATATGTTAAATCTTTTTGAGTAGCCTATGTTCAAAACAACTGCAATAGTTTTCAGTATGAGGACACGAATAAAATATAAAATTATATTTGAAATGATCGAGACATGATACCTTGATTAAGAAATATCACATCGGGAACAAGACACGTGAATATTTCAGCTGGAGTGCTGGAAATCCATTATAAAATTCTACAGAGTAAGGCTGAAGAGTTTATATTTCAGCTGCTTCCAGATCATCTCTCTTCGAATATGCGGGTCAGTCCGAGTCATCGGAACTGAGAATTGAGACTCTGACCCCAGAAGTCCTGGGTCAAGTGGCCGGATGGCTAATGAACCTTGTCATCACTGACCATGCACGCGCTATCACTTTCCTGCCTAATACTAAGCATCTATTAGCGTGTATACATACATATATATATATATATATATATATATATATATATATATATATATATATATATATATATATATATATATATATATATAAGAAGCAGTCAAATGAAAAACTAATACCCTCCATAAAACACATTCCTCGCTAAAGTTGGCAACGCTGCTGTTACTTATCGATACTGCCATCTCTCGGGAGGAAAAATGCATAGTGACAACTAACAGGTACATACAGTTGTTTGCTTATTGCTATATAGATAGGTGGAGTGAAAAGTGAGTTCGTCTAGCATTATGAAGGTAAAGCAAAGAAGACCAAAGAGCTGTGGTTCGTTTTTTGCGGACTGACGGTGTTGAAACGCGCGAAACACATCGTCGCATGTCTGTTGTGTATATGGCGGACAGTGCATGTCACTGACAAGTGTGCAGGAGTGGCATAAGAGATTCCGAGAATAACGCACATCATTGCAAGGCCATTCGCGCCTAGGACAGGCCCATCCGAGCCATTACTCCTGATGTGATTGCATGGTCTTATCCGGGAAAACCGACGAGCAAATTCGTGTTCAGATCGGAAATAGCCATGGCTCCGTGCATGCTATTATCAAAGAACACCTGCAGTTCAAAAAAAATTGCGCTAAGTGGGTTCCGCATCAACTGACGGAATGACAAAGGATTGACAGAATTGCTTTATGTGTGATACATCTGCAGTGATACCATGAGGAAAAGTATGCGTTTGTCTCGAATCGTCACAGGGAACGTGGCAGCAATTCTAAGACTGAGAGAAAACAACAAAGCTAACAATGGAAACATCCCAATTTTCCGCAGCCAAACAAACCCAAAACTGTTCACACAAGTTTCGGTAAAGGCAAGATAACATTCTTCTTCGACTGGCGCTCTCTGTTTGTTGACTTCATCAAGGATGGGGCGCAATAAATGTAAAGTGCTATTATGACTCATTGCAGAAACTGAGACGTTCCATATAATCAAAGGCCCTGGAATGTTGTCGGGCGGAATCATCCTTTTCCCATACTCCATATGGCCAATCTGATACGCAATACGCTTCAAAGCTTTGGCTCGGGAACACTTCAACATCCTCCATACAGGCCAGACGTTTCCCCTTATTATTTTCACATTTTTGGTGACCTGAAGAAAGACATTCGTGGACATCGGTTTCAGCCGGAAGTGGAAGTGAAAGAGTGGATGAAGTTGTGGATCCCAAGTTCTAAAAATATATATTCTATAGCATAAATAAATATTTTTTTCCAGCAAAAAAGAGTATCAATTTAAAACCTTAATTCCAAAAGAGCCTGTCCAAAAAATCAGTTTTTCAGAAGACGATTTTTTGTGTGTGTTTCCATCATTCTATTTCTGTTAAAGAAAAGTAATCTGCATAAAAGAAAATTGTAATTGCCTACTTTTCGTAAGATAACGGTGAAATTATCATCTATAGCAAGAGTTATATAAGCGTTTTTAGGCATGAATCAGAAAATAACTTCAGAGAATACTGTTGACTAAGGACATTTTGGAAAACAACACTGTTTTCTTTTGACTACAATTAATTTGATTTATGGAGTTTTGGCATGAAATCCAGTTTAATATACAGAGATGCTGAAATGGAACTTAATAGAACCAAGATCTCAAAATTGACAAAAATTGACTTAGGCTCTTTTGGAATCCTCCCCTTCAATTATTATTTACAATGAAATATGTTTATATATGGGGTAGTTCAAAATTGTGGAAACACACAAATAAAATCCAAACCGTTCAGAATTGGGAAAAAAGGGAAAAGTGATGAGAGCGGAGAAAACCTTTGAGACATATGGCACCATCGCCCGCTATATTGAAATGGCGGGAACTTTCTTTAAATCCGAACTCTATCATGTGATGCATCAATAGGACTGACATTTTTCCAGGAATCCAGTGGTGGTTTTTTGTTTGGCTCTATGGCTAGTGAAAAAGAGTTTACATGATGATGATGGTATTTCGGTAGGAGGTAGAATGATTAGATGCATAAGATTTGCAGACGATATGGCGCTTCTTGCAGAATCTGAAAAGAAAATCAATAAAATGTTAGAAAAAATGAGAAAGGGCTTTGAAGAATATGGGATGAAAATAAATGTTAGAAAGACAAAAGCCATGGTGATTGGAACGAAGGGGTCTGTGTCAAATATAAAAGTAGGAGGGGAGAAAATAGAACAAGTGAATAGTTTTCGATACCTGGGTAGTATTCTTAGTAATGACATGAAATGCGAACGTGAAATAAAAGCAAGGATAGGAATGGCGAAAGAAACCTTTAAAAGAAGAAAAAGTCTGTTTTGTGTGACCTTGAACAAAGAGTTGAGAAAAAGACTCATAAAATGCTTCGTGCGGAGTGTTGTACTGTATGGGGCGAAAAGATGGACATTACGTAAAGGTGACGAAAATCGACTGGAAGCCTTCGAAATGTGGGTGTGGAGAAGAATGGAAAGAATTAGTTGGGTCGAGCGCAAAACGAATGAGAGAGTGTTAGAAATGGTGGGTGAGAAAAGAACACTTCTAGATATTATTAGGAAGAGGAAGAGAAACTGGTTGGGACATTGCCTAAGAAGAGATTGTATCATTAGGGACGTCCTAGAGGGTATGGTGTCGGGAAAGAGAGGGAGGGGGCGAAGGAGACTACAATTTATGGATGATATTAAAACAGAAAGATCATACGCGAAGACAAAAAGGATAGCGGAGGACCGTGAAGCATGGAAGCTTCTCAGCTGCGGCAAGTGACCTGCCAATAAAGGCAGGATACCTATGATGATAATGATGACTATGACCAACCGTTGCAAAGTTTTAACCTATTTTTTGCCCTTACACTGCGGGCAATGTGTGGCCCACTGACCAATGTTACAGCAATTGTTTAATGTGTCATCCTTCCTGAGCAATCGTTAAATGTATCCGCTGCTGTCAGTCATCCATTACCCTGCCCAGCACGTTCTTCTTAATGCTGACACACGCATCAATAATCCTGCGTTGAAGGTGTTTAATGTCCCTGATCTTGGTAGCATACACAAAGGATTTCACGTAACTCCACGCAAAAAACCAATGGAGTGAGGTCTGTGGAACGCAGTAAATTCCACAGGTCATTGCCGGCCTATCCATCTCTGTGGGAATTGTTCATTGAGCACATAATCTGAAATAAGGTAGTGCACCGTCATGTTCATAGAACAAAGGGAAAGACCCATCCTCTAATGCGATGGACGGCAGGATCTCCTCCACAAACATGTTACGGTAGGTAATTGCATTTAAATTGCTCTCGATGAAGAGTGGGCCCACTACACGGGTACCCCACACACCGCACCACACCATCATTTTGTCAGAGACAACGACTCGAGAATCGTCGTACCAGTGAGGATTGTTGTCACACCAATATCGGTGATTTTGCTTGTTCACCTCACCCGATACACACACACACACACACACACATACACACACACAAGTTGGTCTCATCCGAGAACAGCACGTCATATGCGAATCGAGGATTCTACCTGATTTGTTCCGCTTCCGCGGCCCACTCACAGAATTCGACTCGGCGGTCTGGATCATCCTTGGTTAGATGTTGGAATAGCTGTATCTTGTATGGGTGCTACTTATACGCAGATACGATTCGCAGGATGGACGTACGGGATACATCACATCCTCGATATAGGCGACGCCTACTACGGATGTTACTTTTCACGAATGATGCCAACATAGCATTGTTTGTAGCTTCGTCCGTTGCTATGCAAGGCCTGCCTGATTTGGGTTTGTTTTCCACCGACCCGGTTTCTTTAAATTTCGCTATAATTTTCCACACTGCACTATGGGAAATGGGCTCACGTTCTGGATGACGAGCGTTAAAATCGTCTGCGATATGTCTGGTGCTGCGCTTTCCAGCGATCAACACGAACCCTATTCGTTCATCCCTTGTTAGTGTCGTTCCGTGTTACGCCACCTGAAAGAAAAGAAAATATGTTAAAACTTTGCAGTAGTTGGTCGTAGAGCCAAAAACATTTCACCACTGGATTCCTGGGAAAATTTCAGTATACTATCTGATGTGTCACACGATAGGGTTCTCATTTACAAAGTTGGTCTATGTCAAGACGACAAATTTCAAGATGGCGGCCGATGGTTGCGTATGTCTCAAAAGATTCTCTCCCTCATCTATTATCATATTTGTCTCCTTTTTTCCAATTTTGAACGGTTTGGATTTTATTTGGATGTTTCCACACTTTCGGACCACCCTAGATATATATATATATAGATAGATAGATAGACACAGAGAGAGAGAGAGAGAGAGAGAGCAAGAGTAATGTATATTTGGTCTATTTTCAGAGTGAATAGACATTGTTGGCAAGATATAATACGTTCAAAACTGAGCGTTGCTGGAAAATACGAAAAGCAGTACAAGTAAAATCTGAAATTTAATTCGGCCTGTGACAAAAACATTTTTGTTTAAGATTAGATGAATGCTTGTTTGCAGATCATTCTCTAAAGTTGGTCATAAACGCGGCGAATTGATCGTAAAGAGACTGGCCATTTGATCGATAGGCAATTAAATTGTCGATCTAAAGGATCGCAGACACTCAGTAGCAGGCTCGTATCCACGGGGGGTCTAAGGGGGCGCTTTCCCCTAAATTTTTGCTGGCCTCCTAAACTTTTCACGGTAGGATTGCAAATGAACTGTAAAATGGTTGGATCGTGCATCCCTATCTTCTTTCGGGCCCTCCCTAAATTTTTGGGCTGGCTACCGGCCTGCTCAGTAGTCGCATGATATCATTGCTTGCCGCCATACACCCCTGGCAATCCCATCGCCCGGCGGTGTCCAGCTAGCTCGAAAACCTGGTGGATGGAATAAACTTCCCAGGAGACGACAAGATTGCTTTCAATCTGGTCGAAACATCCTCATATACGGGGTAATATTCCCGCAATCTTATTACCCATTGACCAAATTCTCAGTTGATAGGCGACTAACTTGCCGCGTGTATGGCAACCTTCACCAGGGAAGTATTTGTCTAGTTGGGTTCATGTAAACCATGATGTCTTCAAACATTCTAGTGGCTTCAGTCTGATTTTTAATATTATCAAGTAGAGCACGAGTAGTTTCTTTTGCGATTCGCTTAGCCCGAAAATTCGCTTTATCGGGATTCGGTTGGAAAAGAAATTAAATTACCTTCGATATGGAGGAAATACATTTAATTGCTGCTACTAAGTATGTCAGATACAGAAATACATGCCAGAGATTACATAATCAAAGAAAATGTCATTGTAACTAAACCCAAAGAAAAGATTTTAACTCTGAAGATACAGAAATGAAAATACAACACAACAAAACTATTCGGACACTTTGCTCAGGAAATAATAATATTAATAATAAAACAATGAAACAAAAAAGTTAGTACCTTGTGACTTTGCCTTTCTTATGAAGAACTTCCTGTAGTCTAATAGGCATGCTTTGAACCAGTTTTCTGGTGTATTCAGGAAAGATTTTTCTCTACTCTTCTCGTAATATGTCTCTCAGATGTTCCTTAGACTTCATGGGCGTCTTTCGTATCTCCTTCTCCAACTTATCTCACAGATTTTCTATGACGTCCATGACAGGTAATTGAGGAGATGGATGGAGCACTTTTGGACAGTTGTATAAAAGCCAAAGCTGCACAACATGAGATGGGTACTTTTGGTCGTTATCTTGGTAGAACATAAAAGTATTGATTAAGCCCAGCTTTTCTGCACTTTTCTTCAAATTATCTTTCAAGATGTAAAGATAGACATCTTTATTCATTGTCTCATTAATAAACACTAATTCACCTACACCATTGGCGGACATACAACCCCACACGATAGTGCTATGTCCACCACCGTGCTTCACAGTAGCTTATATATTCTTTTCCAGAAGCTCCTCATTTGGTTTCCGTCACACCATAATTCTCTCATCTGATCCACATATATTGAATTTCGATTCATCAGCAAAAATTACCCGATTCCATCATTCTTCGTCTTTTTCTATATGTTGTCTAGCAAATGTGCCTCTTTTCCTTTGGTTTGCCTTACTTATATACGGCTTTTTTCTCGCGACGCGGCCATGAAAATTTGCCCTTCTCAATACTCAGTTTCTACACTCGCTTGCTTCCTTAACTCGGTTTGGAGTTGTGCAGTTATATTCGGAGAACTTAGACGAGGATTCTTCTTCACTTTTCTCACTATGAATTGTTCTTCTCTGGGAGAAAACTTCCTTGGGTGTTCTCCAGCGGGACACAGTTCGAGCCTATCCTCTTTACTGAACCGTTTGACTATATTGTATACCGTACTATTCTTCATCTGTAGCATTTCCGCAATTTGACAGCAACTCTTGCCCTTTGCGTGGTGGTAGACAATCAGTTGGCGCTGATCAAACGTGCTGTTCTTGCCTCTCCGTCCCATTGAGCACGCTGGAATTGCTTTCTTCAATACATATACACAAAGATTAAGTTCTGAATGTTGTTTCTGAAACTTACAGTAACTATTTACGCCCTCTTTCTGCATTACAAAGTATTATTATTGTGTTCCCATTAATCGCTGTCCGAATAGTTTTGAGGTGCCACATTTTCCTTTCTTTATGTTTAGTGTTACTAGTAACTTTTATTTTTGTGCTAAAATGAAGTATTTTGTGCTTTTCTGTTGCCTAACATATATATCTTCATATTTCATACTTGAACTCAATAAATGTATTTATGTCTGTCACAGTATCAACGTTTATGCATGGAATTTCTATGTGTCCGAATAGTTTTGTGAGTCACTGTACTTCTAGGCTCCATAAAAATTCCATCATCTTCATTTTCTCGATAACTACACATGAGAAATGACTCTCAATGGTCTCATTTTAACCCCAATGCTATGTATCCTCGTCGCCAAAAGTGCCTTTACATCGCCGTGACGGGTATGTGACCGCGCAGTACTCCAAGGAAGGGATGGTTGCATAAGAAATTTTGATTAATTTTGAACAGTTTTTATTTTGACTAGGGAAATAACATAGATATAGGGAGCAAAGGAAAAGATTTGAAGCATCAGTACATTATCATCTCTGAAAAGATTCGTATTTTCAGTTTTTCATTTTATTCTCGTATATGTTAAGTTAATAACTGCTGACAACTGCTACTAGCGCTTTTCACTCTTCAGGAATTTAACATGACATGTTCGCAGGACACTTTTCTAAGTCCTAAATGTATGCGTAAATTATTTCATTCGTCTCACTGTCCTTATTTCAGAATGGAAACTGAATATGCTGAACGTGAGTATGTTTCGCTGTCGTCAAGCAAGGGTTGTAATAAATGTAAATAAGGTTCTTATTATTAAATAAAACACAGAAGTATCTATTCCATGTATAGCACAATATAATACAGTAATTAACCAACACGATAATCACTAACGCCCGCAGGATTTTTTCGAACGGGGGAGGGGCAAAAGACCGATATAGAGTTTTTTGATTTATTACCCTATATATATATATATCAAAAGTCATAGTTTATCATTGATAGCGTATATCCTCTCACTTTTTAAAATCGCCAGTGTAACCTATTAGTCAGAACATACATCTCCAGATATAATGTAGAGAGAAAAGAAGGAAAGACATATGAAAAGTGACGTAACTAATTTTACTGCACCCTGGATAATCCATTACTCATACCCGCCCTCAGTCCCACGCATTTCAACTGCTGCGTTATATATATATATATATATATATATATATATATATATATATATATATATATATATATATATATATATGGTTCCATGTCAGAAGGGCCCGAAAAAGGGCTAGGATAGAAAGGTCCGAGTCAAAATGGGGCTTGGTTTTAAAAGGCCCCGCGTCAAAAGGGCAAGTTCAAAAGTGGCCCGGCGACAAAAATGCCCGAGTCGAAAATGCACAGCGTGAAAATGTTCCCCTCGTCAAAGGGGCCCGGGTCAAAGATCATCGCGAGAAGAGAGTCCGAGACAAAAGGGCCCTACGTAAAAAAAAGGACAAAGTGGACACCGCCTCAAAAGGACACGGGTCAAAAGATTCTTGCGAGTAAAGAGGCAGAGTCAAAAGGGCCTTATGTCAAAAAAGCTGGGTCAAAAAGGACCCCGTTTCAAAAGGCCACAGGTCTAGACGGTCCCGCGTCAAAACGACCCCGCGGCAAAAGGCCCCGAGTCAAAAAGGCCCCGCGTCAAAAGGAGCCAAGTCAAAAGAGCCCCGCGTCAAAGGGGTCGGCAAATACAATTCCACGGCTAAAAAACCTGAGATCAGGAGTGAAAATCAGGAGAAAGATACATATGACCAGTGGCGTAACTAATTTTATTGTGCCTTGATCGTTCATCCAACTCATATCTTCCCCCTGCCGCCCGCATTTCAGCTGGTATATATATATATATATATATATATATATATATATATATTTCTATGTCAGAAGGGCACGGACAAAGGACAAGAATAGAAATGCCCGAATAAAAAGGGTCGAAAGGGCCCTGCGACAAAAGGATCCGAATCAAAACAGTCCCGCTGTCAAAAGGGCCGGAATCAAAAGGACGTCGCGACAAAAAGCCCCTATCAAAAATGTCCGAGTCAAAAGGGACCTCACCTCAAAAAGGACACTGGTCAAAACGGTCCCGGGTCAAAAGCGTTACAGGCGAATGGGCACCGCGAAAGGAAGCCCGAGTCAAAAAGGCCTCCGTTAAAACGGGACAAGTCAAAAGACCCTTGCGTCAAAAAGGACCGACTCAAAAGGCTCCGCGTCAAAAGGGCCCGGCAAATATAATTTCACGGCGAAAAAGCCTGAGATCAGGACTGGAAATCAGGAGAAAGAAAGAGATATGATCAGTGGTGTAACAAATTTTACTGCGCCCTGGTCATTGATCATGTATTTAATCATACCTGCCCCTGCCCTGCCCCACACAGAGTTGATGTATATATATATATATATATATATATATATATATATATATATATATACAGATGGTGATCAGAAAAATGGAAACACCTGAACGAAATTGCAACTTACCAGGGTATACGGACAAAATCTCGCGGCCGAAACATCGCCGCCCAAAATCTCGCCGGCCAAAACCTCGCGGGACAAAATCTCGCCGGGCCAAAACCTCGCCGCCCAAAACCTCGCGTGGCCAAAACCTCGCCGCCCAAAACCTCGCGGGACAAAATCTCGCCGTGCCAAAACCTCGCCGCGAATGAAACTTTTCTTTAAAATTTACCCAATGTGTTTCCTAATATGCAATTCCACGTTACAAATAATAATAATAATAATAATAATAATAATAATAATAATAATAATAATAATAATAATAATAATAATAATAATAATAATAATATACAAAGAATCGTGTGCGTGGGCTTTCTCGGGTTATTCCCGTTTCCTCCCACTTTCTTTATTCGATCATTTCCTTCATCCTGGTCATCTACGTCTCCTTTAACCTATAGGACATAGTCAAGGGACGTCGTAAAAACTCATATATTGTTTCATATTTTCATAAATATTATTAGATTTTTGTTAAAAGTTTAAGTTTTTGGATGTTCCAAAGTTCACGAAACTAACCTCGTTAGTTGTCATTACTTTCCTTATGCAGACTTTCTTTCCCTATAACCAGTTTAAAAACATCCTGTTGCCCTACCTTCACATTGAAATCCTCTAATACAGAAATAGAATTTTCACATGGTATCGCGGGACTTGGTCAAATACCCGTGATACTTCTTCTGAAACAGCGTCTTTTATACCGTCATTCTTATCATCTGTTGGAACATATACATTTTGGTCAGGCGAGATTTTGGGTATGGCGATATTTTGGGGCGCGAGGTTTTGGCCCGGCGAGATTTTGGCCCGCGAGGTTTTGGGTGGCGGGGTTTTGGCCAGGCGAGGTTTTCGCCCCGCGAGATTTTGGCCCGCGACGTTTTGGGCGGCGAGGTTTTGGCCAGGCGGGGTTTTGGCCCGGCGAGATTTTGTCCCGCGAGGTTTTGGGCGGCGAGGTTTTGGCCAGGCGAGGTTTCGGCCTGGCGAGATTTTGGGCGCGAGGTTTTGGGAGGCGAGGTTTTGGCCAGGCGAGGTTTTGGTCCGCGAGGTTGTCGCCGCGAGGTTCTGGCCGCGAGGTTTTGTACCCAAACCACTTACCAGATTAATATGGTGTCGGGCCACCTTTCACCTTCAGAACAGCCATGATGCGACGTGGGATGGAGGCACAGAGGTCGTGAATGGTAGCAAATGGAATTTTACACCATTCCTCGTGCAGGGCATCGGCCAGTTCTGTGAGAGATGATGAAGGTGGAAATCGTTGCCGGAGTCGTGTTTCCAAGACGAACCACAAATGTTCAATTATGTTGAGATCTGGGGATTGGGCGGGCCAGGGGAGGTGTTGAACTTCATCCCGATGTTCCTCAAACCACGCTGCAACAACGCCAGCTGTGTGAATGGGTGCATTATCATCCTGGAAGATGGCGTCATTGTCCGAGAACAACATCCGGACCATAGGATGCAAGTGGTCTCCTAAAATTGCGACATAATCGTTGGCAGTGATTCATCCACTAAGTATGACCACAGGACCCAATGAAAACGATGATATGGCGGCCCACACCATCACCGAGTCGCCGCCATGTTTCACAGTTCTGCGGAGACACTGCAGATCATAAGCTTCTTTGGGCGTTCTCCACACATAAACATGGCCCGTGGTTGGGAATAGGGTGAAGGATGACTCATCCGACCATATCATACGTTTCCAGTTCTCAACGGTCCAAGTTGCATGGTCGCGGCATCATTTGCGGCGTGCGAAAGCGTTATGGTCCCTGATGAGCTGTTTGGTCGGTGCAACACGACCCCGTAAGTTCATGTCATGTAATTCGCGGCGGACAGTGATTGTCGAAACAGTGTGGGGGAGGTGCTGATTGAGTTTCTCCGTCACTTGCTCCGCAGTGGCACGACGGTTCTGCGTGACAATGCGCTTTAATACCCGGCGTGACCTGTCACTCATGATTTTCTTCCGCCCACTGTTCCGCTTCCCCGATGTTGTTTTCCCGTGTGTTGTGTAGGCCGTCATCACCTTCGACACTGTCCCATGCGACACACCTTACACAGTAGCCACTGCCGTCACACTCACTCCACATAACCGCGCACCAACAATTTGCCCTCTTTGAAAATCTGAGAGGTCTTTCATTTTACACTACCTCCTTCTGCTGCAGCCACTGGACACTGCTGTTCCACTGCGCCTGACGTAGTATGGAGACCGACCTAACACACCACCACCAGCGGTCCGGCGCTGCGGGCGCCACGACACCACTGCCAACCCATACATCTGACGTGTTGCCAACTACAGGTGTTTCCATTTTTCTGATCACCATCTGTATATAGTTCTGTCAGAAGGACACGGACAAAAAGGCGAAGACAGAAATGCCTAAGTAAACTGGACCCCGGTCAAAAGGGACCGGCGACAAAAGGTCCAAATCAAAAGGGCCCCGCTGTCAAAAGTGCCCAAGTCAAAAGGTCGTCGCGACAAAAGGGTCCTATCTAAAAATGCCCGAGGAAAAAGGACACCGCATCAAAAGGGCACGGGTGAAGGCTGTCCCGTGTCAAAAGTTCCCGAGTCGAAAGGGCCACGCTACAAAATGCCCCGAGTCAAAAGAGGCCCCGCGTCAAAAAGGCCCCTTGATAAAAGGCCCGGTAAATCAATTCCACGGCTAAAGAGCCTGAGATCAAGAGTGGAAATCAGGAGAAAGAAAGATATATGACCACTTACGTAAGTATTTTTACTGAGCCCTGGATCGTTGATCATCTATTTACTCATAACTTCCCCCTGCCCAACGCATTTCAGCTGGTGAATATATATTCTATGCCAGAAGGGCGAGGACCGAAATGCCCGAGTCAAAAGAGCCCCGGGCGAAAGGGCTCCATGACAAAATTGCCCTAGTTAAAAACGGTCCCGCGTCTAAAGGGCTCGGCGACCAAAGGGGCCGAGTCAAAAGGGTCCAAGTCAAAACGGCCCCGGGTAGAAACAGCCAGGGTAAGGAGTCGGCGACAAATGAGCCCGCGTCAAAAGGGCGCTGTTTCAAAAGTGCCCTGGTCAAAAGGTCCGGAGTCAAAACGGCCCCGCACCAATACCGTTCGAGTCGAAAGTGCCACGCGTAAAATAGTCCCGACTGAAAAAGGCCCCGCGTCAAAAGGGCCCGGCTCCACGGCTAAAAAGTCTGAGATCAAAACACGAGAGGAAATCGAGCATGCACAAGTGTATATTGTCCCTTTGGTAAGTTGATGGTTTTGTGCAAATGAAGGGAAAATATCTGTAGTTATTAGTAGCAAATAGGAAATTTGAATCGTGATATAAGTTTTGTTTGGTTGTTGATTGTTCTGCAACAAATGCTATTACTTAAGTCATTCTCCATTAAAGTAAGGTTGCACTCCCGTCTTTCGCAGTTTGTATTCTCGTTACTTTATATATTATTCATTTTCCCCTTAGTTCTAAAATTCGATTTCTAGCCCTGGATCAAAGTATAGTATGAAAAATATTCTGTGAAAGCGATTAGTTTAATTTTGCAGTCAGAAGACACATGTGGAGCTGTATACAGGGTTAGTCAAAAGTATTGGGACAGAACAATAATAACGACGTGCGTGGATGGAGGCAAAAATGTTACAATTGGCATTATTGCATTGACTTGGAGTGGGGTCACCTTCGAACCGATCTTGAATTCCGCCATATTGCATATCACACAATACTATTAAATATAAAAGGTTATGTTTTTAGACTAACTTATACCTTAATATTCCTACAAATGAGAATGTGAACTCGTTTGTGACACATCATCTGTTTGGGACAGAGTATGCTCTGTTTTACAGGGTGTCCGATGTTTAAAAGTAAATTACAGACATTCAGTAAAGCGACATAGCATCATCCCTATTTATCGTATGATCATACTTCAGGTCTCGTTTTATCACAATACAGCAGCCTTTCAAATGGTAAACTCCGCATCAAAAAATTGCGACAGCTAACGCCGTGCAGTTAGGCCACCAAATATACATCTTCTTATCACATAGTCGTGTCAGGTAAAGAGACTTTTCTCTCACCTCCTTTCTTCTCTTCCATACTAAAATTAGCTAACAACATGAGCGCAATTTTTATTTCAAACTATACATGTATTAGTATAGATAAAAAGAAATAACAAAAAAGAGACGAAACAAGATTCATAGGTTGATGTAGGGAGAAACTGAAACACCCACAATGAAAAATTGAAACCAATGAATGTCTATTACACAGAGATTCAGAAATGAGCAGAGAGAGAGAGAGAGAAAAAAGAGGAAAGGAGAGGAGAAGAAGAAAAAGTAACGGGAGAACAGATAAAACTGTGGAATTCAAACGTAGTAAGAAAATAACCTAACATTATAAAGTTCCGTTTCCAGAAATCCAACAGTAATATAGAAATAATGTTTGTTTTTACATAGTTTTTCAGAACTATTCGAATATACAGACGATCCTTTAAATATTTATTATGTTACTTTCATAATGGATAGCATACTCAATTTCAAGTAGAACTGTAGATCTCCGAGACACATATAGGATAATGTCAAAGGTTTAACACACATGCTTTGTTTCCGCGTGGTTCGATTGCAAATTCGGTAGTGTTCGTTGGACGTAATGATCCAAAATACATTCTAATATACCCAGTAGACAGAGTTGGTCATATCTTCCATTTCAGACTACTAATGCGAACTAAACGAAAAAAACGAAACGAAAAGAAAAGAGAAAGAAAGAAAAAAGAGAAAATTGAAGAGTGCTATTTTATTGCTAAATATCTATCAGATATAACCTATATTAAAAGTCCAAACTGTATCGTAATGGAAAGCTACAAATGTTGGAAAGGAAAAGTTCATGTTTCTCATAGATGTAGCATCTTTCAAATTTCAACGTGAATAAAACACATTGAATTATAGGACGAGAACAAATATTGTGTCGAACTAGTAAAATGAAATTTTGTTTTCAAATAACCAGAGAGGTACCATTTTCTAGTCTTTTCCGAAGAGTTATCTGTTCCGAACATCCAGCATTGATTTCATCTCTACCGAATATAACGTAATTTGCACAGAGAGAAAGAACACGCTAAGAGCTCATACGCATAATCGTGTCAGTCGTATGATGTTGGTTAGGTTATAGACCACCACTGGATCGAGGAATTTAAATCCGTAGTGAACCGGTAATTCGACTGAGATTCGGTAACGCAGAGGATAAAAAAGATATTTTACTTATTTCCTTGCGTTTAAACAGTATTTCTGTCAGAGATGACTAGGGCCGTTGATGTTATCCCCAGAGCACGAAAAACGCGTCGCCGAAGTTAACAGTTAATTAGATTCCCCGGACCAGGCTTCTGCTCCGTTTTAACTTTGGAATATGAACTGCATGTATGTGTGAGAGGGAGAGAACTAGAGAAGTGAAAGATGCAAAGAAAGATAGGGAAACGTCAAGAAAGAAAGAGAGAGGAACGGGACGAATATAAATATGAAGCATACTTACTATTGCAGTGTATGATATAGAACGCACACACTATTTACTCGAACTGTCGCTAGTGATGCCTTGTAAGTTCTCCATCAGATGAGTCTCTTTTTGCAGAAATTATTTTATGCGAAAAAATCATACTACCTGATGGAGTATCGAACCAAGATTTTTCATTTGGAAGTCTGACACGTTACCACTACATCACCGATTGCTTTAGCCAAACTTTGTTTAACAAATGGTGTAGTGTTTCTTTCTGAGAACGATAACACGAAAATTCCATACTGCAGATCAACGATGTCTTTGGAATGTCCTGGTAATTCCTGTCCTCTTTCCCATCCAACATTCGTAAATCGTCTCTATCATGATACAGGTGTTTGCTTTCACATTGTTATGTATTGCTTGTCCAGTATGATAAGTCGATTCTTCACAATCACTATGCTACGAGGGTCATCCGGAAATTGGTACCCGTTTGTGCAATAAAGACACAGTAGTACATATTAACAAATATACACATTTTTATTGGAAAGAGCATACTTTACACTACTTCTCCACATAATCACCAAGCAAATTTAGGCATTTGTCATACCGTGTGACGAGTTTTTGTATTCCAGGGTCATAGTCCTCCGCCACCAGTGTATTAAGATACGTAGTCACGCCTCGTTAAGTTCGACATCACTGTCAAATCTTTTTCCCGCCAGAAAATCGAGACACATTAGGAAAATGTTCACAGAGTTCATCAATTGTGACGCGCCGATCGTTCCTCAGTCATTCGTCTACTGACCTCAGTAGTTCGTCTGTAATGACAGATGGTCTCCCTGAACGCTCCTCGTCGTGTGTACTCCCCCTCCCCAGGTTGAAGTTGCGACACCAGCGCCGAACAGACGACTCGTCCATCGCATTGTCTCCATACACCTCCTTTAATTGGGGATTAATTTCACAAGGTCGAACGTTTCGTTCATTAAGAAATTTAATCACGGCCCTCACTTCACAACTGGCGGGATTCTCAATTCGTTTAACCATTATAAATGAGCACAGACACAACACAGGCCAAAAGGGTAAGATCAAAATGTGACTATTTCCTAAAGGTCATGCCCTGCAAAAGAATGATATGATATAGTGATTTACTTACCTTATCCCTTTCCCTCTCGAGCTTCTTCGTGGCTAAGCGGTTATCGTACGCTCCTTTGGCGTGGAAAACCCGGGTTCGATTCCCGGCGGAAGTGTATGTGGTTCGGATTCCACATTAATCAGTAGGTCCCGTCTTATATAACCTAGCTACTGAAAGGGACGATAAACTAAACAAACTCAACTCCCTTTCCCACTCCCTGAGAAATATGTGTGAAAGAAACCCTGCTTATGAGTTCCCATAATTCACCACACTTCTTTCATACTTTTGCGGAAAGGGAGTTTAGCTTCTCTTTCAGCATCGAAGATATTAATGTATGTGATGTGAGTCTACAACCTAATGACAAATCCAAAACACACGAAAAAATGAAAATGAAATCTTTCAGTTTTACGTCCCACGATTATGCCGGTTAGGCTAAAGAAGACGGTGGTTATAAGAAATGAATAAAATGGTGGAATGGAGTGGGAGGAAACGGGGAACACCCGAAAAAACCCACGAGCACGTTGTTTGTGCACCACAAGGTCCACACGGCGCGAGGTGGGATAGAACCAGGAACCCCAAGCACCGGAGGTGAACGCTCTAGCACTGAGCCACCGCACCCTCTCGAACCACACCAGTTGCCACTGGAAATACAACTCGAGCCTCCCGCGAGGAGAACCAAAATTGCGCGTAACGTTTATTATTATTATTATTATTATTATTATTATTATTATTATTATTATTATTATTATACAGTTTATTAAAAAAATGTGTAATTCTCTCAATCAGGATAGACAATTGCCCCTTGCCCTCCCCAAATGACACTCCTACACAAGGAAGCCCGAGACTTCGTTTGATGTTGCTGGTATTACGTTTGAAATAAATAGTAAGAATGAAAATAACAAACATTTTTTTTGGCGTCTAATAGTCATGTAAAAAAATAGAAGAAAAAGACCACTTGTTACTCTTTAACAGTTTCAACGTGAACTCTTAGCAAAACGCTTTAATAAAACAGAAAAATTCAAAGAAACAAACAATATCTGTATCTGCTCTTGTTCTATGTGCAATATTATCTCTGCCTTATCAGGAAAAAATGGAACCTTGTGAACATGTTTCAAAACACGGCAATCCCTTCTTTTGCTTCTACTCATTCCAATTTCCCACACCACCACACTGCAGCAACTTCTGAGGCGATAAGAGTGGTTTGACAACTTTAGGTGAAAGGAGGAATTGAATTGGAGAGCCATATGAGAACTCACAATTATTCCAACTCATCGGATCCAAAGGATTCGATCCAGAGAGGAACGAATCCTTGTTTGGGGGAATCAAATCGAAAAAACTATAGAATCATTTAACTTTGCGGAACCAAAGGATTCGGTCCGGAGGAACGAATCCTTCTTCGGAACGGATTCAAAGGAATTGATTCCGGAAAAGGAACCAAACTGCCCATCACTACAAGCCACTGACGCGTTATGACCTTGCCCAGCGGCTTTCCGAGTCGTCAGCGCTTCAAGCGGCGCAAACGGGTATCACTTTCTGGATGGAAAAAGGAAATGAAATCTTTAAGTTTTACGTCTCACGGTTATGCCGGTTAGGCTAAAGGAGACGGTGATGATGAGTAATGAATGAAATGGCAGAATGAAGAAAGTGGGAGGAAACGGGAGAACCCCGAGAAAACCCACGCACACGATGTTTGTCCACCACAAAGTTCACTTGGCGGGGGCTGGGATCGAACCCGGGACCCCAAGCACCAGAGGTGAACGCTCTACCACTGAGCCACTTTCTGGATGGCTCTCGTAGATAGCAATATTATTCATAAGGCCATTGCGTTACCCCTACACTATCATGCCATCTAAAATTTCAAGCTGAATATTACTTTCTTTAGCCCTGATCTTTGGAACGAATCGGCTTCTTCCTGTAACGTTATTTGCAACAAAGTGCACAACAAAATTGATTTGTTCGACGGCCTAGAGAGAAATAAGTGCCCACTGATTTAAAAAAAAAAAAAACTTACAATCGAGGAAAGAATGTGAAATTAAAACATATTTTGCAGTAATTTATCCGTGCAAGTTCAAAAGTAAGCAAATAATAATAATAATAATAATAATAATAATAATAATAATAATAATAATAATAATAATAATAATAATAATAACCTATATTATAAAATTGAAAGTAACTATGTGTGTGGCTCCTAATCTCTTGAACCACCCAACTGATCTCTATAAAGCTTTCAACATAGATAAGGTTCGGATCTGGGACTACTTTTGTCATTTCAGTTTGACGGTGCAACGTAGGGGCCGGTGAGAGGGAGGAACATGTAAAAAAAAAAAAAAAAAAACTGAAAGTGGCTGTCATTGTGACTTCATCACTCTTGAACCACCCGACCGATCTCAATTAAATTTTCAACACAAATCAGGTTCGGGCCTAAGATAGCACTTATCTATTTAGTTTGACGATATAGCTAGGGTTGAGGAGAGGAAGAAGTTAAAAAGTGTAAATAAAAGTTGATAACTCGCGAAACAAATGATCCATCACGATCAAATTTTCAACCTAGATGAAGTTCGAACCTGAGATGGTTTCTGTCATATCACTTGGACGTTGGAACTAAAGAGATAAAGAGGAGGAGCGACATTTAACAAAGAACGAAAAATTACTGGTATAAGTGGTGTATCTGTAATTTTTGGATTCTCTGAGATTAATAGTGACACATCTGATGCTGTTTAAATCCAAATTCAGTCCCTCTAGTGGGAGGAGGGAGAGACATAAAAAAGATCGAAATAACCAATATCAGTGTCGAATTCACAGTTTTCCGGCTCGCTGAGATCAACAATGACACTGCAGATGCCGTGCCCCACAACATAGGGATGGGAGAGGATATAAAAAACACAACGAAAATGACCGATATCAAAGAGGGCTTTAGTAACACGAAACAGTGACTGAGTAACGGACCATATTAATATTTTTTCTCAATTTAACCCAATGAAGCAGGTAATTGATGCTAATAATAATAATAATAATAATAATAATAATAATAATAATAATAATAATAATAATAATAATAATAATAATAATAATAGAGTACTATAGTGTGAATGTACACATTTATTATTATTATTATTATTATTATTATTATTATTATTATTATTATTATTATTATTATTATTGCCGTACTTTTGAACTTGCACGACGAAATTACTGAAAATATGTTTTATTTCTGTAATTTTTCCTGGATTGTATGCATTTCCTTCATTTATTAGTGGGCACTAATTTCTCTCTAGGCCGTCGAATAAATCAATTTCGTTGTGCACTTTGATTCGTTCCAAAGATCACACCTAAAGTAAGTAATATTTGGCTTCTAATTTCAGGTGACATGAAAGTGTTCGGGTAACGCAGTGGCTTTATGCATAATACAGCTATCTAACATAGGTTCAAATCTTATTCAATCAAAGTTAATATTTTTACAATGTGATTGTGAAGAATCGACTTATCATACTGGACAAGCATTACGTAAGAATATGAAAGCAAACACCTGTATCATGATAGAGAAGATTTACGAATGTTGGTTGGGAAAGGGCAAGGGAATTACCAGGACATTCCAAAGACATCATTGATCTGCAGTATGAACTTTTCGTGTTGTCGTTCTCAGAAAGAAACACTACACCATTTGTTAAACAAAGTTTGGCTAAAACAATCGGTGGTGTAGTGGTAACGTGTTTACCCCAGATTCCCGTATAAAACAGGATCTTGTGTAGAAGTTTCCTTGAGACACCCCTATTTATCCTAGAATTGTGGGTCGTACATAATTCTCTTCAGATCTGGCTTTCAAACGATACCATTCACATTTCCCCATCGTGTATCTAAGGCGTGAAAATCGCGAAAAAAAAAGATTTTTTTGGTTAAAAATATTTTTTTATCTTTTTGCCCCTATGGACCCCAGTGTTAACGCAGAGATCACCTGAAAAATCTGATAAATTTTGTCCGGTGGACTGCATGTTTGTGCAAAATTTCAATCTTCTAGTTGCAAAAGTAAATCCGCCAAAAAAATAAAAAAAAATAAATGTCGGCCTAATAACAAAATATTTTTTAAAGTTTTGACGTCATCACCTCCTATGTCTTGACGCAGAAAGGCGTGAAACCATACATAATGTGATCTACAATGCCTCTAGGCTTGGAAAACAGAAAACCAAAGTAAAAACTTTATTTGTTCTTTTTAAATCGAATAATGAAGACACTCATTTAGTAGCTAAAACATATTAACAATCCACAAGAACTGTCACTTGTTGAAACCTTCATATCGAATGATGAATGGATTTCAGGTGCTGTACTCAACAAACGAAAGTCAAGCCTGATGTGTGCAAACACAGCTGACGAACTCATGGCAGACACGTAGACTACAACTTTCGTGCCACAACATGCATTGTGGTAGTGGTTGTCCTTATTCATCAAAGTAAAGCCCGCCATGTAAGTCTTGCAGGCCGAGTATACCTTTTAAATTTTTTTATATTCAGTCGTCTTTGGTTCCTTACAAAACTATTTTCCTGCCAAAGAAATATCTCAGTATCATACGGAAACACACAACGCAACTGCTGTGGCATACTCACTCCCTAAGGGTGAATCACGCGACAGTGTACTTATCAAAATGTGTTGGCGACCTTGGCCTTGAAAACATTCAACTTCAGAGCTGCTCGCACATAGCTTGTGCCAAAAGGACTAGCTTAGGAGAGTAATGCTCTCGGAAGTAGGAACGAGAAACACAGTTGTGATTGGTTGGTGTTATCAATTTCTTGCCACGTTGCATTTAAATAGCAGAAGTCAAATAATTGTTGTTGTCGGTCTTCGTGGCCGAGTGGGCTAACGCTATATGCTATTAATAAGAGTCCTTTTGGCGTGAGTTCAAACCCAGCTCGAGGATTTTTTTTACATTTTAAAAATATTTTTATAACACTTTTTAAATTAAAATAATATGAAAATAATATTCAAAAAAGTGATTTACTTACTTTTGTGCAGATAAGTAGTAGTAGGAACGGGTTAGAAACCCCGCAGGGCTCGTTTTGTTCCCCTTGTACTCCATGATATAAATTTTGTGACCAACTTAAAAAAACTGGCTAGGATAGTGTTTAGAACAGCTGACTAGAGTAGCGCGCGAAAAAAACGTACTTCTGGGAGCATTACTCTCCCGAGTGGGTCGTGTGCCAAACACTGCTCATGGAGTCCCTTTACAGCACAGTAAAAGGGCGAAAAAAAAGGAAGGAAAAAATAAAGAATACGGAAAACTGTTCCTTATGCAAAGAGCGTTTGAAAACATTTCAAAAGGTACGCTATGACTATTATCAGTTAATTGGCAACAACCGATATCACGGACAGATCCAGGAAGTTTTGAGGGGGAGAGGGGGCAGGTCTGAAAAATAAATTTGAGACATTTCTTGATATGTGGTTGGCTAACCAAAAATGTGAACTGGAGGGCTTCATAATACGTATTTATCGCCCTTCTGGAGGCTGCATTGAGGAAAGCCATGTTGTTCAACACGAGAGAATCCAGGATTACAATAAAAAACTTTTTATTATTGCATTATTTTATTTTATTATCATTATTTTTCTTAAATTAGATTATGTAGAGTAAACTATTTTTAATTTAATTTCCTATTAACATAATTCATATTAACTCTTTACTAATATCCTTATTTTTATACTGCATAAGTACTATCGTGGGGTCAGATTTAACACCATTATTTGTTTTGAAATTAAAATATGTTAATACGTGTTACCATTGGCAGTTGATTGTGGACCGTTTACTAGTGCTATACTTTAATGGACTTAACTAGTTTTGGGGACAAAAGATATTTTCAAAATATTTTTTGACTAATGGTCTTTTGGTAATAGATTATTACGAAGCGAAAGAACATACTTAAATGAAATAAAGTTTTTTGTTATCCGAAAATAAAGTATGAAAATAAACTTATTTTTATGTAAAAAAGCATTCAATTATATTAGTGCTGAGAAAATGTAACTTGTCATTCAAAAAGCTGACAATTGATGCTTTTGTGTTTGATTAGTTGCTTGGCTGCAGGCCCGTATCCACAGGGGAACTAGGGTGCCGGGCCCCCCTAAAGTTTTACTGTTTCCCCTAACAGGGACGTACCCAGAAATTTATTTCGGGAGGGGCGTAAAGCGTTTTGGAGGGGTCCAAATACAATTTGAGGCTAAATTATATGAAAATTTCTAAAATTGCCCCTAAAAGTAGATTACATTTTTTAAAAGTCGGGATTTCGGAGGGCGGACCCCCAGGACCCACCCTGCGTATGCCCCCTAAAATATTCACGGTAGGCTTGCAAATGAACTGCTATACTATAATGATGAACTATAATATGGTTGGATCGGCCCCCTAACTTCTACCGCCCCTCATATTTTTGGGCTGGCTACAGCTACCTGCTTGGCTACCTACCAATACACACAATGATTAGTCTTAAGGGGCCGTCCACATATTACGTAACGCTACTTTTGACCAATTTTTATCCTCTCCCTCCCCCTTGTCACACTTCATAATGCAAGGCTGAACCCCTCTCCCGTTCGTTACGTAACACTTTTGGATTTTTGTTTTCTCACCAATTTTCCTTATTTTGGGAGTTATTATAATAAAAACTATTTTTAATAGCAGAAATTTTATTACAAAATGCTCTTTTTCTGAATATATTTGTAGTATTTTTCACTAATAAATCAAAGTACTGGTACGTATTAGAAAATGGTAGGATGGTAATAATATTCTAACCCCATAAGATTGCTTAATTAACAGTCCTAATTCTTCAAAACTGCATACTGTCGTTTCCCAAGGAGATCACACCTATCCTTTTCGGTCAGATGATGACAACGAGGGTCACTACGAAAGTTTTGAGATACGCATTGTTGTGGCACAGTATTTGAATTCCAACAATTGCGTTCGGTAGTGGTATCCAGAGCAAAGAAGCGAAGCAGGTTTCAACGGCGTATAGCCTTCACTTGTTTGTTGATGTGATCAGTATTCGGCTGTCTAGAATGGAGCTCGAAAGGGAACCTTTTCGGGGAATGATCCTCTACGATTTCAAAATTGGATTGAACGAGACACAAAGCCTTGACCGTTTGCAGGGGGCATTTCGGGACCTTGCTAATTCCCGTGCTACAATTTTTCGGTGGTTTGGTAAATTCAGAAGAGGCCGGACATCGCTTAAAGATGGAGAGAGAGCTGGACGTCCTGCAAAAGCTGTGTCAGATGAAAACATTGCCGCTGTGGAACAAATGATTCGAGAAAATCCTCGAACAACTTTCAAGGACATTGAATCTACAGTGAACATTGAATCGCCAGCAGTAACAAAAATTCTTCATGCTCATCTTCGGTTCATGAAGGTTTCATCTCGTTGGGTGCCTCACACTTTGACTGAACAGCAGAAGCGCATGCGTGTGTAATGGTGTGAAGAAATGCTTGCAAGATTTGATGGAGGCAATTCTCGACGCGTCTCTGACATTGTTACTGGTGATGAAACTTGGATCTATCAATTTGACTCTGAAAATAAACGCCAGTCTACAGTTTGGATCTTTCCGGACGAAAATCCACCCACGAAAGTGAAGCGACCGCGAAGTGTGGGGAAGAATATGGTCGCAACTTTCTTCTCCAAATCTGGCCATGTTGCTACTGTTCCACTTGAAGAACAAAGGACTGTTACTGCTCAATGGTACACTACTGTTTGCCTAACAAAAGTGTTCCAGAACCTTCGGGAACGGCGTCCAAGAACTGGATTGCGTGGGATCCTGCTTCATCATGCGTCCGCACACATGGTCAATATCACAATTCAGTTTTTAGAATCTAGGGAGGTCAAACTTATGTCTCATTCGCCGTATAGCCCTGACCAGGCCCCGTGTGATTTTTTTCTGTTCCCCGGGATCAAAGATCGCATGCGTGGGAAGAGATTTTGCAGCCCTGAAGAAGCTGTAGTGGCTTACGAGAACGAACTTTCAACACTTGAAGAAAAAGGCTAACAACACTGCTTCCAAAAGTGGCTTTCGAGGATGCAAAAGTGTGTACAGTGTAATGGTGAATACTTTGAGAAAATGTAAGTGTTAAATTGATTTTAAGTAAGTTATTTCACATCTGAAAACTTTCGTAGTGACCCTCGTACTGACAAGGAAGATGAAGGTGGAACACTATCTGAAGAACTAACATCGATCTCTTTTTCAGGGATCCAGGATGCTTCATGCATTTGAAATTCGCCAGTTTCGACGATGCAAAGTTGCCTTCCTCATCGACCACAGATTCAAAGTAGCTGCACATGTGAAGAAGCAGGGACATCTCGTTTGTGAAGAAGCTCTCGAGCATCTTTTTTGGACTTCGGACTTCAGTTTACCTCTTTTCATATTCTTCTTGTCCTAAATCAGTGCGAGAATGCGAATAAACTCAATTTCTTCAGAAATATTCAAATTCAAAAATCAAAAATTTAGTACGAGATAATATCCGACGAATTAGGTTTTTTAATATCTTATTTTGATCTACAAATCCTGGATCGTTCCATCGCGGAAAATATAATTTCACGAAAAAGAATTTCTTCTGTTTCCCATGCAAAACCCCTTAGAAGAATAGATTGAGTAATGATTCAAATCAAAGGTTTCAGATAACATTCTCAGAAATAGCAATACTAGTGGGAACATGAGGGCATTTTCAGGCGGTGGTTACGATCACTAACAACTAACTCCGGAAAAGCGTGTTCCCTAAATCCAATGCTGCGATAGCCACAAAACGGAGTTTTATTGTATTGTAATACATGCAGGATTCGCCACCATTTACGCTGGTGTCTAGTGCGTCTTCGAATCTTTTCTGTATGATTCAATTTATATAGGCTATAGTTCGCTATTTTCCAAAACAATAGGAATATTTATTTATCTATATTATATATATATATATATATATATATATATATATATATATATATATATATATATATATATATATACGAGGGTTGGAACTTAAATAGTGGCAACACTGCTGTGGAGACACTATGCAATGAAATGTACTAGTGGCGCTGATAGCGCACGTTGTTAACATACCTACCTAACCTCGGAGCAAGTAGACTCGCCCATCCCACGTCACCGGCATGCTCTTAAGCGAGGGAAGCACAAATCACTTGTGAGCGAGCGGTCTAACGTAAAGGTGTCAGGTGTCACTATGTTTTCGAAACAGGAACAACGGAGTTGGATCAAGATTGAATGTGTCAGAGGTCGTACAGCACGACAGTGTCATCAAGGGCTTCAAGAGGCGTGTGGGGAATCGGCATTGCCGTACAGAACAGTGGCACGGTGGGTAAAAACCTTTAACGAAGGTCGGCAAACTGTGGCGGACATGCATCGGGCAGGTCGTCCTAGCGTCTCTGAAGAAGAAGTGCAAGCTGTTACCGCGTTAGTGGACAGGGATCGACGCCTGACGATTCTCGAGCTTGCCCACGAAACCGGATTAGGGCATTGACGGTCAGCCCTAAAGGAACGTAATGCGTTAGGATAACACACCATAACTTTCACCATACTGGGGCTCTGACGCACTTTCGACTTTCGCGGCGACCCATAATGACGCCATTCGTTGGATTGGCGTTTCAGTGTTGGCTCGTAAGATCTGGCCCATGTCTCATCCAGTGTTACGATACGGCGTAAAAAACCCTCGCCTTCGCGCTCATACCGCTCCAAGTGCGTCTGAGCAGCGTCGTAACGCATCCATTTTTGCATTTCCATCAACTCATGCGGAACCCATTGTGATGCAGTTTTGCGCATGCCCAGGCTTCCTTCAGAATGCGAAGCACAGTCTTACGCGCTAATCCGGTTTCGTGGGCGAGCTCGCTAATCGTCAGGCGTGGATCACTGTCCACTGTCCACTAGCGAATTTGACACCTTTACGTTAGACCGCTTGCTCACAAGTGATTTGTGCTTCCCTCGCTTGTGCGCCTGCCAGTGACGTGGGACGGGCGAGTCTATTTGCTCGGAGGTTAGGTAGATATGTCAACAACGTGCGCTATCAGCGCCACTAGTACATTTCATTGCATAGTCTCCACAGCAGTGTTGCCACTATTTAAGTTCCAACCCTCGTATATATATATAAATGAAAGTGACTATGTTTGTAACTTAATAACTCTTAACCATCCGACCGATCTCGTTCAAATTTTCAATATAGATGAAGTTCTGACCTGGGATGTTTTTTATCATTTTACTTTGAAGGTGCAAGTTGGGGGAGGGGCAATATATAAAAAATGATTGAAAATGAACGATGTTAGTGTCAAATGCATAGATTTCGGGGTCGCTGAGATAAACAGTGACTCTTTCGATGCAGTTTAAATCCAAATTCAGCCCGCAACTTGGGTAAAGTGGAGGATGACATATACAAAATGTTCGAAAATGACTGATATTAGAGTCGAGACCATGGTGTTAGGGGTCGCTGAGATGAACAGTAACACTTTCGATGCCGTTTAAATTAAAATTTGGCCATGCAACTTGGGGAAGGGGAGATATATAAAAGTGATCGAATATGACCGATATTTGTGTCGAATCCATAGTTTTTGGAGTCCGTAAGTTGATGGTGACAGTATTGGTGCCCTATATATCCAAAATGAAACGTATTCTCCCCGTATGAAAAACGGGTATTCTATCTAATTTATAAAAAAGAAAAAAACAATAAAATTATTTGTTTAAAAGATTGCATATAAATCTGAGAATAAAAATAAAAAATACAGCAGAAAAAACTGTTACGTAGCGAAGACCTAAAGCCCCTCCTCCCTCTTATCACTCTTCATAACGCAAGGCCGAATCCCCTTCCCTCCTTGCCGCGTTACGTAATATGTGGACGACCCCTAAATGTGTCTTTATCACATATCCATTAGACACAGAACAAATATAGACACTTTAGTTCTTCTACTGACAGTCAGTACATATAGTGATTTTTCTTGATTGACCCTTATGCACATTTCGGTTGCACATAGAACAAATCCAAGAACGTTTTATGTCATCAATTCGAGGACAAATAGCACATCTCCTCCTTTTAGCTGGAGAATCTGTTTGCGGACAGTCTTCATTGATGTTCTTATCAGTTAGTCGTAACAATGACTGCCGAAGCCTACGAGAAAGTGTCCCGCATTCGCCCCTTACTTTTAGGTGATCTTGAGCGAGAGTCATCGTAATACTCCTCATGAAGTCTCGTCTCTGAAGTCTTCTTGGTTCGTTGGAAAGATGGTAAAAAAAAACAAGGCTATTTAAGCATGCAACGTCCAGTATTCTATAGAAAATTGCAAGAAACCACCTTCTGCAAAATCTGCCAGTTCCGAGTTCAGCACACATCTCCGTAACACTCCCCAAGAAAACCACAGAAAAAATGTCATGCAGGAAACGTATAGCGCAAGTACTATCCTGGGAAAATTTCGACCCCAGAGGTCCGAAACTATCAAAACAACAAAGTGCATGGACACGAACAACAAGTCGCTACGAAATCTCAAGATCAACTGAAAAAATGCAACCGTTAAGTTTTACGACCCACGATTATGCCGGCTAGGATAAAGGAGGCGGCGATAATGAGAAATGAATGAAATGGTGGAATGAAGAAAGTGGGACGAAACTGGAGAACCCCGAGAAAACCCATGCACACAGTGTTTATCCAGCACAAGGTTCATTTTGCGCGGGCTGGGATCAAACCCAGGACCCCATGCACCAGAGGTGAATACTCTATCACTGAGCCACCCCGGCCCCCTAGCAAGGTCAACTGAGAATAGACGACTGAAGCCTCAGTGAAACAATATATATATATATATATATATATATATATATATATATATATATTGTCCACAGCTAGAAATGTGTTTGCGGAGGTCAAATTTGATCCCCCACAATAGTAGTTACGAGTTAAGTATGTAGTGATAACTTAGGAAAAAGACAGGTAAAAACTTAGATTTCTTAATAAAAATAACTTTGTATACTGTTATTATATATATATATATATATATATATATATATATATATATATATATATATATATATATATATACAGGGTTTGTCCGGGAAGTAATAGGACTGATTTTATTCCGCCATGATTGTACTTCGGAGCGTGCGCGCACCGACTGAATCCAGTAGAGGGCGTTCCTAGCTAACGAACGATCAGCTGGTCAGTTGTCTCCGAGCACACGGAGAGTCAGGACAGGCTTTTTTGCGCGACGTGTTTCCGTGAGTGGTGCAAGCCGAAAATGCAGCGTTCGTTAGAGCAGAGGTACGCGATTAAATTCTGTGTTAAACTCGGTAAATCTGCGACAGAGACGTTTGATATGATCAAGCAGGCTTACCCAGATGATGCTTTAGCAAGAAGTGGTGTGTTTCGGTGGCACAAGGCCTTTTCGGAGGGCCGGGAAGAGGTCGCCGATGAAGACCGTGCTGGAAAACCATCGACTTCGACAAACACCGACAATGTGACTCGTGTGCGCGAAGTTTTGAACTCAGACCGTCGACTAAGTATTCGTTTAATTGCCCAGATGTTAAATTTACCAAAAACTGTGGTTCATGAAATTGTGACGGAGCCTTTGAACATGCGCAAGGTGTGCGCGAAGATTGTCCCAAAAGTGCTCACTGACGACCAGAAATTGCGACGAGTGGAATTGTGCCAAGAAAATTTGAACATATGTGAAAGTGACCCCCAATTTTTGAAAAAAGTAATCACAGGTGACGAATCAGGGATCTTTGAGTATGATCCCGAGACAAAGAGGCAATCTTCCGAGTGGCACACGCCGGCGTCTCCTAGCCCAAAAAGAGAAGAATGAGCAAATCCAAAGTGAAAACGATGCTCATTGTCTTTTTTGACATCAAAGGCTTCGTCCCATATGAATTTGTTCCTCCTGGGCAAACCGTCAACGCCAAGTTTTACGTGCAAGTGCTCAAGAGACTCAAACAAAGGGTCAATCGGGTCCGACCAGACATCGGAGCTGACTGGAAGCTGCACCACGACAACGCTCCGGCCCACACCGTCTTTCTTGTGAATAGCTTCCTGACCAAGGCCAGCAACCCAACGCTTCCGCAGCCGCCCTACAGCCCAGATGTGGCCCCCCGGACTTCTTTTTGATTTCTCGCCTGAAACGCCCGATGAAAGGCAAGCATTTTGAGACGACAGAGGGGATCCAAGCAGCTTACACCGCGGCTCTCAAGGCTATTCCGGAGAATGACTTCCGTGACGCCTTCAATGCTTGGAAATCGTGCTGGCAGCGGTGCATCGACGCAGAAGGAGCCTATTTTGAAAGTTTTCAAAGAATTGTAACGATTGGCTCAATATTTTTTTTAAATCGACTCAGTCCTATTACTTTCCGGACAAACCTTATATATATATATATATATATATAACGCAGCAGCTGAAATGCGTGGGGCAGGAGGGTATGAGCAAATCGATCACCTATGGAATGAATCGATCCAGGGCACAGTAAAACTAGTTAGGCCAGTGGGCATATCTCCTTCCTTCTCTTCTCTTTACATTATATCTGGAGATGTATGTTCTGACTAATAGGCTACTGTGTCAATTTTAAAAAGTAAGAGGATATACGCTATCAATGATAAACTATGACTTTTAATATATATAGGGCAATAAATCGAAAAACTCTATATTATTGTTCTGTTCCAATGCCCTGTATAGAGATCCACATACGTCTTCTCAGAGCAACATTAAACTAATCTTTTCCACAGAATATTTTTCATTCTATACTTTCATCCAGGGGTTGAAATGGAATTTTAGACCTAAGGGGAAAGTCAATAATAGATAAGGTTTGATTCAGAAAGTCGGAAGAGCAAGCGAACTTTGATGGAGAAGCGATAGAGATTGTTGCAGAACAATTAACAAAAAAAAACAAAATTAATATCACCATTCAAATTTACTATTTGCTAATAATAACTACAGATGTTTCTCTTTCCTTTGCACAATCACTTCAACTTACGAAGGGGATATTATCCCCTCGTGCATACCTGATTTTCACTCTTGCTTTTATCTCAGGCTTTTTGCACGTGAAACCGTATTTACCGGGTAACTTTGACTAGGGGCCATTTTGACTCGTGCATTTTTGTCGCGGAGCACTTACGCCCAGACCTTTTCCATGCTGGTCCGTAAGACTCGGGCCCTTTTGAGGCAGGGCTCTTTCGACCCAGTCTCCTTTGACGCAGGACTCTTTTAACTCGATTCCTTTTGACCCGAGCAATTTTGACGCGGGGCCATTTTGACTAGTGCATTTTTGTCGCGGAGCACTTACGCCCAGACCTTTTTCATGCTGGGCTATAAGACTCGGGCCCTTTTGAGGCAGGGTTCTTTCGACCCAGTTTGCTTTGACGCAGGACTCTTTTCACTCGATTCCTTTTGACCCGGGCAATTTTGACGCGGGGCCGTTTTGACTCTGGCCTTTTAGTAGCGGGGCTATTTTCACTCGTGTCCTTTAGAGGCGGGTCCTTTTGACCCGGGCTCTTTTAATGTAGTGCCAGTTTGTCGCAGGGCCCTTTCACCAAGCTCTTTTGGCGCGGGCTGTTTTGACTCGTATCCATTTGTAGCGGGGCCGTTGTGAATCTGGCCCTTTTGTTGCGGAGATCTTTTGACTCGGAGACTTTTCTCGCGGGGCCTTTTGACCCGCAGATCTTTTGACCTATGCTCTTTTTTTACATTCGCTCAGCCGCGTAACTCTCAGCCGGTGCCTTAAGCATTCAAAACCGGCGAGGTAACATTATTGCGAATGTTTCTTTATTTTTTCTAGGCTCTCTTGACGCGGGGCTGTTTATACTCGGGCTCGTTTGACGTAGGGCCCTTTGGACTCGGTTCTTTTTGCCGCGGGATCATTTTGACCCAGGTCTTTTTCACGCTCGGTCGTTTTATCCCGGAAACTTTTAACTCAAGTCTTTTCGACCCGGGCCATTTTGACTTGGACTCTTATTTCGCGGAGACTTTTGACCTGGACATTTCACTCTGGCCTGTTTTGACCCGGGCCCTTTTGACGCGGGATCGTTTTGACTCGGGCACTTTTGTCGCGGAGACCTTTTGACGCAGGCCTTTTTGACGCGGGCTCTTTTCTAGCGGGGCTCGTTTGAACCGTGCCCTTTTGAGTTGCAACCCTTTGACCCGGCCTCTTTCGGACCGGGACCCAGGACCATTTGTCGCGGGGTCTTTTGACTCGGCTCCTTTTCACGCGGGGCCGTTTCTACTCGGGGCCTTTTGTCGCTAGCCCTTTTGACCTGCAGACTTTTTGACTTGCGCTCTTTTAACGCGGGGCCGTTTCTTCTCGGGTCCGTATGACGTAGTGACCTTTTGACTCGGGTTTTTTCGCGGGATCCTTTTGAGCCGGGTTCTTGACGCAGGGCCCTTTTAACTCAAGCCCATTTAACCTGGGCCCTTTAGACTTGGGGCAATTTTGACACGGGGCCTTCTGATGCGGAGACCCTTTCACACAGGTCCTTTTGACTCGGGTCCTTTTGTTGCAGAGATATTTTGAACCCGGGCCTTTTGTCGGGGGGCTCTTTTATCCGAGCCCTATTGACCTGGGCTTTTTTCACGCGGAGCCCTTTTTACTTGGGCCTGTTTGGCGCAGGTCCATTTTGACTCGGGTCTTTTGGTCGCAGGACACTTTTGACACGAGCTCTTTTGACGCTGGGCCGTTTTGATCCCGGGAACGTTTGTTGCAAAGAGCTTTAGACCCGGGCCTTTTTGACTCGGGCATTCTTGTAGCGGGGCCCCTTTTGGCACAGTCCGTTTGGCATTGAGCACTTTTGACTCGAGCTCTCTTAACACAGGGTTCTTTTTTACTCCGGTCTGTTTGTCGCAGGACGATTTTGACCTGAATTTTTCACGCTGTTCCGATTTGACCCGGGCCCTTTTGAGGCGGGATACTTTTGACCGGGGCTCTTTTTACGCAGGCCCCTTTTAAATCGAGCCCTTTTGACGCGGGGTCGTTTTTAGTCGTTTCCTTTTGTCGCGGATACCCTTATACTCAGACCTTTTTCACGCTGGGCCGTTTTGATTCGGGTCCTTTTGAGGAGGGTTCCTTTCGACCCAGGCTCTTTTGACACAGGGCCTTTTAACTTTATCCCTTTTGACCCGTACAATTTTGACGCTGGGCTGTTTTGACTCAGGCCTTTTCGTTGCGTCGCTCTTTTGACCCTTGCTGTTTAGAAACCGGTCCTTTTGACTCGGGCCCTTTTGTTACGGGGTCCTTTTGACTTGTGCCCTTAGAGGCCGCTCCTATGACCCGGCCTTTTCGGACCCAGGGCCAATTTGTTGCGGGCCCTTTTGACCAGGGCCCGTAATGACTCGGGCCCTTTTGGCTCAGTTCCCTTTTGTCGCTGAGATCTCATGACTCGCGGCCGTTTTAACTTGGGGCCTTTTGTCGCGGTGGTCATTTACCCTGGCCCTTTTGACACTGAGACATTATGACCTGGGCTCTCTTGACGTGGGGCTGCCTTTTCTTGGACCCGTTTGACGCAGACCTTTTTCACGATGGGTCGCTTTATTCCTGGCTCTCTTGACGCGGGATAATTTTGTCTCGGGCCTTTTTCACGCCAGACTGTTTTGACCTGGGCCCTTTTGAGGCGGGGTCGTTTTGACCCGTACTCTTTTGACACAGGGCCGTTTTTTTCGAGCCCTTTGGACTAAGAACCTACTTAATATATATAGCGCAATAAATCGAAAAACTCTATATCGGCCTTTTGCTGTCCCCCCCCCTGTTGGAAAAAATCTTGCTGGTGTTAAGGATTATCATGTTGCTTAGTTACTGTATTATATTGTGCTATACAAACAATAAATTCATCTGTGTTTCTTTAAATAAGAAGAACCTTATTTACATTTATTACGGATCTTGCTTTACGACAGCGAAACATATTCACGTTCAGCGTAATCAGTTTCCATTCTGAAATAAGGACAGTGAGACGAAAGAAATTATTGACGCATACATTTAGGACTTAGAAAAGTGTCCTGCGAACATGTCGTAGTAAATTCCTGAAGAGTGACATTCGCTAGTAGCAATTGTTAGCAGTTATTAACTGAACATAGAAGATAATAAACTGAAAAACTGAAAATACGAATCTTTTCAGAGATGACAGTGTACTGATGCTTTAAATCTGTTCCTTTACTCCTTATACATACGTTATTTCCCTAGTCAAAATAAAAACTCTTCAAAATTATTCACAATTTCTTATGCAACCATCCCTTCCTTGGAGTACTGCGCGGTCACATACCCGTCACGGCGATGTAAAGGCACTTTTGGCGACGAGGATACAATCCGCGGCAAAAAACCTGCAACATGAGGATGTAAGTTTATTGTGAAACTACGCCTAACAGCACAGGGTATGAACATAACGTCTAAGTGGAACAAATCACGCTAGGATAAACCTCGGCCTCCTCCGGTGCACACTTATTTTGGAACAAAAGACTTCGTCATTTCACAATAAACTTATATGCTCATGTTGCAGGTTTTTTGCCGCGGATTGTACCGATTCTGTATATGTTTCACCTTTGGAAGAAAAATTAAAATTTAACAGATTTATAATTTTGGATTAACAATTCTGGGAACTATCGTGATCGTCATGATGAAATATATGATGAGGATATACTTTAGAATCAGTTTCATCGTAAAGGTCTTCACCACAGCGAAATTAAACTACCGCTAATTTATAGAGTATTTCTGTAATATCTTAAAAAATAAATAAACATATTCGAAAAGCAAAGACGTAGTGCACCAGACAATATTATTTTGCATGTGATACCGTTATCACAACTCACCTATTTGCTTTCGATTTGCAATTGTCGATAGATTTAGCATTGTTTATAGGTTCTGTAAATAGCGACACACCAAAACCAGATAGGTGAGTTGTGTGTAAAGGTATCACATGCAAAAATCATATTACCTAGTGCACTATGTGTTTGGTTTTCGATTACTTTTATTAGTTTTCAAGAAATTTCAGAAAAGAAAAGTCTGAAATTTGCGGTAGTTTAATTTTGATGTGGTGAAAACTCTTAATAATAGATATGTTTATCGTACAGTAACCATTTTTAGGTATACTAAAAGTGCCTAAACTCAATTTTCCTGAAAATTTCGCATGAGAATTTATATATATCATTTTTCACTACAGTGAAATAAGAGTCTGCCAGAAAAATGTATACACTCTTTATCATTCTGTATCAGGAGTCTGGTATTGACAATCGTTCTGGAATTTAAGTAAGTTGTAGTATGGTCTTTCGTCCATCAGATATCGGCATTGTTTTCAGTTAAAATTATGTTGCAGTACGGTTTTTCACTGAACAGATATCGGTAGTGAGTTGTGTGTACTGTCAGCACGGTTAGTGAAATAAGAAAATGGCAGGAGCACGCTTGACATTCGAACAGCGTAAGTTTATAAGTGTTTTATCAGGTTTGGGAGTGCCTTTGGAGTGCAGACGAGTTTGGTACTGAAACACCAATAGGCCCAGAGACGTACGCAGGGGGTGGGTCCTGGGGGTCCAGATCCCCCTCCGAAATTTCGACTTTTGTGTAAATTTAGCCTAATTTTAGGGGCAAATTTAGTAATTTTAATATAAAATACCCTCATATTGAGTTTGGACCCCTTCCGAAATAAATTTCTGCGTACGCTACTGAATCAGCCTAACAATCAAACGCATTGTTGATAAGTTTGAGGCGCATGAAACAACGAGAGGTCGCTGCAGCTATAGCGGTCAATGTATCAATGGAGACATGCACATATCTGCAACCTTCTGGTGAAGGTTCTCGAGCGTCCCAAACAACGGCCAACATTTTAACTGAAAACAATGCTGACTTCTGTTGGGCGTAAAACTACACTACAACATACTTAAATTTCAGAACAATTATCAATGCCAGTATCCTGATACCGACAGAGCCGGCTCGTCCATATAGACAACCTAGGCGTCTGCCTAGGGCGAAAAAATTTAGGCGCTGAATGTCAGGCTGTTTTTAAACGTGCGGTTTATCAACATTAGCCAAAACGTACATGCGCCAGTGCCCTACACATTTAGGAAGAGGAAGTTAATGGGGATCACCCAAGATCGATTACTGCTCACCTATATGGAGCTGGAGAGCATCTATCTGGCCATAGTACGTTTCCGTGTTCATTCTATGACTAAAGAAGATTTCCTGCATTATCTGAATATCTAGACTCCGGATGCTCGCAAAAATATCAATGATCTAAAGTTTCTACGTAAGGTCGTCAATGAAAACTTAAGTTCTGAAGCTCTACTTCAAGAATTATCCCTTCATATTCCTACCCGTGTAGTACCAAATACCCACCTCTTCCAGCTTTCCCACCCTAGACTATCGATTATTCAAAGGTCCTTCTTCACAGAGCATCAAATTTGTATAATCAAATAACAACTGACGTGAGCATTTTTTAAGTTACTCAACTTTTACCAGAATAATTGCACAAATTCAAAATAACTAAAAATGAATTAAGAAGCTACATTTGCTTTGTCTTAACCATCTTTTGTTCTATATTTACTGCACAATGGACATCGACATGGTTTACATTACAATAAAATTTTAATTTTCTCTTGACCTTTGGTTATATTAGTAAAATGTCGTTCATAACGCCACAGCAATAAAAATGTTTCAAAAAATAATTGGCTTATAGATTACTTATTAATACCATAGAGAGCTAGGCACTGAGAGTAAGTTTTATTTGATGCTGAAATAATTGGTAACAATGGGATGATGTGTGGAAAATGTCAAGGGTGACAACGCTTCACTTTAGTTTGGGTTTGGCGGAGAAGGAAATTAAGGAGGTGCAGACGTGTTTTTCGGCTAGAGTATAAAATATCCTAGAGCCGCCCCTGGTTATGGCGGACTCTGTAAATCAAATAGACATTATGTCCCATCGTCTTTTTTTGTTTGTTTTGTTGTTGTTGTTAAACATTAATAATATGGTAGGATTAAAATTATAGTATATTTACAGTATATCTACTATGACTTAGCAACAATTTTATAATGACAATGCATGAACAAACGCTTGGCAATAATGTAATGCACTGTTGCTCAGAATTTCGTTATGGAAGATTTAGTATCAAATTAGGGTTAAAATTTTTGTGTGTTTATTTACTTAAAAATGAAATAACGTAATTGGATCTTGGACATCCTGAAAAAAAAAAGAAAGAAAATGTGCTCTGGTAAGGAACCCGAACAAAATTGATTAGAAAACTACTTTTCAAAAAATGTTCTCAAATCGCAACTTTGTGTGTTGAATTATATGCATAATCAGGGCGTATAATATGAAAAAGGTGTTTGGTTTTAATTAGTACCAGAAGCAAGTGAGAGGTTAGTGAATAAAAGTAATTACGTCGTATTTAAATTATTTAGATATATTTAAACTTAAAAGATAAAGAACACCTAAAATGCCAGCGAGGCGAGGAAGAAGAAATGCATCCCGTAATAGAAGAAGAGACGGAAGACTTAGGCGTGTCGTGCCTATCAGAACTGCAACTATATCAAGCAACAGGAATAGTAACTCTGCTGGAACTACAGTTGCAGCTATAGTGCATAGTATCCTAAATCTTGTCTCGTCTATCGATTCTTTTTGTGAGTTAGCGAATGAAGTTGGCCAAAGTTCCATGTTTAACCAATCATCAACTAATGAAGTTCAAAATTTGATTGGCAATATGTTAATTGAAGCTCTTCGACAAAATAACTCTTTTTCTACCGATGCCAATGACGTTGATGATGTTAATAGTAGTGACGAAAATGATGAAAGTGAAGGTGGCAATAATGAAGGTACAGACTCCAGGGAAATAGAAACAGAGGATCAGTGTTTTCGTACCCCACCAGCTGTGGAAAATATCGTAAGGCTGCTCGGTAGAGGTGCTGCTAACTTTCTGAATCTATCGTCAGATGATGCCGATGTTGCTGTGGAAAATATCGTAAGGATGCTTGGTAGAGGTGCTGCTAACTTTCTGAATATATCGTCAGATGATGCCGATGTTGCTGTGGAAAATATCGTAAGGTTGCTCGGTATATGTGCTGCTAACTTGTTGAATACATCGTCAGACGATACCGATATGCATATGCACTTAGCGTTCTTTGATGGTGAGTCCGAAGAAGAAGAAGAAGATGATGATGATGATGATGATTATGAAGATGATGATGATGATGATGATGACTCAAGTACTTCCCTCAGTTCTAGCCCTGATGAAAGTGAATTATTTCGCGATATCATGAGAATAGCATCATCAGTGCTTTCTATAGCCCATCGTGATGGTTCTGTAAACCATGCAACAGAAACAGAAGACGAAATAGATTCAGATGCAGAAGATGATAATATCACTGCATTGAATCCAATAGTTAACAACGATGATAATACAAATAACCGATCTGAAATCAATGCTCTGTCTAAGTTTCTATGTGACAATGCAGACGTATTGTCTATAAATACTATTGCTGACATTCTTCGTATTATCCATAATGAGCCGAATGACGCAAGCAGCCAAAGAAATGCTGTGACCCGTTCAAGAAGTGAAATAGAACTTCCTCATAGTCGTCTCAACATAATGACTCCTGACGGTGTTGGATACGATAACTCGAACAGAAACAGAAATTTAGTAAATAATTCCAAAGTCAACACATCATCATCAACGCAAAATGGCACCTATCAGCCAAATCTATTTCCACCCCGTTCAATTGTTTTGCGTTTTAAAAAATTCGGTCAACAACTTAATTTACCATCTGCCGAAAACAACAATGCAATTTCCGCAAATTCAACGGGAGAGCAAAATCAAAATAATTTAGCTGATACGACATCCACTGGGCCAGATCAGTGCAATAACATACAAACATCCAATTTTTGTGGAGCTGCTGGTAGTAACCAAATGTTATCAACTGTATTTGCTTTCTTGCATAATAATGCAACAAACTTATCTCCCAACGTGATACGCGAGCTTTTAAATACTCTTAGTCATGCGGTAAGCAATTCAAACACTACCACAGCCAGAGGAGTTAAGCGAGCAGCAAGTGATCCAGAAATACCAGCAAAGCGTTTGGCCACCATGTTATCAAGTAGGCTTTTGTTGCCCTTCTCTACAGAACCGGTGGAAACTGGGCCTAATAATGCTGAACAAAATTCTCAACTTTCCTCGGTGTTTCTGTTTCGAAATGCAGACTTTACTGCATCGAGTTCAGTAAATGGTGAAATACGTAACCAAGAAGGTTCACCTGTGATATCACTCCCTCCAAATAACGTTGGTAGTATGATTTCATGTTCATCACATGAGCCGGTAAAGGTTATATTTTGCTTTGACAGACCATCAAATGAGTCCAGTGATAGTCGACTAGCTATTCCGGTACAACAACGAATCGACGTTGACGGATGTACGATCTTGATGACCAATGCGGAAGTTGAATTGAATTTTGATTCGTTTCCTCAATCAAATAACAGCAATGGTAACCATCAGAATGAGAACATTCCGTGTTCTTCTGATGGAAATAGTGCTAACGCTGTAGCACAAGAAGAGATACCACAATCTGAAGCACAAACTGATTCTCCTGAGAAACTCAAATGTCCTATTTGTTTGGAAACGTTTGCAGAACTGGCAGAAAAGAAAGTTCAACTCACTGCTACCAGTTGTGGACATGTGTACTGTGAACCGTGTTTTACTGCATTAGTATTATCTCCTGGTAGTCGCCGCCCGAAGTGCCCGGTGTGTCGACTCGCAATTGGGAGACGTCGTTGATTACTTAAAATGATTTAACCTTTTTCAAAATTAAAATATTCAATATTCAAACCCAGAAAGCTTCAGTTTTTAACAGTTAATAAAGTATATTTCAGCATGAAATGTGTGTATTTGTTATATTCAACATCTTGTCTTCCCTGAGTGTTCTGGCTTAAGGCAAGTCCTACTTTATTTATGAAGGTAGACAAAGAAATGAAATGAAATCTTTCAGTTTAACGCCCCACGTTATGCTCCTTAGCCTAATGGAGACGAGGACTAAGGCAAGTGAATGATGATGGAAAAATTAGTAGAATGAAATGTGGGACGAAACGGGAGTATTCCGAGAAAACCCACGGAAAGGATTTTGTCCATCACAAACTTACTTGGCCGGGAACAGGTAGTCATAAAGTTACTGCAGATAGGAAAAGATAGTAAATTCTATTCGAAGATTCACTTTGTACGTACAAATTAATATTTATCCAATATAAGTTACTGGCTATTGACAGTGTGAAGAAGACAGGCCACTGACAGAAATAACTTAGCAAATTATCTGGTGTGAGTGCACTGTTATCCAATACAAGACACTGACTCTTCACAGGTCAAGAAGACAGATCTGTGACAGAAATAACTTAAACTATTCTCTTGTTTGACTAATTAATCGAGTGTAGTGTTGCAAACTGGCCGGTATTTTTGTCGGGTTCAATTATGTATAAATACAATTATTCTATTTGTATATCTGTTTTGAGGTTTATGAGCGAGTACCGGTAATTTTATTGTTCAAAGTTGGCAACCCTGATCGAGAGTATGTCCAATAGAGATGGTAGTTAGGTTTCTTTCCCTTCTGGATCAAGAGATAATGAAAAATAAAAATTAAGAAAGTTGAAAAAAGATATTATAGTGGAGTATATTAAAGGAAAAATTCATAAGAATCATGCATATTGTGATAAGAACATAAAATTTTGCACAGAGTCTACTAATATAGTAACAAATAAATTCTGACATAGACCCCAAAAATCCGACGCCAATTTCCTGGAATTCCAGACGCTGGAACATCTGGAGCACTGGAGAACGGTATGTTATCCCTGGAATAGCCATTACGTAAAAACGGCTTGACCTACAGAGCCAAAGTAAGACTCAAATGCAAAAGAAATAACAAGCCTATAATTTAAATTCTATATTGTCTTAATTGAACATCATCCAGGGCCGCACGGAGGGCTCAAAATCCATTAAAAACAAAAAACCTATGGCGTTTGTTTGTGGTTTTATCCATCTGGAAAGTTTGGTTTAACAGATATCGCAATAACACTCTTGTAAATCGTTTAGCAAAACCTTAAGCTTTACGTTGATATCCTTTTAGTGTATATGAGATCAATAGTCTCAGAGCTATGTGCATTTAAAGTGATGCGCTACACCACTGGCTTCCGTTCATGTTAGTATTCAATAAACGTCTGTAGCCATCACATTTTACTTTATCATTTTGTGAGCAAAAAATGAATGCAAAAGTGACCCACCCAGTGGTTGTATCTGACACGAGGGAAGCATAACAAAGGAATGTGTTTCCTCCCAGTATACAGTTTCAAATGTTTAGGCAGCAGTGAGAAATTAAGCGCGGCTAGGTAGATGTTTGTAGATAATTGCAGTGGCTGGCTACATTGACTCCCAGCTGAAAATATGGTTGTAATGATAGCGACTTTGCGCCGTAACTGAAAAAATCTATTTATATTTGACAAACGAGTTGTTATCTTGAAAAATCAAATTATATTTTATCATCAAGAAAGCATTTTAATATTACACATGTGTGAAAGAAGCTTGAAGGTGGAACTTTAAATAATCAGCCGGTCCTTCTGCTGTTCATTGGGATGTATGCGGATATTCAGGTAATGTCGATAAAGTTTTTGTTTAACAGAAACAGAGTTGAGAGAAGATTTATATATCACAAGAATCTTCGTTGTTTAAGCTACCAGAATATATAAAAATTCCTACTCAACTACTGAATAACTTTCTCGCAATATGTATGAGAAAGTCTAAAAATGTGATTTACTTACATTGTTACTGGCGTGATCCTAACAAGCGATAACATGTCCAACATTAGGTTGGATTAGATTTTAGAAAGTGGAGGTTCACCAACTAGGAGTACAACAGCGTTTGTGATGTGAGATACTGAATAAAAGAAAACTTAGCTGTTGAATTTTTTGGATTACGGTCATTTTTTGAATAGAATTTTTTTCTGAAAATAAAAAGGTGGATCCCGACATCTGCGGAATGCATTCGACTATTGACTTTCAGAGTTCTATTTTGTGGATATATATCTGGTTAGGTTTGGTTATAACATATCAAAAAAAATCTTTTTTTCTTGGAATGAAAACTATTCTGAGGTTATTTTGTATCAAATTACTGCTATACTTTTTGGATAAAATATCTGACTAGATTTTTTTGAGATTATAAATATTAAAACAGATTGGACAATACATATATATTGGATAGTTGGTTTCTTAACAATGTGGACGGGACGGGGGGGAGGGTTAACATTCTTCAGAGTGCTAACACTTTCACTTTGAATGCCTTGGTGACAGGGGTTCACAAGGTGTACACTGGATTGTGGACCACACAATGGTTCAATACTTGCACTATCACATTCACAATCAGTTTGGACATCTTCGTTACGCTGACTAAACGATAAAAAATCACCTATAATTTATTCCTAATAAAAATCATTGGACAACAGTATTACAAGCCCTCTCACTGGTCTAGTGGCTAGCACGCGAGACTTTGATGATCGATTCTCTGTGGGAAAGTATTGAACAACAGTGGTTCAGATTCCACGTTAAAATTATAAGTCCATGTCTCATATAGCCTCGCTGATGAAAGGAGAAGGTGAAAGATAACAAATTAATCAATCAACAGTATTTCAAATTTCAGCTGCATAAACAACCTATTACTTGTAGGACTAGTTCATTTTGTTAAAGCAGCTGTTTTAACGAAGTTTAGTATTAACGTGTTAGGTATTTCTGAGATAAGATAAAACATTATTTTGTAACCAAATGATAGCTCTATCCATGTAGATTCTGCAAACAGAAACAATAAAAATCGATATAAAAGTGACTCACATTATTTTAACAAAAATCGATTTAGATAATAGTTTGGGAAAAATAGGAAAAGCTAGTAAACTCCGATTAATTGTAACAACTCCATCAGGGTTTGAATTGGAGGGGGCATAAACCATTAATCAGCCCATTAAGGTGTACAAGCTCGCGAGCATGGCTCTTGCGCTCAACTGGGCTCGGGCTCAATAATTGAGTCCGAGCCTTAATGAAATAAGTCAGTGCGAGCCCAACTCAGAGAAGTGAACCCGAGTGCAAGTGAGCTCGAGCTCCAATGAAATACGTGAGCGCGAGCCCAATTGAGGGAACTGCGCCCGAGCACAAATGAGCGAGAGCCCAATTGAGAGAAATGAGCCCGAGCGCAGTCGAGAGAAGAGAGCGTGAGCCCAAGTGAGCGAGAGCCCAGTTGAGACAAGTGAGCGTGAGCCCGAGTGAGTGCGAGCTCAGTTGAGAGAACTAAGCGCGAGCCCGAGTGAGTGCAGCCCAGATAAGATCAGTGAGTGCGAGCACGAGTGAGCAAGAGCCCAGTTGGGAGAAGTGATCGGGAGCGCTAGTGATCGCGAGTCCAATTGAAACTGGTGAGCGCGAGCCCGAGTGAGTGCGAGCCCAGTTCAGAGATGAGCGCCAGCCCGAGTGAGTGCGAGCCCAGTTGAGACAGGGGAGCGCGAGCCCGAGAAGCCCAGTGGAAAATGGCCATCTCTGGTCCCACCTGTGGGTTGAGTATGGTGTTGGTAAGCATAAACGCTTTCTTCCTATTCACCAGTAGGCTACGCGGAGAAACTAAGGACAGAAATCTGTGACGGCATCCTGTTTTGGCACGCATTCACTGGTTGCGATACTGTATCTGCCTTTGCAGGTCGGGGAAAGAAAACAGCTTCGGAAGCGTGGCGGACAAATCTAGAAATTAGTGCTGAATTTGTAGAAATTTCACATGCACCTTTAAAATTAGACGATACTATATTCATGAAATTGCAAGGTTTCAACGTGTACCTATATGATCGAACCAGCAATCTGCAAAATGTAAACGACTGTCGTCGAATGCTTGTAACTAAAAAACGTCGTCAGTTGGAAAGCGTACCTCCCACTGAGGCAGCACTTCTTCAACATGTGAAAAGAGCCTTTTTGCAAGGAGGATATATTTGGTCACAATGGTCTGCGCTACAACCTAATTTGCCAGATCCTGAACATTGGGGCTGGAAAAGAAGTGATTCAGGGTATACACCTTTATGGTCTGTGCTACCAGAACTTTCCAAGCACTGCCAAGAACTTGTTCGTTGCGGATGCAATTCTCTGTGCACTAATATGTGTAAATGTGCTGGCCTATTCCTTCCATGCACAGCCTTGTGTGCCTGTGATGGTATGTGTAAATGACTTTATTACTATTTTATGTAACATTTTCTTCATGAAGTGACCAAATAAAAAGCACAAAGAAAAAGTACGCCATAGTTTTTTTTGTTTTTAATGGCTTTTGTGCCCCTCGTGCGGCCCTGGATGATGTTCAATTAAGACAATATAGAATTTAAATTAAAGGCTTGTTATTTCTCTTGCATTTGAGTCTTACTTTGGCTCCGTAGGTTAAGCCGTTTTTACGTAATGGCTATTCCAGCGATAACATACCGTTCTCCAGTGTTCCAGATGTTCCAGCGCCTGAAATTCCAGGAAATTGTTGTCAGATTTTTAGGGTCTACGTCAAAATTTATTTGGTACTATGTTAGTAAGCTCTGTGCAAAATTTTATGTTCTTATTACAATATGCATGATTTTATCATTATGCTACCCCACTATTAAAAATGAGTAATATTTATACTACGTACACCAAGCAGAACGTAACTAAGACTTCTTGCAGGGACAAAATCCTGCCACTCAAAATCTCACGGGAGCAAAACCTCGCTGTCCAAAAACACGTGTGAGCAGAACCTCACTATCCAAAACTTCGCGGGCTAAAATTTCGCACGGTCAAAACCTCACCGTCCAAAGTTTCGCTTGACCAAAACCTCGCTTGGAAGAAATCCCACCTGGCTAAAATCTCATGGAAGAAAATCTATCCATACCCATTTACTCAATGATTTTCTGGGGTCATAATAATAATAATAATAATAATAATAATAATATCAAAAAGAAAGACTTAAGTAACTGGGGCCCAGAAATGCTTTCTTTAGGTACTAGAAGCATAAAAAATGGACGAACTCAAAATGAATGGATATATGATCCTAACATAAATCAACTGACAAGAAATGTTATTCATCGAATCTAGTTTTGTCCTTCATTTGTTTCTTCCTGAAAAATTAACAACATTATATATTGTACGTACAAGTTCAATCGAGCTCATCTGATCAGGATCAAACTTAACATGACGATAGACCTTGATCTGTTATTTTAGCGTGTGAATTATTACATAGTGCAAGCTTTGCGTCCCTGATTTATGCACAAGTGAATTTCTAAATCATTGGACATAGAAATATAATAAACGCCGTAACAAAGTATTTTATTACAAATTCGCATAACATTATTTGTGTTCATAAACCGTCTACAAAAGGAAAATGTCTTCTAATTCTTTGCCGGTTGGCAAAGTTCCCAAAATAGCTGACACATTCCCTCGTTGAATGGCTATACTAATTCGTTGTATTAGAAATGCTCTTGCACGGGTATCTCCCGATTTTAGCGATATGCTTTGGCCAACTTCATAGATGAAATTTAGCCCTTCTCCGGTCTCCATGAACCACTTGATTCAATTGCTATTGTCACAAACCAATGTTTGTCCAATAGATTGATGTATTTATTTATTTATTTTGTCGACCTCTCTTCGTGCTGCTACGAGTCCTGCTCGAGTCGATGTATCTTAAATATTTGAGGGAGCACAAGTATCTGCACAGGTGAAATCCCAAACAAATGCCTTCCCTTTTTCCATGGCACTAACGTCATTCCGTCAGGCCGTTTTCGGTCATTGCGGCTGCTTTCATTTGGTTCTATCACTGATTGAACGTCTGCTGAAATGAGAGCTCTTAGAATAAAGTCATTTACACTGCCACCACTGTTTTTACGTGGCAAGCCATGCAATCCTCTTCTATCTACATAATCGTTGCATGTAGAGCAACGGTGTGGCTCTCAGATATCTACTCCTAAACATAGAGCAGTGGCTACTCGAAAACTCTCGTTAGATAGGTGTAATCCAAGAGAAGGTGAAGATAAAGCTTGAAGCCATGCTTCGTTTTCAGCTGATGTGACAGCAAGAAGCCTGGGGCTTTATCTTTGATGTTATCAGTTGAGCTTAGTAGGGAAGCTATATGATGCTTTATTAGAAGTTCGTAATAGGCTGACTGGATATTTCTCTTCCGAGTGCGGAGGTCTAATCTTACGAAATCAGTCCATTTGGCTATGCAGTCCTGCACATCTTGATTCGTGTTCATATCGACTTCCCGCTGGAACAAAGTTCCTATTAATTGTCCAGAGCCATAGACTGAAGCTAGGAAAGACAGAATAGCAGTATCTACGGCGCGACGTATGCCAAAACCTCCATTTCCAACTGGTAAAGAAGCTTGTAGTCATAATTAAACGCTGTTAAAACAGCAATCAAAAGTCAGTCGTGGCCAGGAGAAATGTTCTGGTCAGGCGAGAATCTCTCCTGTAAGATTTTAGGTGAGGCTAGAATTTGGCTTGCGAAGATCTGTTCACACGAAATTTTGGCCACGCGACATTTTGATCAGGCGAGAGTTTGTCACACAATGTTTTGAACACGCGAGGTTTCGGCCAGGTGAGATTTTGGGCTGCTTAGTTTTGAATGGCGAGATTTTGGCCTCGAGATTTTGTATCCAATCCCCAAATAAAAGAGAATATCTCAAAGACTATTAGATTTTCAACATGCATGTAAGATTGCATATTTTCTTCCATGAGAAGCATGTCTCTTAACATCTTTTATCAAATTCGTACTACAATATTACCTTAAAAATGCCGTCTGACTGTTTACCTAAAGGAAACTGTCACCTAGTAGTTAGGAGCGAAGAATACACGCTCATCTGTTGTGTGCATCATTCTCTTCACTGTGAAACAACACAGTGGCAGGGCAATGGCAGTGCGCACATCCAGAGAATCTGAACAGCCTTAAGATCTCAGAAACAGTCGAAAAGAGGTATTCTGTATTGAAGTGCGTATGTTACCACATCTCGTGGATAAATTCTCTACCATTCAAGTCGGAGCACTGCACTAAGTGTGAACTTTCATACGTAGCCAATCGTTGGTTGGTTGGAATTTTGCATCCCATTTTCGCACAGAGGCTATATGGGACGTGGACCTAACTATTTAAGGTAGAATCCGAATCAATGTGTTCAAATTCCAAAGTTCTTTCACCAGGAATTAAAATCCGTGACCCTGTGCACTTAAGGCGCACACTCTAGTAACTAGATCATCAGTGAGGGTTTCACCATGTACTGTTGGCTACGAGACAGAACTTTAGACTGTCTTGTCTCGGAAAGATGCCGTGATAATGATGTCTCGTCTCGGAAAGGGTTTATATTTTGATTGGAAAAGTTCTGTCTCGTCTCACCGCGTGGACCGTTTCTACGAGTAGTGATGAGACAATAAAATTGCAAAGTATGCAGTGAAACGTATTATTTCATACAACCAATACAGCCAACATTAGTACATATAGCTCACAGATGACGAGAAGAATCCTAGCAGAAGTAGTGTGACGTAGGTATGGGCTTGCCCACTTTTCTCATGGGGGTTTCAAATGACACCACGGAACAGCACACAGACAACTGCCCGGAGTAGCAGATGACATCTAAGTATAGACCACACCTCAAAAATCGAAAATGGACTTGACGGTGTCGTTGATCTTTCCCCGCTGCCCCTGTTTTAGGGTTCTTCTCGTCATCTGTGAGCTGTACATGAGATTATTTTTCGACATAGTCTCCATATGAACTGAGGCACGGCAGGCCGGTAGCCAGCCCAAAAATGTGGGGGGCGGCTGAAGTTAGGAGGGCCCGATCCAACCATATTACAGTTCATTACCATATTATAATTCATTTGCAAGCCTACCGTGAAAATTTTAGGGGGCCCGCAAAGGTTTAGAGAGGCGGACCCCCTAGACCCCTCTGGATACGGGCCTGGCCACTTGTCACATCATGAGAAGAGTTTGAAGATTCCCTCCTGGTAAAAAAAAAAAAAACATAAATAAATAAATAAAAACTGTCCTTGCCTGTTGGTTGGATAGATTACGTAGAACCCATCGGGAACAAACTTTCCGATACTGCAGAATAACGCTTTTGAACGACATTCCAATTGGGCCATCAGGTGCCGTAACGTAATCCTCCTGTTGTACTGAATCAGCCACGCGAGCTATGTTCAAATCTGTTGATACCGTGCTGGATCGGTCACTGCACTCCTCGTGGGTAACGTGGCCATAAACTTTCGACACCATTCTGCAACATGCCGACGAGACTTTACACTCTTTCCATAAAGCTCTTACCAGCTGCCGGTGAATTTTAGCCGCGGTTACATGTTTCATCAACAGAAATCGAATAACTGAACGGACTTCTTCGGGAGACCAGTTTTCCAAACAATTCACCATTTGTGTTTGTCTACAACCAGTACCGTAGATGGCGAGTGGCTGAAACGCTGCACAGTTGCCAACTCCATGTATTAAAATTACCGCAAATCCTCATTCCTCTGTAACAGACGTAACTCCAGAAATAGATTCTGGTCCATCCTCGTATTTAGGTTGTAAATTTGACGAAAACTATTTCTTCTTTTTTTTACACTTAGATGGAGAGAAAGTCCAAAGTAATATTAATAGCTTAAGTAGCCGGCTATTTGAGGGGATCGCAAAGCGTATTTATTGCTCATGCGTACTCTTGGAATACGCTGACCATGTATTTAAATGTAGATGGCTAAACATAAACGCGAAAGCAATAAAATCGCTGAGAAAACGTCAGCTCGAGCATATTTGGTGCGGGTCGGAATAATAGATCGCCTGCTGTTTAAAAGATTTCAAAAGGAAGGAAAAAAAGGAAAGACGTGTTGCCAGGCAGAGAGATTGTAGCAAGAAACAGCTGCTTGGAAAATGGTTTGTGCAGAGTATTGGAACTCTGCTATTACACACCTGGACCTAGCAAAAAGACCTGGAAACCCTGACTGGCTCACAGAATGATTTACACATCTGGTGAAAGTAAAATTACTGAATAGCCACTTTGGCCGCGTTCGCTAGAAGGGGTAACGCTTTCTCGACTAGCCTAGGACTTAGTGAACAAAAAATGACAGTGCAAGCTCATAGCCAGCCCGAAAATGTAGAGGGGGCGGTAGAAGTTAGGGGGACCTGATCCAACCATATTATAGTTCATTTGCAAGCCTACCGTGATAATTTTAGAAGGGTTTGTGGTTTTACAATACAACAATTTCAATTAGTTGATTATCTTTAAGTGGTAAATCCCCTTATATATTAATGGATTCCTGAAATTTATGTATTTTGCAAATAATGATCAAATTGTTCTGTGGAAAACTTAGATTACTCTGTACTGAAATTCTTTAGATCCGAAATATATGAAGGACATGGGAGAAATATATATATATCGCTGTACTTTTACTTGTAGAATAGTGTTCTGTAGTCTGTGGGCGCCATTTTTAAATATATATTATAGGTTGCTGTTAAAAATGAAAATGAATGAAATATTAACTTTGCATGTTTTGTTTAAAATGACTGACATGGGTCGCTCTTATTCGTAGCCTGGTGTAATCTTAGACACCATCATGATCTAAATACTGGATCTTAAAATTTTTATATAAACAAACTCTACTTAAATAGTACATTTCGAATATCAGCTTACATATCAATACAGTCCGATCAGTCTATGTAAACATAGGAAGCTTCCACAACATACGAGGTGCATCAAAAAGTTTTTCAGACTGGTTTTGTCACATGCAAACGGATAGTAACACAAGGCTGTACGCACACACACAGGGAACATCAACCTTCGTAAATCATTGTGCCGAAAAATATTGTCTTGTGTACATCGAAAGCTGTGCAGCTGGTGCTATTCTGACCACGTGCTTTACAATGTCTGCGATTTCATTATGGACAGCAAGTTAGAATAAAGAGGGAACGTGAAATTCTTTGTGAAACTGGAAAAATTAATAGGGATGGGCATGAGTCAAAGGTAATTTTCTCGAGTCAAGTTCCGAGCGGAGTCATTGTTTTTGAAGTCGAGTTTTGAGTCGAGTCAAGTTTGATAAATGGCTCACTCGTTCAGCTCGTTTTAACTCGTTTCGAAATCATGGCCTTATTAGACTGGAAAGCGAAAGCCATGAGAAATGTAAGCAGTAATGTGAAATACTTTACCTGCTCCTCACCACAGGGGACACTACTCGCACCTCGTCTCGTCTCGATAACGAAACGACAATAGATATCTATAACGAAACGGCCTCAAATCTCATGGGCACCAATATAAGTATGTACCGAAGTAATTACAATCAAGGCTGAGACCTGCTCGGTCAGATATTTGAGCCGAAGCAGAAGCCCAACCCGGTAGTGATGTCAACCGACTCGGCTCGGTTTAACTAAGCAAACAACTCGAGCTGGCTCGATTGGGATGAGCCATAGGCTCGGTTCAATTGAGCAGATGGCTTGAGCCAGCTCGATTGGGACGAGCCATCGACTAGGTTCAATTGAGCCGATGGTTTGAGCCGGCTCGGTTGGGATGAGTCACCGACTCGGCTCGGGTGACTCATCGGCTCGGGCCGGTTCGGTTGGGTGAGCTGTTGGTTCATCTTACTTCTTGGTTTGGCTCGAAAGTAAATGAGCTGTGAGCCAAGCCGCTTGAGCCATTGACAACCCTAAACCGAAGCCGAGAGGTTTTGAACATGTTTGACCGGCGCCCTATAACTTTATAAGTTTTGGCTCGAGTCTGAATACTTGCTTCTCCGAAACTCAAACACAGAACCCCGTGAAAAATGTCCTTGCCTCCTGGAGACTTCTCGACGAATGTGATCGGCAGTCAACTATAGTGCTGCCAAAATGTCTTGAGCCATGGCAAAAATGCGAACTAAAGCTCACCCTCGACGCACCCACGCGTTGAGCCAATAAAGGTTCAATTGTTGCTAAGCGGGAGAGAATTAGCGAAAGGAAGTGGAATTCTTTCAGTTCGACAGCAGCGCTCAGAACGAAAGACTAGGTGTCAACTCAATGTGGTATATCTATAGCTTTTTTTATTCAGATACAAACCGCCTGTTTCATGGCTATACACAGTGTTGTTATAATAATAATAATAATAATAATAATAATAATAATACATAATAAGTTGTAGTAGTAGTGTCATTGATTATTATATTGTCTATGTTGGATACTTGAAAACAGTTCTTGAAACTACACACAGAATTTAGCTGATTTGGCTCGACTCGACTCGAAACTCGAACCGAATTTGAGTCGAGTTTCGAGTCGAGTTGGAGGAATTTTTTCAAGCCGAGTTCTCGAGTCGAGCACAAAGATGTATGGTTTGAGTCGAGTCGAGTTTTAACGAAAACTCTCTCGAACTCACTCGTGCCCATCCCTAAAAATCAACCACAGAGATGCATGATAACCTGACAAATCTGTCTCTTTGTGTATTTGCCTATTTTTACACAGAATTTCACACGTTCGCTCTTTATACTAACTTCTTGTCCATGATGAAATCGCGAACGTGGTAATGCACGTGGTCAGAATAGCCCTCCCTAGCTCCCGACAGTTCCCGACGTACACAAGACCATGTCTGTCGCCACATTGACGTATGAAGGTTGGCGCTTTCTATGCCTGTAAGTGTAATATTGCGCTGCTATCCGTTGGAATGTGACAGAATTAGTCTCGAAATTTTTTGATACCACCCCGAAAAAAATATATAAATGAAGGAACAATCTTAAAAAAATGGCTCCAGATGCACAAAAAAATTTAATTTTGAGAAGATATAAAATGTTACCCACTCAACTTTAAAAAAAAATAAGAAACCAAGAACTTGGTAAATCAAAATAGTCCCACGAAATGAACATTGATTTAGTTAACACTCCCCTTAAATTTATCTCTTGTCCCCATCATATTTCTTTCGTGTGAGAACACTAGAACTAAATAAAACATTTTTACAGAAAGAGGTAAACGTTACCAGTCATATTCAATAAGTTGAACAGTTAAAATATACGGACAATTTATTTATTGTACACGTATTCAAGAAAAATTTGGACATTAATACGTAAATTACATTGCAACTGATCGAGATATATTGTTGCCACAACAGCTGATATGGAAGCAAGAACAAAAACTACCTTTCGGTTTGTATATACTATAGGCAAATCCATAAAATACAGTAATAAGGACGAAAACGTTATTACAAGGTATCTCCTGTTACTTTTCAAGATATAAAATGTGGATAATTCGTAATGCCATCTCGCTTTAAAATCAATAATTACGATAAAACAGTAGTTTTCCCTGTAGCTATTTAAGAGACTTGCGCCAAGCGATAATGCCCATTGTATTCAGAAATTTCACATATAATTGACCCCAAGACAACTTCAACTATTTTCCTCTTCCCATATATTCATGTGCTTTCTCGGGTAAAGAGACCCTACTAATACATATTACATTAAAGAAACATATTTAACACATTTATCAAATACTAAAACACTTTCATCTCGACAATGGAATTATCTTTTAGTTTAAACCCTTTAACGCTCAAAACTTTTCATTCAACATTTTCTGGTTCTACTGCGCCGAAAGGTATGGATTGCATAAGGTACACAGTTACTTTGCACTTTACCCTTTAACGTTTTGTGGTCGATTAAGTAACCACTCATTATAAAATCTATTTACATTAATAATTCAGCCATACTGCATAAGGATTTTTTTCCGATATGTTCTTTGGTTCAAAAAGTAACCACTACACGTCTACACTGTTTTGCCAACAGATGGAACTGCCTGCTTTCAAAGTAACTGTCCTGGGGTTACAAATGAAACCAGAATGCGTTTGAGAGTATCAGCATGAAAAGATTAACAACCTCACACCCTCAAACGCATTCTGATTACATTTGTAACCCCAGAATAGTTACTTTGAAAGCATGCAGTTCCATCTGTTGGCAAAACAGTGTAGACGTGTAGTGGTTATTATTTTCTGAACCAAGGACATATCGGAAAAAATCCTTATGCAGTATGGTTGAAATATTAATGTAAATAGATTTTATAAAGAGTGGTTACTTAATCGACCACAAAATGTTAAAGGATTAACTATCTTACGTAGTTTTTTCTGCCGATGTATGGCCTTTAAGTAGGGAGTACAACATTACAATAGGTACTTTCTTATTCGTATTGGTGCTGCTGGACCATGACAGAATATGAACAATATCCGTAAAATCACTTCGCATACATAGATATAAATACCGACGCGACGGTTTATGGGAACTTAAAGTAAAGAGAAAAATGTTAAGAATAAATACATGTACAGACGGTCCACACACTAATTAACCAATCGAAGAGTTTAAATAAACCTAACGTGGACAAAATTTTGATATCGGCGCTGCTCTAAAAAGAAATGTAATATCTAAATATGCTGCTGTGATCTGGAACCCATCGCAACACAGGGGTGGATCCAGGATCGACTTCTGGGGGGGGGGGTTGTCATACTGCTACTTTTAAGGGCTCCAAACTCTCTTCTGAGGGAAGATCGCCCCGATCGCCACCCCCCTGGATCCGCTACTTTTAAGGGCTCCCAACTTTGGGATGGGTTTTATTTATATATATGAAATAAGAAAGTTTTCTCTTCTGGGGGGGGGGCATCGCCTCGATCGCCCCTGTCGCAACAGCAATACCGACACCAACTGGAAAAAGTCCAATCTAAATTTATCAAATACTTAGCTTACAAGAGAACTGCATCTATTCATGTTATGAAAACTATCTAACGGTTAATAGAAAACTTCTGTAGCTCTACAATTGAACAAAGGCGAACCGTGATAGGATCTGAGTTTTCTATATAAACGGATCTGGTTATCGACACTAACTGTTCATGTTTCGACACTTAAAACTGGTGCTGATAACTCTGGCCTGTTCTATTGCAAATAATAATAATAATAATAATAATAATAATAATAATAATAATAATAATAATAATAATAATAATAATAATAATAATAACAATAAATAAATAAATAAAATAAAAAAGTATTATTAAAATTACTAACCTGGAGAATATGCTCTTTTTATAACAAAATATGTATCGAACACAAAGAAATTGACATCTGTAATATGAGCTACAGTATATGTTTAAAAAAACTGTTGTAAATTTATTTTGTAATATATCAACACTATAATTTGGCTTATGCTTGTTGTATTGACAAATAAATAAATAAATAAAAGATTTCGTAGCCTACAAAACTGCGGAAATTAAAAGCGAAGATAAGCATGTCAACATGAACCCGAGGTAAACAAACGCAAGAATACTGTCGATCAGCGTAGTGTCTCTGATTTTTTTTGGGGGGGAGGGCATGTTTTATAGATCAAAAACAGCTCATAATGGCAAACTGCAATAATTTTACAGTGAAAGACAAAATCCTTTGGCAGTGAAAAGACTGAACCAAAGTATGATATATTGAACAAACTACGGCACGGTTATTTGTAATGCGCCTCTCCTATAGATATAGGCCCGTATCCACGCGAGGCATGGGGGCCGGGAACTTCCTAAATTTTTACTGACCCCGCCTAAACTAGGCTTGCAAATGAATTATAATATGGTTGGATGGGGCTCCTCCTAACTTCTACCGGTCTTCCCCTACATTTTTGCACTGGCTACGGGCCTGTATGCATGGAAAAAACTCATTATTTTATTCGACATGGTAAAAACTAAAAGTCTCTCTTAGCACTTATATGACAAACACAATAACTCAATTAATGCAATATTCTGATGTCTTAACACGTGGGTTCGACAAAACTCAATGAAAAAAGTGTCTGTCTCTCCTCCACTTGTCTCCAAGAAATTAGAGGTGTATTGAAAGTTGAAAGAAAAACCATCGGATGCAAATATCTTTTCAAAGAGTCTGCTTGAAGCCATATTCCAATGATGAAAGAACTTGAACACAGTTGTGGGAATTCTCTCCCAATTCAACCCAACTAATTCGTTGTTTTCTCGCCACGTTGTAATAGAGTGTATGCGAAAGCTACATTAAGAGCACCGTGTTTCCTTTAATTGTGGTACTTGAACGGAGACGAAGATTTTGCTTAACAATTCATTTGTATGTAAATGCGAAGTCTTGTCCTCATTAGCGCTAAGTACGAAGAATGTCCCATTATCCACACGCTTCTTGTTCCACTGAAATAATCCCCTTTGGGGGCATTTCCCTCCCAACTAGTATGCTTGTCTTCAACTCCCTTGTTCTCGCAAACACACACATACACATGTATCAACAATGCCATCCCTTTTCTTCCATTCTCTGGAAGATTTCAGCTTTTCCATTACACGCATAATAAGCAATGCGATACTGAAGTAACACTCAAGTCTAGAATGAAAACAAGCAAATAGACAGTCTCCAAAGTTTTGTTTCCCATTAGACAAAACCGTTTAAAGTTTTCTCTCGCAAAACGACGAATATTGTGATGTAAGTTTGGGTTCACTATACTCACAACTTGTTTTGAGAAATTTTATAGAGTTGATGAGTTTAAGTTTAAGATGGTGGACATTAATTAAAAGATAAAACTAACTATCGTAGAGAAGAAAGGAGTTGATCCTCAGATCGGAATATATCGGTAATTATAGTTTCTACGATACATATATATTGTAGTTTACTGCACTGTGGTTGTGCCTTTTGATTGGGGAAATTATTCTGAGAATGTTGTAACGGAAAATAGCCACATTTAATGTCGTTAGTACGCTCGGAATTGGGATGTGCATTAAACAGTTGACATCGCTCACATCGTAGCGGTAGAGGATGCAGTGTGTGAGAGGATTCTACCTCATAATACCGTCGATAAATGTAAGTTCCGTTAGACAAAAGTTGAGCCGTCCAGTTCCAAAAATGCTTTTGTCCATTTACAAAGAATCCCAGGAAACTTAGGAAAAAATGTAGGATCTGCATCTTTTGTAGAACTGGAAATATTGAGGAAAAATGTAGGATCTGCATGATTTGTAGAACTGGAAATATTGAGGAAAAATGTAGGATCTGCATGATTTGTAGAACTGGAAATATTGAGGAAAAATGAAGGATCTGCATATTTTGTAGAACTGGAAATATTGAGGAAATATGTAGGATCTGCATGATTTGTAGAACTGGAAATATTGAGGAAAAATGAAGGATCTGCATATTTTGTAGAACTGGAAATATTGAGGAAATATGTAGGATCTGCATGATTTGTAGAACTGGAAATATTGAGGAAAAATGAAGGATCTGCATATTTTGTAGAACTGGAAATATTGAGGAAATATGTAGGATCTGCATGATTTGTAGAACTGGAAATATTGAGGAAAAATGAAGGATCTGCATATTTTGTAGAACTGGAAATATTGAGGATGTTCAAGCTTTTCACATCAACACACTGAAGTATTCCCAATTCTACAAAACATTCAGATCCTTCATTTTTGCTACGTTTTCTGGGATTTTTCTGTAAATCAACAAGAGCCGTTTTGGAACTAACTGTACGACTCAGTTGGTCTATCAACTGTGACTGACCTGTGAGTACACGCACAAGATATGTTGCGCCGTAATTGTTCTTCATCCGGATACATGGTTTTGCAGAAAATCCTTCCTGATGTAATTCCTCATAAGTTTCCTTATCGGTGAGGGTTGCTTCCACTTCTCGTACAACAACTGATAGCATTGGTGATCACCTAGGAGAAGGAGGGGTTTTGCGTTGGCTTCGTTAAGCGCATGCTATTCAAAATTTGAGTTTGGTACAATTTAGGATTATCCCTCTGCGAGTTTTGATGATTTCGCATATCTCAGAACAAGGTACATGTTTAACCAACTGCTGAAAACTGTGCGAATGGTGTCATATTTCTGGGCATAATCTCTTAACAGAAAGTTACATACAGACTCTCATTGGTGGTGTGTGTTGGAGTTATCGATAGAAGTTGATGACCAATCCACGTTGTCGCTAATACTCTGATCAATTATAGATGTGATTCGTTGTTTCTTCGGACCCATAGATTATTCAGCATCTGAGAGAACCCGAGAGCGATAGTCAGCGTAACTAGGAGAAACAGGGATATTGAGTTCTGATCATAGCCTTCAGGTAACAATTGAGGCTGAATTTTCTGGAGACCGTTTGAGCCTATACCGTATTAAGTGGAGTTGGTTGACCAAGATGTAAGGGTCTGGGAGCATTGCCAAAGTCCATCATGGTAAGTAAGGAGCCAAAGGCCGAAACTCGAATGAAGATGTAAGCGAAAAGAAATGAGATTCAAAAAGCAAGTTGCCCTTCGAAAGTGAAAACTTCTGTTAACTCTCTGTATTGTGCTTTGTTCATGAATTGGTTCAGGAACACGTTGTCCCTGCTTGCACATTAACTAACACAAGAAATGTTTGGCTTCTTGATTCTCTATGTGTTTATGTATGCACACTGTCTTTCAAGGATATAGGGTTTGTCCAAGAAGTAATGAGACTGAGTCTATAAACAAGAATTTATTCATCCGATTTTAACAACTCCTCAAAATTCTTCAAAATAGTCTCCTTGGGCGTCGATGCACCGCTGCCAGCGCGGTTTCCATGATTCATACGCTCCCTGGAGGTGAGCTTCCTAAATGCCTTTTAAAGACTTGATTACGGCCTTCTGGATGGCGGCAACGTCATCAAAACGACGACCTTTCAGGGCGTTTTCACTTTGGGAAACAGGAAAAGGTCTGCTTTACCTACCACAACCTCCACCATTTCAAGGCACACGTAAACTCATCGTTGGTTTTGTTCATCACTCAACACTTTTGGTAGCAATTTTGCACAAACTTTTCTCATGTTCAAATTCTCGGTTACAATGTTGTGTACTGTTGACTTGCACATGTTAAGTTCATACGCTGTTAATCGCAGACTCAACCGACGGTCAGAGTCCAAGAATTCTTTCACCTTTGACACGTTTTCATCCGAAGAACTCCTCGAAGGGGGTCCAGATCGATCTTTGTCCTCAACTGTCTCCCGCCAGTCTTTGAAGTCCTTATGCCAGCGAAAAACCTGGGCTTTCGACATGGCATTGTCTCCGTAAGCCTGCTCAATCAAGGCAGAGTCTCTAAAGCAGTTTTGCCAAAGCGAACGAAAAATTTGATGGCGTATCGCTGCTCTATCGTTCGCTCCATTTTTCGCTCTTTATCCCGTGACCAAAATGAAAAAGAAATCACTTTGCGCAATGTTCGATCCTCATTCTCTCACTGTTCAGAAGCGACTGTTGTCCGGTGCTATGCTTAGGTTAGACTCCCACCACCGATACAACCTATTGAGAGCGCTCTGATGGCGACTGGAGTGTTGCACCGGGGCCAGTCTCATTACTTCTTAGGCAAATCCTGTATTATAAATATCTATTAACTGGCATTGAGAATTTATATTACTATTTTTATCTTTTGCTATGAACGAGTCTTTACGAGGCATATTTGACATTTGTACCAAGTAACAGACAATATATTGTATTTCCTGAAATCTTTCACGGAAATAACTTTGTGATCTATGAATTCTCTGACATTTACAAGAGTTTAAGTACTACCATCTGTTGTTCCTATGTTCACTTTGTTCCTCATAGTTGCCGACTATATTTCGTTCCTTATAACCACTTATGAATAATTTATGCTACACCATATTATTCTTCATAAGAGTCATGCCGTTTAATAAGAGAGGAAACGTCTTTGTAAAAGTAGTTGTTCGGTATCTGTATATAAAAGAACACCAATAGTGTGTTGCTAAAATTACTCCTCATCATGCCAGATAGTTGATGGAACAACTACCATTTTAACACTTTATTCATAAGTGCTATTGAGTTGATATAGCACCAGACGTGAGTCAATATTTAACATAATTCGAGTAACACAAAGCCATTGTGTTAAATTGACACTGCCGCTTTTACACCTTATAATTGGAAACTTCTATGTAAGTAATATATGACATGTAAACCAAATTGCATCTACATATGGTATATCCTAAGAAATATATAAGTACTATAACGTGCAGAAATATACGCAAACATATTTGTATGCCTGAAGAGATCTGTTTTTAACATCCTTTATACAAAACATTTCTAAAAGATGTTTCTTTTCGGACACCCTATATTTTTTTTAAAAATGTTTATTAATTTTAAGTTGTGGATGTTTTCTCTCAAATTCTCCGGCTCAGGTTTAATTTATCGTGTATGTCTCTGTAGGATTTAACGCCTCTACTCAGCAAAGAGAGATCAAAACTATAGTTCAATTCGAACCACACATTGTATAAAATTGTGATACAGATGTCACTGTGTTTTTCTGAGAAACCACCATGAGTTTAAGTTTAGCAAGCATGATTTTAAAAATATTTTAACAGATTAATTTTCAAGAATATATTATTTACAATTGTCAGCCGCTGTAATTTGGAAACGTTATTGCTCTGTTTTTACACTAATGCCATGTGCAATCTATAACATAGTCGAAGCCTGTACATTGCACAGACAAACATTTTCCTCCAAAGCTCTGTTGAAATGCGTTTTGATCGTCTGCGCGGCGGAAGAACCTACTTTTCCACGTCCGATTGAGACGCAAAGGATTAAAGCTCTCATCGATTTTCACACGCGATGCCATGGGTTGTCATAGTAATCAGTATGTTTATTTGTTCACTTCATTTGTCTATGAGTAGTAAATTCAGTGGAGAAATATCAGATTGAAAATTAACTCTATTAAATATAAGGTTATATGTGCTGCTCACTTCTTTCTGTTACTGTAGCTATTGGTGTCTTAACGAAAAACAAAAATGCATTTACGTAAGTTCAGTTTCATGGACTATTATTGTATCCACAAGATGTTTGCGGGAGTTAACTTCCTTTTGAAAATTCTTTAGAACTTTTTTAATACTTAAGAGTCTTCATCCCGGCGAAATTAAAATACCGCTAATTTTACATTAATTATGTCATATCTTCAAATAGATAGAAGATAATCGAAATGTGGAACAAGAGCGCCCTGGACAATATCATTTTACATGAGAACCCGTTATCACGACTCACTTATCTGCTTTTGATTTCGAGCCGTTTTGAAAATCGGCATTTATTTTCGCGTTTCTAAACAGCTGAAAACGGAAAGCCACTAGGTGATTTGTGATAACGGTACCTCACGCAAAATAATATTATCTAGGGCGCTCTTGTTCCATATTTCAATTATCTTTTATCTATTTGAAGATATCACATAATTACTGTAAAATTAGCGGTATTTTAATTTCGCCGGGATGAAGACTCTTAACCAATTTTCATGAAACCAAAAGCATTTTGTTCCTTATAATGTTAGAATTGCTATACATTGTTAAAATCCTACATAAGCACTACCATGGGCGTCTCTAGCGGGGGGGGACGCGTCCCCCCCAATATTTTGAAGTGATATAATCTAAAATTCCGCTGAGATACTAGCAGTTAGATCATTTCCTTTGATGTCCCCCCCAAATTTTACATGCCAGAGACGCCAATGAGCACCACCATTACGTAAACGATTGGGTTATATTTGCGCCAGACTTCAGCAGATACCCCAGCTATACGTGCAGGTGACGGTGGCTCAGTGGTAGAGTACTAATATCTGATGCGTGAGGTCCTGGTTCGATGCCCGACCAAGTAAGTTTGTGATGGACAATATCGTATTCATGGGTTTTCTCGGGGTACTCTCGTCTCCTTCCACATTCTAATTCCACTAATTCTTCCATCATTATCCACTTACCTTAGTCATCTGTCTCTCCTTTAGCCTAGGGGGCGCGGTGGCTCAGTGTTAGAGCATTCACCTCCGGTGCTTGGGCTCCCTGGTTCGATCCCAGCTCGCGCCGTGTGGACTTTGTGGTGGACAAACACCGTGCTCGTGGGTTTTTCGGGGTTCTCCCGTTTCCTCCCACTTTCTTCATTCCACCATTTCACTCATCTCTCATCATCACCGTCTCCTTTAGCCTAACCGGCATAACCGTGGGATGTAAAACTTAAAGATTTCATTTCATTTTTCTCCTTTAGCCTGAAGAGCATAACGTGGGACGTTAACCCATTAGTGCACAGCGTCCGATAAATCGAACGCGTGCTTTTATTCATTTCTCGAAGAAACTATGTTTTCAGCCCTTTAATTCTTTGTAGTTCGTGATTCTACTATCTATTCTTCCTAGAATCACGAACTACAAAGAATTAAAGGGCTGAAAACATACAGTTTCTTCGAAAAATGAATAAAAGCACGCGTCCGATTTATCGTACGCTGTGCACTAATGGGTTAAACTGAAAGATGTCATTTCATTTCATTTCAGCGGTATGTTTGCAATAACTTAACGAATTCGTTCCTCCATTAATCAAGATTTTTTTTTTTTTTTTGTGATAATCATCCTCCTTCGCTCACCCGCCAAGAAGTAAGTAGTTGATGTTAGGTTAAGGCTCTTCACTACAGCGAAATTAAACTACCGCTAATTTTAGAGGTTTTGTGTAATATCTTCAAAACAAATAAAGATATTCTTAAAACAGAAACGTAGTGAATTAGACAGTACGATTTTGCATGTGATACCGTTATCACAACTCATCTATCTGCTCTCGATTTGCAACTGTAGATAGATTTAGCTTTTTTTTTTTTTTTTTTTGCAGGTTTTCTAAATAGCGGTTATACCAAAAGCAGATAGGTGAATTGTGGTAAAGGTATCACATGTAAAATCCATAAGACTCCTTGCTGACCGTTTAAGGAAGACACGACGTCCCAACTATAGTCCTGGAAAATGAGAATCGAGTCACAAACGAAGAGGATGTGCGAAATGAGGTGGGGCCCCATCTTACATAAATTTTAGGTCGTTGTAATTGTGTCACGTGGATACAATACCATAATCTTCAATAATAGCAATGCACCCTTCTGCATTCATTGTGTCCCGATTGGAATATGGACTCATAAGTTTTGTGGAGGTAATTCTGCACTACACTGTGACCTTCGATAAAGTTGGCTTTTTTCAACAGACACCTTCTGCTACCAAATAATAGCAATTGCGCTGGTTAACCAACCCCTAACATGAAACACAGCTTCATCTGGGCACAGGATCTTACCGAAAACATCGGACCAACCTTCATACCAAGCAAGCATCATCTCCGCATACTCCAACCGATGATCACAGTCCTCCGGCGATAATTCCTGGCCGGTTTCGTTGAAGGTGCCGTTATCAATGAAGACGTTAACGAACCGAGCTAAACAAACCGGGCTAAATAATTGCCCTATTAAAAAAAAAAAGAATCGAAACATTTGCTCTCGCTCAAGAGTATCATATGGAGTAAATCTATGTATATAAGGTTGTACTAACATTACAGTCCTGTGAGTTTCATTTATGTGATCCTAATAAATGAAGGACAGAAATGAGCATAATATTTCATGGTTTCAAGTACATTTGATTAATGAAGATAAATCGTAATTCAACGCCTCCAACCCCTAGTATACACACTGCAACGGAAAAAAAAAAGAAGGAAGAGAACAAATTTGAAACATTATTTGTACTAATTAAACCATTTTCAATACATATATACACACATTGATCTGAGGTCAGTTTGGATTTTGCTGCGAAGCAGAGAGGGAGAGGGAGAGACAGTCAAAGGGAAAGATAAAATAAATATAAATTTATTTCAAAAAGGAAAAAAAAACATTTAAAAAACTAAAAACCATTGACAAACAATCATGTTACCAAAGTGAGCAGATTGGAACGTTACAGAAACATGTTTACAATAACCAAAAAACCTCAGGGCCATTTGTTTTCACTTATTTTGAAGCGAAATGCTGTAACCAATCTATTACATTTTACAATTTATAAGAGAGGGGGTTAACATATACATAGGATATTTGTTGCTTTATCGGTTTTGGTAATATTCACACAACCCACGTGTTTGTACATATACAAATACAGACCGCCCTATATGTTTCGGTATTTATCATTAAAACGTGTGTGTTAACAGTTGATGAAGCGCTACCCACTAATTATTAGTTTGATACAAGAGAGAGGATAGTTTTCAATTACAAGAACTTAAGCTATTTGGAATTTCCAATATCTAAATAACGAAGGTTTACCATTATTTTTTATATGGCGACTGAATACAATTGATTACCAGTAGATGTTATACATAGTAAAAATTACACTACGAACCAACCACAGTCTACCAAATTTATTGATCGTAAGTTCTGAAATAAATAAAATTGTCTTTAATTTTATTTATTTCAGAACTTACGATAGTTGTGGAATTTATGTTATTTCAAGTTATTTATAAGGAATACGTGTCACTATTGAAAGTATATGTATCATTGTTAATACTATATGTGTCACTGATAGAAGTATGTGTCACTGTTAAAAAGTATCCATGCCATCAGGAGCAGCTTTCGGATTTTAATTTTAAATAGACCTGCTCCCTCTCTTACGGATACCTATACACATTTGATTGCTTAATGACAGAGAAAATTACTTTGACAGTAGTGGTTGGTGCTATTTGTTAAATAATTATGTATCATTTATATAAATAAAGGAAAATATATGTACTCTATTGTATCTTTAAGCGTTTAGGCTCTATTGTATTATTGTATCTTTAAGCGTTTATACATTTTTCAAAATTTTTGGGTAGACCCGTGCCTACCCGACCTGCCGGCTAAAGCCACCAGTGGATCCCACTGTTAGAAGTATGTATGTCACTGTCATTTTTTATAAAATTATGTGTATCACTGCTAGAAGAATGTATGTCACTGTTAGAAGTATGTGTGTCACTGTTAGAACCATATACGTCACTGTTAGATATATGAGTCACTGTTAGGACCATATGTGTCACTGTTAGAAGTATGTATGTCACTGTTAGGACCATATGTGTCACTGTTAGAAATATGAGTCACTGTTAGGACCATATGTGTCACTATTAGAAATATAAGTCACTGTTAGAAGTACGTATGTCACTGTTAGAAATATGAGTCACTGTTAGAAGTATGTATGTCACTGTTAGGACCATATGTGTCAGTGTTAGAAATATGAATCACTGTTAGGATCATATGTATCACTGTTAGAAGTATGTATGTCACTGTTAGGACCATATGTGTCACTGTTAGAAATATGAATCACTTTTAGGACCTTATGTGTCACTGTTAGAAATATGAGTCACTGTTAGAAGTATGTATGTCACTGTCAGAATAATGATTCACTGTTAGAAATACGAGTCACTGTTAGAAGTACGTATGTGACTGTTAGAGCTATGTGTGTCACTGTTAGATATATGGGTTACTGTTAGAACTATGTATGTCACTATTACAAATATGTGTGTCATTGTTAGAGCTATGAGTGAATATTAGAAGTATGTATATCAATGTTAGAAGTATGTGTCACTATTAGAAATATAAGTCACTGTTAGTAGTAGCTACATGTATAATCATTAGCAGAAGAGTTGAGTTGATTTTAGTTTAACGTTCCTTTCAATACGAAGGCTATATGAGACGTGGACCTACTGATTAATGTGGAGTGTGAACCACATGAGCTCCCGCAAGGAATGGAACCTGGGTCTCCCACGCCGAAAGCGAGTATTCTAACCGCTTAGCCACGAAGGAGCTCTCATTACCAAAAGACAAACAAGAGGTATGTGTATATAGTTTAGTCCTAGACGATTGAAAGAAATTTTTGGGTGTAATTGGCTTTCCTGACGAATGTTATTTCTTTGTTGTCAAGTTTCTTCACTTTTTGCAGCAGTATTCTGTAGTTTCTCATGTTATTTAATGTATTTAATTGCTGTTTGTAGATCTATAACTCTGACATTATGTGAAATTCTGCGACGCTCAAAAGTTGGTGCTTGATCTTGATCTTCAATGTCGTTGTCATCTTAACTGACAAGAACGCAGATTTCATCATCAGTTACTTCATACTGATCATCAAGGTATGATCAAAAAGTAGAGATGCAAAAAAGCCGGCTTTTTTGAATCGATGTTTTTTTTACATAAAAAGCCGGCTTTTTTGAATCGATGTTTTTTTTTACATAAAAAGCCGGCTTTTTTGAATCGATGGTTTTTTTCACATAAAAAGCCGGCTTTTTTGAATCGATGGTTTTTTTTCACATAAAAAGCCGGCTTTTTGAATCGATGGTTTTTTTTTACATAAAAAGCCGGCTTTTTTGAATCGATGTTTTTTTTCACATAAAAAGCCGGCTTTTTTGAATCGATGGTTTTTTTCACATAAAAAGCCGGCTTTTTTGAATCGATGTTTTTTTTCACATAAAAAGCCGGCTTTTTTGAATCGATGGTTTTTTTCACATAAAAAGCCGGCTTTTTTGAATCGATGTTTTTTTTACATAAAAAGCCGGCTTTTTTGAATCGATGTTTTTTTTACATAAAAAGCCGGCTTTTTTGAATCGATGGTTTTTTTTACATAAAAAGCCGGCTTTTTTGAATCGATGGTTTTTTTTCACATAAAAAGCCGGCTTTTTTGAATCGATGTTTTTTTTACATAAAAAGCCGGCTTTTTTGAATCGATGTTTTTTTTTACATAAAAAGCCGGCTTTTTTGAATCGATGGTTTTTTTCACATAAAAAGCCGGCTTTTTTGAATCGATGGTTTTTTTTCACATAAAAAGCCGGCTTTTTGAATCGATGGTTTTTTTTTACATAAAAAGCCGGCTTTTTTGAATCGATGTTTTTTTTCACATAAAAAGCCGGCTTTTTTGAATCGATGGTTTTTTTCACATAAAAAGCCGGCTTTTTTGAATCGATGTTTTTTTTTCACATAAAAAGCCGGCTTTTTTGAATCGATGGTTTTTTTCACATAAAAAGCCGGCTTTTTTGAATCGATGGTTTTTTTCACATAAAAAGCCGGCTTTTTTGAATCGATGGTTTTTTTCACATAAAAAGCCGGCTTTTTTGAATCGATGGTTTTTTTCACATAAAAAGCCGGCTTTTTTGAATCGATGGTTTTTTCACATAAAAAGCCGGCTTTTTTGAATCGATGTTTTTTTTACATAAAAAGCCGGCTTTTTTTGGAAAAAAAACGAGAATTTTGGAAATTTTGGCTTTTTTCATTTTCATGATTTTTCTATCTAAATAGCTTTCTTATAGTATATTCTATAGTTGGACAAGAATTCCATGACCTAAATGCCATATTTCGCCCTGAAATTCACCATCAAGATGGATGGAGCACATGTTTTACGAATTAAAGAACATGAAGAATGTAGTATTTGAGGGCAATTTTAGAGGCTATTTAACTTTTGAGATATCGACATTTTTTTCTTCTCTAGATCATTATAGTTTGTCATCCGTGTTTCATTTCTAAGAGCTTAGTACTCTAGCTTCTAGCGCAAAAGTTAAACTTATGTTTTTCTATATATCCGTCAAAGCGTACGTTTTTCAATATATCCATCAAACCGTACTTCCACATTTCTGTTATACTGTAGCTGTGCAACGATTTAGAAATAATTTTTCGGATACAATCTTGAATACTAATTTATACAAATAATCAGTAGCGGATTGAGAAAAGTACTTTGGGAGGGGTTTCTCTGATTGTTTCGTTTTCTAAAATGTCCTAATTTTATTTGGGAGGAGCTTGAAGTTTATGAGTACAGGCATAATATTTCGTTTCGTTGATATATTTAGCGATAATCTTCGGAATACAACCTTCAAGATCATTTTATACTGAGAATCAGTGGCGGATTTAAAAGAGTATTTTGGGAGGGGTTTTTCTTACTAATGTGTTAAGTTTTTCTAAACATTCGTAATTTTTATTTGACGGGAGCTGAAAGTTTATGAGTAAAGGCATAACTAATAGATATTTCTTTTGTTTTAGACATTCCATAATTTTGGGGAACAGGCTTCAGTCCGAAAGACCAC